>NW_005841900.1:272668-282755 GCF_000455745.1 Alligator sinensis | reverse complement strand
CGGCGCGCGGGGTTCGACCCCCACGGGGTTCCAGCTCCTCCCTCGGGGACCCGTGGTGGGGGTTGAGCCCCCCTGGGGCGGTGCAGACGGGGTTGTCTCGCGCGGGGTGTCGTTTTTTGTTCCAAGCGGCTTGAAATGCCTCCGCGCCGGCGCAGCCCAGTCCCCGAGGCAGCTGCCGGGGCCCAGCATGGGGCTTCCCTGCCCCTTCTTCCCCCTTGTTTGGCAGTAGTCTGGTGTGGGGGCGCTCGGGCCCTTCCCGGAGCGCACTTGAGCTCCGAGTTATTGGGGTTGCAGCACTGCCTGGTTGCGGGGAGGGGGCGATCTTGGGTGAATGTCCCCGCGCCCTGCCCTGCCCCCCTCCTCGGGCAGCAGGTTGCCATGAGCACAGTCCCCTGGGAGAGGGACCTCCCCTGCTGGGCCCGGGTGTCCCCCTACCTCCCGCGCCTAATTCAAGCATCTGAAGTATGCGAGGGTAACAGAGCGTTTGTTGCCCAAATGACTTTTTCAGGACTTTCTTGTTTTGCTAGTTCCTCAACTCTCCATTCAGTGGTTTTTGCATTCAAAATAACCCTCACGGAAGGAACGACTGTTTTGTTCCCGAAGTAATTTCCCTTTCCAACAAGCTTGCACTTAAGTTATTGCATGTAATTATACCACATTGGGCTGGTTTGTTTTAGATCAACAATTCAGTACCAATGACAATTATTTTAAAGGATATTTATCAAATAGATACAGTTCCGTAATGCCGCATGGCTAAAGCTGACCAGAGACATGAGAAGTTGGTGCAAGTACTTGGGTCCCAAGCAAGCTATAGAGCAGTGTTGCCAACTCTCATGGCCTTTGTCCCAGGTTCCTTCCCCTCCCTTTTTTTTTTTTTCTCTTTTTAAAGTCACTGCTTCAGGAAGTGTATAATTTTATGAGCGTCTCAAATGTCATTTTTAAGAGCAAGTTTCTCACTCATGATTGTGGAGAAGACTGGACTTGGGCACAAAGGAACATAAAATGGCCCCTGAACCTATTAAAATCCTGAAGTTTGAAGACATAAAGTTGGCAGTCTTCACAGGCAGGTTTTAACTAATCTGATATGAATGAACTCTCAATTTTCCTGAAGACAATGCAGTTTGTATGTCCATCAGGAGACAAACTTGAATGTGTTCGGATCCTTTCTCATTAAAACTGTCTGCCTGATGTTTGTTGTCAGATCAGATCAATGATAGCTTGTGGTTGGTTTAAAAAAAACATGAGCAGTGTGTATAAATTAAGATTTAATATCTAGATTGCTGATATTCAACAACTTCATTGGAAAAGCTTTGCAAAACCACCATGAAAGTGTACTAGCTCGGTTTCAAAATCTGGGCATGTATCCTGTTTGACTATAATTATAATGATGATAAATATGATTAATAATTTACTGAATTATCAAAAATTACTCACCCAGAATAAGAATTTTGCAAGACTAGGTTAAAGGTTGTATTGGCTGTTGGTCTGCTTATCTTTTGTCATTAATTTCTTCAGCAATTTTAGCAAAACATCAGTTGGGTATTGGCTATTTGTACTAACATCCTGAAGTAGCTTCCTTTAAATGTAACATTGATTTTTTTCTTGAAATTCTCAAGAATTCAAGCAAATATTAATAGGTATACATTTATGAACTCTGTTTTCAAATCTATAGCATGGTGATTAGATTTTAAGACATCTCCATTTTTCACCAGTTTGTCTGATACTTTGATAAAAAGCTATCTGAATGGCCTAAAGAAGTAAAAAATTCTTTCTAGAATTTGATAGAAGCTAGTCAAGCCACTTGATGTGCAAACTGACACTTAATAAGACATGCAGTTGAAAACATAGAGCAGTGGTTCCCAACGTGGTACCCACAGGTGCCATGTTGCCCCCTGAGGTTTATTTAGGTGCTTGCGCAGGATTGATCTAAATACTTTAATATTCATATTGGCGGCCGCTGCTTTTTCTTTTAAATTTGAATGTGCCCTTGGGCACATAAATGTTGGGAACCCCTGACATAGTGAATCTGTTCTCTTTCAAATCATGGGGTATTGAAGTCTAGGAAATTTAGCTGTGCATGGTCTAGTAATGTAGCATTCAAAGTTTGGGGTAAAAGAGCTAGTTTGCTAACTGAACGCGTAGCAGTTTGTTGGAAATGACATTACAACTATAACAGCTCTCTACTAACATTTAAAACTAATGAAATTGCCCCTTGACAAGTTTCTTCAGAAGAATAACAAACATTTTCCACTCACTGCCAATGAATAGAAAAAAACTCCCCCCAAAAACCAAAGGCAAACACACACCAACAACAATTGGACAGTTATGTGTTAGTGTTACTAAGTAAGTTTCAATCAATTATGCCTCTCCAAAACCCTGAAATATAATGGCGCTGTCTTATATGGGTATAACACAAAAACTTCAAGTGCTCTAAAAGCCTGTTCACTTCCTGCCCTTCGAATGCTATTGAGTTGTGTTACTTGAGTACGAGATCTGATCAGTGCTTGCTGTCACTAGTGGAAAAGAGTTGGGGAAGACCTTTTCTTAGAACAGAAAACAACATCAATTTTGTTTCTTAAGAATAGGGAGAAAACTATTTCTATCATATGCTTGTGTTCAGGATACTCTTTTGAAAGGTCCTAAGTCTCTGTAACCCATGTGCAGCATTTATCAAGATCAGACACTGACAAGGATACTGTCTAATCTGTGCATTGTAATAATGAGTAAGTTGCAACAAGTTGCAGTTGCTTTCTGCATGCTCAGGGTTGTTTTTTGGAGGTGGGAAGGGATGTTCAAAGTTAGCAATCTAGTTGAAGAAAAAAAAAAGATTGCAAGCGTACTATTTCTAGCATATGTTCTAGATGCTTATATTACAGCAGGGTCTAAAAATGTGTAATGGCTTTGTAGGTTTAGGTCAGCTCAGTATTAAAATTTGAATGTTATCATTATCATACTACTACCTAAACATGTGCTTTCCCCATTTCTTTTTAATGTGGTGGGATTAAAAAAAAATCCTGAACTGGAATGGGTTCTCTGCGGTGCTTCTAATAGCTGAGAACAGGAAAAGTTTGAGGTCAGTTTCTTGATGAGTGGACTCTGAGGCATTTTGGGGGACATGGATTAAAAGTTGTTGTATAGCAAAAGCTGCTATTGAAAGGAGACGTTCAGCTACGTTAGTAATGAATGCAGTTTAAGACTTTGTAAAGATCAGAATAGAAGTAGACAGGACAAATGAAAGTAAGGAGAGGTACAACATGCAAGCAGATAGGACAGTGTGGTGGTAGCGCACAAAGTGTTAGTTTCTGTAATTTTGTCCCGTCTCCTCTCAGTACAGGAATTTTTAATTTTTGCTTCATTTTTGTATTTAAATGTTTTTGATGGCTTCTTGCTGAAAGTCTGAGAGTAAAAACAGTGGCTTTCTGGGAGGTTGTGTGTCAGAAGTACTAATGATAGATTGTCTTGGCACTAAATTTAAGTAGGAGTGAACATGAATTTTTCTGTCTCTCTAGCTTTTGGTTCTGTTCTGAAGATGGCGTTACAGAGATTCCATGTTTCTTTTATCCCATGGAGTTCATTGGTTTCCAAATGAAAGTGTTTTCTTTATAATTCTCAGCCCCACAAAGTTGCCTTAGGCTTTTATAATTACAATGGGGTTTTTTTTCTTCCCTTTAATATTACTGAACATGTAAGTTTTAAAGAACATAATCCAGTTTGGTCTCAGAAGTATATGATCTAAGGCAACTGCACTGCTTTCAGTGGGTTTGGAGAGGTGTAACTGATTGAAGCTTGGTAAATAACTCTAATGCACAGAAAATAACTTAACTTGCTTTCTTAGGTTATTGGCTCTGCAGGGCTAACTAAAATGGAAAGCAGTAAAAACTTGTATCAGTACACAAATACAACCTCTAAGTTCATACAAGGAACACTGAACTAATATGTCAGCAGCAACAGGAAGATCGGGGAAGCGTGAGTCCTTTACTAAATGGGGAAGGCAAGCTACTGACAGATAATGTAGAAAAGGCTCAAGTACTCAATGCCTTTTTCATTTTACTCTTCACAGGCAAGGTCAGCTCCCAGACTACTTCACCGGGCAGCACAGTTTGGGGCGGAGGTGAGCAGCTGTTAGTGGCAAAAGAACAGGTTAGGGCCCATTTAGAAAAGCTGGATATGTACAAGTCCATGGGACTGGATGGAATGCACCCGAGGGTGCTGAGAGAGTTGGCCAGTGTGATTGCAGATCTCTTCGCTATCATCTTTGAAAACTTGTGGCAATCAGGGGAGGTCCTGAATTATTGGAAAAAGGCAAATATAGTGCCCATCTTTAGGGAAGGGAAGAAGGAGGTTCCAGGGAACTACAGACCAGTCAGCCTCACCTCAGTTCCTGGAAAAATCATGGAGCAGATCCTCAAGGAATCAATTTCTAAGCACTTGAAGGAGAAGGAGGTGATTTGTGGATGTGGTATACCTTGACTTAGGCAAGGCTTTTGATATAATCTCCCACAACATCCCTGCAAGCAAGCTAAGGAAGTATGGTTTGGATGAATGGACTGTAAGGTGGATAAAAACTGGTTTGATCATCAGGCTCAGAGGGTAGTAGTCAGTGGCTTGGTGTCTCATGACAGTCGGTATCAGGTGGATTGACGCAGGCCAGTTTTGGAGCTGGTTTTGTTCAATATCAGTGACCCGGAAGGTGGAATGAGGTGTACCTTCAGCAGGCTTGCACATGACACCAAGCTGTGAGGAGAGGGGGTAGTGGATACACTGGGAAAATTAAGACCTTTATTTTATTTATTTTATGTGTTTAATTTTTATTACGTATAACTTTATACACACATTACACTTCAAAACATTTATATGTATAAATAAAAGACATTCTGTTTAAACCATTTGTTTCTACTGGGAAAAGTAGTAGAAAATGGCATCTTATTCAGATTATTAATCAAGATTCAAAAAGCATACTAGACACTTCATAGAAGTATAAAATAATTGGTCTCTGGCCCCAAAAATAGATAAATTTGAAAGCAACACTCATAGTGGGGAAAGATTATAATGGAAAGTGTGTATGCATGTATATATGTTCACAGGATCATAGATTAGGGTTGGAAGGGCAATCGTCATAACACAAATGGTATGACTTGCATGTGTTTTTAGTGAGGAGGAGGCATGGAATAGGAAAGTTACAAAAAAGTATTAAGTCTCAGGGCTAGATTCTAGGACTTTAAGTGGAGTGGTGTGCATATGTCAGATCATAGTATTTAGCTCTTAAATAGATATTGAAATACTACGGTGGTACCAAGGATGTTGTTTAAACATTAGTAGAGTAGTCATGTTAAGTTGACTGTGAAACTTGCTTTGTGTCCCACTAGTGAGTCTGTCCCTTTACAAACCAGCTTTTACCAAGTCATAATCCTGCCAAATAAAATAAGAGAAGAGTGGAAGGTGTATAGTTTTCAAAGGGGCAACCTTTTTGTTACATTCTTCCCTTGCCTAATGTTCTTATAACTTCTTGGTGGTAGAATTTTCTTTTCTGGACTTGATACACTACCTTTGTGACTAACAAGAGCCAGTGGTTAAGGTGGTTTATTCTTTTTCTCTTGATTTTTTTTTTTTTTTTCCTTTCCCTCTTCTATTTTTATTTTCTGTTTGTTTTGCTGTATTGTACAGGAGCTCTAGTCATGTGCCATAACTCCACTGTCTTAGGCATTACTCAGTCTGAACAAAAAGATGGTTCTTACTTCAGAGAGCATAGCATCTATGCATAAGACAAGATACAACCTATGGGTACAGTTTTGGGGGAGTACAAAGAAACAGTGAGGTAGTATTGGGCACTATGATAGGCAGTAGTTTTTATACACAAGTGGCCTGCCTGTTGTAAAAACAAACAAACAAAAACATTTTGGAGGTTTGGAGGTTTTTTGGAGGCATCAAAGAAAAAGAAAGCTTTGTTGGAAGATAGTGAAGTAGTTATATAAACATTTACGGAAAGTTAATTCCATGTGGGAGGGCAGCAACGGGGGGAAAGCATGTCAGATGCCCATTAGAAATGTTAACAAGTAGGCAGTGGAGCCTGGCATCATGAGCTTATGTGGGGGAGGGGGAATTGAGACTTAATGTCTTTATGGTGGGTGAGGTAGACACATTAAGGGTCTTAAAATGAAAAGTAGTAGATTATTTGTTGCAAAAGAGAAGGGAGAGGTGCAAGGAAATGGGTGAAGCAGCAGCACAAGGGAATGCGAGTAGCACATTATTGCATTTGTCAGGACCAGTGAAAAGACTGTTGCAGTAAGCAGGGTATGAAGTGATGAGAGCCTGGGCAAGAGCTTATGTGGATAGATAGGAAAAAAGAACAAAAATGTGTATTAGAGATTTTTTGCAGAATGAATCTGCATGATAGATGTGAACTTTTTCCCCTAGATTCTCACATTGAAACTATATCTAAGATATTGCCCCAGTTACAGGCCTTAATAATGGCTATCAGGCTACTGGGGTGGGGGCGGGGGTTGTCTGAAGTGATAGAGAAAAGTGGTAATAGAAAAGACTTTTAGGAAGATTGAGAGCCATGTTTGATCCATGTAGAGCTGACAGACAACTCAGATGAAATGTCTGAGTGACAGGGCAAGATTTTAATTTGGACAGAAGGAAACAAGTCTGGAGTAGAAGGGTTGACCTAAGTGGTCAGCATATAAATAGTCACTGAATTTGTGTTTGTAGATGTTAAAAACCACACCTGCTTAGATAGGATGAATGCTAGTTTATTCTCTTTAAATGTAATGGTAGATTAACAGGAAGTAGGTCTGTAACTAAAAATTGTTCATTTCAATAGGACAAAGTTTCTCAACCTAAAATAACCAGTCTGGGAAGCCAACTGAACTGGGGAGCTCTAATATTTGAATTTGGAGGAGATATATATATATATATATATATATATATTAAACTATTAAAAATTTGTATCCCAAGCAAGGGGAAAATGTAGGAAGGGACTCCAGACCTACTTGTATCAATAACCATCTCAGGAAGAACACCTGGAATAAACAACCCTACAAGGAATGGGAAAACAGACTGATAAGCCAAGAAAGTTATGTCTTAAGGTCAGGAAGTCTAGGGTTAATGTAATAGTTGCCAAAAGTCAAGCTGAGTTGGACTTCACAAAGGATACTAAAACAAATAGCAAAATGTTTTTCAGCTATATAAATAAGAATAGAACAAGGAAAGAAGTTGGACAGTTTAAATAGGACTGGACTCCAGATTTAAAGGTAAGTATGATCCTATTGAAAAAACTGAGGCAAGGTATTTAGTGATGTTGAAGATAAGGTGTGGGGGGCAAAAGACAGGATAATGGGAAGGAGTATGATGATGGAAATTACCATAACCAAGGGGAAGCAAAACTCGGGGAGTTTTTAAATGTACTCAAAGCAGGAGGTCAGAATGGGAACAGGGACCACATAAGCTCATAGCATGAATGGCTACATGGGATAATCTTTGAGTTTAAGTAGTGGAAGAAAAATGACCCACTTATTTGAATTCAATTATTTCAGTCTTGAATTCTACTTTTGAAAGAGAAAATATTTGGGCATAGAGGAAAATGAGGTAAAATGGGTTCCTAAAGGTAAATCAGATCAGACTAATTTTTCCATTTTCTTTGGTAAGAGAACTTACTTTCTAATCAATGTGTATTATTCTGCCTGGATTTCAGTAAAACATGATAGAGTGTCATATGGGAAAATATTAGCATAAGTGGAGAAGATGAAGGAAATAGGACAAGAATTAAGGTGGCCAAGAAGTTGGGAATGCTGAAAATGGGTGGTGGTTAAAGGGCAGTATCAGGCTGGCCAAGAAGATAGCAGTGGAATTCAAACATTGTTCTTTATCTTTAATGTTTTTATTCTGATGACTTTTTTGTAGAAGTGTGCTGATGAAATGTGATGATGACACTAAGTTGGGATTTATTGCCAATGCACAAGAGAATTGGAATATCATAGAGGATGAAAATGGATGACCTTGAAGAGTGAAGTATTAGAAATGGAATGAAATTAAATGTAGTAGTACAAAATGCAAAGGTCATGTGCTTGGGAATTAACTCTAAAATAGGATGTTACGAGTTAGAAATTGTAGTAAGAGAAAGGCCTGCCTGTATTAACTGATCCTGCATTGACTACAAGCTGCTAGCATGGGGGAATACAATCCTAGGGTGTATTTTCCAATAGAAATAGGGAAGTATCACTGTCATTGTACAAGGCACTAGCAAAACATAGTCTGGAATATTATGTGCAGGTATGGTCATTCATGTTCAAGAGAGCACTTCTCTCTGCACCAGTTCTAGCTTGAATTTTATCAGGTTGATCAGGGGACTGGAGAGTCTATTATATGAGAAGAGATTAGAATAGCTTGGCTTTTTTGTTTAGCTATTGCTGAGTGGTGATACATTGCTATCTATAAATACCTCAGAGGGCTAAACACCAAGGAGGGAGAACATCCGTTTAAGAAGAAGAGTGCTGGTGCAGAAAAAAAATGAATATAAATCGGCTAAGAATAAAGTGAAGCAAGAAGGTTCAAAATCATTAGAGCAGTGGGGTTTTTTCTAGATCAGCCTTTCAATCAAAGTAGCAGGGGCAAAACGTGAACTATTTCACAGTTCTTCAAGTTTCTTCCTTATTGAGGGGATTATTTTATAATGTGCCTGTGATTATAGGGGGTTGAACTTGATCCAGGAGATTCCTCCCAGTTCTGTGTTCTAGACCATCTGCTATGGACCACCAAAGCAGAGGGTGGAGGTGGCTGAGGCCTTTAAGTAGCCAACCAAAGATTCCAAATCACCGAGCTTGATTCTCAAGGGGGACTTTAATTATTGGAACATCCGCTGGGTGGGAAACAGCAGTGTACAATCAGTCCAGCAGATTCTTGGTGTGTGTTAGGGATAACTTTTTGATACAGGTGGGAGAGAGCAACTGGGGGTAAGCTCTTCTTGATTTGCTGCCCACAAATAGGGAGGCATTGGTTGAGAATGTGAAGGTGAAAGGCAACTTGGGTGACGGTGACCACAGAATTGATAAGGTTCAAGATCCTAAAGAAAGGAAGGAAGGAGAGCAGCAGAATAAAGACATAGGACATCAGAAAAGTGGATTTTAGTGAACTCAGGTAACTGGTGGGCAGGGTCCCCTTGGAGCCAATTCTTGGGGAGAAAAGGAATGCTGACTGTACTCTGAAGGGGGAACCCTTTTAAGGGCTTAGGAGCAAGTTATCCCAATGCAAAGGAAGAATGGGAAATGCAACAGAATCCCAGCCTGGCTAGACAGCCATATCCTCAGTAAATTAAAACTCAAAACAAAATCATATAAACAGTGCAAAATTGGGGCACCTATACATGAAGCTCTGCTAGATTAATAGTCTGCTGTGAGTTGGCTGGGACATGCTAAATAGTGTGCTCCCGCAGCCTCCGTATCATGTGTGTTCAGCATCCCCACTTTTCAAAATGGTGACAGGGACACTTTAAAGCTTGTTCAATGAGCTTTAGTTAAAGTGCCCCCACCGCCATTTTGAAACACGGGATGCTGAATACATGTGATGCTGTTGCTCTGAGTGTTGCTCTAATTAAAGCGCCCCCCCCACCCTGGAGCACATGTGTAGACACCCATGGTCTAATGGAAGAGTATAAGAGCATTCCACAGACTGGCAGGGAAAAAATGAAAGGCCAAGTCATGATTTCAGATGCAGCTGCTAAGGCCTCTAAAAAGTAATAAAAAGGGATTCTACAGTAAGAGAGAGAGAAAATCACAGAAAAACCGTAGGTCCCTTACAGAATGCAGAAGAAAATAGTCGCAGATGATGCAGATAAGGCTAAAGTATTTGATATCTTTTTTTTTTACCTCAGTCTTCATAAATAGGGTCAGCTACCAGATGATGAATAACGAATGAGAGACGTTCAAAGTCCTGCACTTAGGATGGAATAGTTGCATGCACAAATACGGACTGGGGAATGACTGGTTAGGCTGAGGTACTGCAAAGGACCTGACGGTTAGAGTGGACCATAAGCTGAACATAAGCCAACTGCACAAAAAAACCCCAACCAAAAACCCACCAGCATCCTGGG
>NW_005841900.1:249851-272658 GCF_000455745.1 Alligator sinensis | reverse complement strand
CCACTTGCACATGAAGGGAAGTGATTCTTTTGCTCTATTTACACATCTTTCTGAGGGGTGGGTAGGCTGGAGCCCAGGACTTCTCTCCTTTTCCTTCCTCCACTCTTTCTTCTTTGCTTTGAGGATGAGATGCTTTAACTTGAAATGGGCAGCTGCTTGGTTGGGGTTGTGGTGCCATTGGAATTGATTAGCAGCTAGCTCCGCCACCCCTGCCCCTCCCCTTCAAGTTTTGACCTCAGCATCCGTTTTCTTAAGGTATGCCTTCAATGTGTTCTTGTAGCATTTCCTCTAGCCACTGCAAGATCTTAGGCTGTTACTAAGCTGGGAGTAGAGCATTTGTTTTGGGAGTTCTGAGTCAGGCATCCGCACAATGTCCAGTCCAGTGGAGTTGGTGCTTGAGAATCACTGACTCAATGCTGGTAACATTGGCTTGAGCAAGGATGCTGGAATTTGTATGGTAATCCTCCCATTTGATGTGGAGGAATTTCTGGAGGCATTGTTCGTGATGCCTCTCTAGGCTCTACACATTTGCTCAGGAGAAGCATGATGTTGGAGTTGGTTTTCCCTACCCCTTCCTTCCAAATGGTGCCACTGTAGAGTGCCATGTCACGTCTGACTCTGGCGTTGAAGGCACCAAGGAGAACAATTTTGTCTTCCCTGCAAGTACTAATTAGTATATGGTCATGGTTGCAGTAGTACTGTTCTTTGACATCATTGTTGGCATCAAGCTTTGGGGTGTATGCTCTGATGATGGTGACATGTTGGTTGTTGCTGAGCTTAAGATGCAAGGTCATAAGACGCTTCTAATGCCACAGGGAGTTCTGTAAATTGATTGATGGAGCTGATTCTTGATGGCAAAGCCAGTGCCATGAATACATCTGTCCTGGGCTGGTTTCCCCTCCCAGAAGAAGGTGTAGCCTTCTATGTTGTATCTCCCTAGTTTCCTGGAGATAATGGCTGTTCTTCTTTCTGGTTATTTGTTGTCTTGTTTATCCATCAAGGTGTGAACATTCCATGTTGTGAAAATTATTGTCATCTTATGACTTCTTTTGACTGCAGGAGTGATTCCTCTGGATGTGGTTACGCAGCTAGGAGCAGATAAGTCAGCCTAGGTTTAGGGCACCTTTTCTAGCCCTTTCCCTATGTGAGGTGAGCGGAGGGGCTCTGAAAAGAACTGCTCGCTCATTGTAGGAATTGCAGGGCTCTCCTGAGATGCACCCGTCTCAACCCAGGTGCACGAAGACCATCAGGCTACCGCCACCTGTGTGCAGATCTGTGCTGTGGTTGGATAGTGCTGGATTCACTAGTCTTGTCTCCGTGCTGGCATTGAAAGGGTTTTGGCATGGCAGAGTGTGTTTCCTGTGGTAGAAGTTTGTACATTCAGCTTAATGTGATGAGGCTAGTGTATGGAAAGAGCAGCCACAGGATATTGACATGGTGGTGATCTGGGTCCAGTGGCAAGCAAGAACTGAAGACAACAGGAGACCTCCATCTTGCTCCAGTCTTTTTCCATCTTTGCAGCCACTGAGATCCTGACATTTTCTGCCTGATCCTCCATCGGGAACTTGGGCTTTAGCCCTCAGGCACATCATCCACTTCGCTGGAAAATGTCTGAACCAAAAGGCTATTTGCTTGATAGGTCTGAGGGCATTCTCCACTCTGTATTGAAACATAGCTGCTGAGCAGCACAGAATGCAAGTCATGAAGCCAGAAGGGGAGAGAAAGCAAAAGGGAGCTTCACTCTGTAGTCTAAGTGGGCTCTCCCTTGGCAAGGAGGGAGCACTGGTATTTTAGCCCTTGTGGCTAATGAAGTTATGAATTTTATCCAATGACTATTATACTTCTCCTGGCTTAGATAAACATTTTCTGTCTGGGAGGTTTGTATCCTTTGATAATGGAAGCATATGTGCTGCCCAGAGTCAGATGTCTAAGGGATGGCAATTCACTTGCCCAATTTCTTACTGGCTGCTTGGAGTTAACTCCCTGCTTAGTGTTTATGTGCACGGGAAGTGCAGAAATTGTCTATTGAGTGAACAGGAGAGCCATCTAGAATGCAGTTGACCTGTGGAGGCGTACTGGGTTGCCGTTTAAGGAAACTGGAAAACTATATACATCTTCTGTGGAATGGTATGACTCTTCTAAGCCTATAGCTGCTTAGACTTTGATGTGCAGTAGGTAGAATTGTATCTGGACTTTCTTTTTCAAGAGAGGACTTGTTTTCAGATTCAATCTTTATGCATGTTAAGCTTTCTTTTTCAGTTTTCACAAAAATATTTGGTGTGGATGTGTGTTGTATTTGTGCTGATTGGCTAAGTTTTGAAGAACTATCCCTTAGCAGTTGTAGTGTTCTGTGTACATTTTTACAGCTAAAATATAAATTTTAGCATCTGTGTTTAAACCAACAGAAATGAGTAGAGTGAAATGTGAAACTCTTCCTAATCTTCAGTGTCTACTAGAAGTTATGCTGTACAGAACCACCTGCTTTTTGTAGTCCTGAGTAAAGATCAGATTATTAATACAGTTTCAGCCTGAAATCTATAATTCTGTCTAAGCACGATATGTGTGTGTGTGTGTATATAATATGCATATATGTGTGTCAATACATCAAAACTCAAGTGAGTAGAGCTGAACAAATTACTTTCACATTCCTGAAAGCTTGTTCTGCATGTAGAAAGAATGTAGGGAAATAAGAAAGTACTGAAGTTAAGTGAAAAATTTTTTGGGGTTACTTCCTTATGCTGTCGTTCATCTCTCTTGATATAGAAGGTGTTTTTTTTCTTTACAATATACAGTATTAGTGAAACTTTGAATCTATTTTAAGGAATGCATTTCCTAATCTTTTTAGTGTTTTCAATCAAACAAGATTACTGTTTGAACAAAAGCATGGGAGTGGAAATTTCCTTAGTGTGTGTATATGCGGAACTCGTGTTGTCAGATGTAATGTGTGTAGCATAAATTTTGCAAAGCGTGTTATTACTACACTGTTTGGGTTTCATTACTGTAGATGTATGTAACACACAGATAACTCAACACCCTGAGCTGTCTGAGGACTGAAGGGAATAGTATTAAAGGAAGCAATGAAGTTACTACATTTGGTTTACAAGAGACTGCTTTGCTTGGTTCTTGCTAATGCTTAACCAATATTGTTCTTAAATTTTATATCCAGTTATGGGTGATATGGTTCTAATTGCTTTAATAGTGTTTGTGCAGTTAGTTCAATGCTTTCTATCCTAACATGGGCATAAGGCATTCATCACTGAAATGTCGAAGTTCCTCATAATTGTTAATGTACTGCTCTTTATAACGTTCCTGTGACAGAAGAAAGTACTATTATCCCCATTTTATGGATAGCGTTGTTGTGTCTGAGTTCCCAAAGTAATTTACCCAGGGACATGTGGAAAAACAGCTTTTCACTTTGAAAATTTTTTCTCAGTTATTCTGATGTAATGGAATTTTACAGTTACTGTAGAATAATGACAAGACTTTAAAAAAAGTCACTTTGCTTTCTGAGCAGTTGCACTTGGTAACCATAGGTACCTAAACTGTTGATACCACTGTTTTTACGTCTCTTGTTTTCAGCAGAATGTAAGGTCAACGTTTTCAGGGTAGTCTCCAGTTTACATGATCTCCCTTTTTTGGGGAAACAACTGGAGACTAGATGATTTCAGAACTCTCCAATTGGCTGTACCAGACTCATGGTGGTGGCGGTGCTGGGAGGGAGATATTGCAAAATTTGGGGTGGCTGCAGCCCCTTCCATAGTCCCTGCCAAGAAGAGCCTGGCACAGCCCTGGCTCCAGCCCACAGCTGCAGCCTGCCTGCCCTGCTCCACGCAGATCTGGGGGCACATCCCTCCCCCCTTCCCCTTTTGGGATGCAAGCAGTGGCAGGAACCGCCCCCCCTCCCCCCCGCCCATGAGCCATGGGTCTGTCCTGCCCCTTTCCACCACAACAGACTTACCAGCTGGAGGCAACTCTCCATGCTGTATTGGAAATCGTATCAGTATCGGCTGATATGCCTCTTTAAATATCGGATATTGGTATCAGCCCCCAAAATCTCTATTGGTGCACCCCTAATTAGTTGCATTAGTTATCTATGTTGATTAGGGCTGTGCAGAGCTTCAGTTGCTGATTCGATTCAGAAGAGATTTGATTTCAATCTGAATTGAATCAGGAGACCCATTCATCTCTTTGAATCAAATCGGAAGCCTCCAATTCGATTTGGAGAGATTCAACGATTCGGACATAGACACAGCTTCATATGTTTTTTCTACACACCTCAAGGTACCAGGCAGCTCGTGAATGCTGAGATGGTGGGGCGGATGTAGCATCCATGGGAATGCGGGAGGGGACTTCTGATCCACTTCTGAGTCCGCTGCTGAGCATGGTGGGGGGCTACACTCCTGTGAGACGCTCTGTGTGCCCTACCATCTCAGTGTTCACAAGCCATGCCTGGTCCCTCAAGGTATGTAGAAAAAACATATAAAGCTGTGTCTGTGGCCAAATTGCTGATTCTCCAAATCTGAATCGAATCAGGACGGTGATCTGAATCAGTGCATGGAATCACTGTCCCCTGAATCGGGCCGAATCTGAATTGAACAAGAAGCCAGTGTGTCACAACCCAAAGGGTGTGATTTTTGTTTTTGTGTGCTTCGGCACTGCTAAATTGTTCCCGCTAAATTATAGCTTCCTTGCACGGTGGTGTTTTCTGCTGCAGAAGAGAACCCCGGTGCAAGGGAGAATTTCCCGCCAATTTGAAGCTATAAGAGGCTTGAGTGGTTTCCGCCCAAGTTGGAGGACTCCACGAACAAGGGAGGAGGAGACTTCACGCTGTGTGAAGATCTCTAAGCGCAGCGGATCCTTACGGACCCAGCGCATTTCAAGTAGGCAACAGAGGTCTGATCAACCTCTAGCCTCTCCCCGTCGTTGAGCGCAATCCAGACGTATCCCTTCCCGCGCGCAAAAGAACTGGACCCACGAAGCCTAGCAAACTTCGTGAGAATGAGTGAGCAGAAAGACCCACGGAGCCTGGCAAACTTCATGTGAGTTTATTCAGAGCTCTTCCGGACGAGTACTTTCTTCGGTTGACACGACGGGCTCGCGTGTTCAGAGCCTTCAGCCGGATTGGGCTAGAGTTCACGAGTCTAGAACTCTTGTCCGCCTCTTTTCTTTTCTCTCTGTAACCGCAACTTAAGCAAGTTTTCCAGCCTACACCGCTGCCATCTCGGTGTAAGTAAATAATCTTTTAAACTACCGCTACGCGTCCGTGCCTAATTCCAGTTCGAAGGCCTTCCCTCTCCAACCCAGCGTGCCCAGGCTGCTGGCCACAGCCCGCGTGCAGCGCGAAAAGGGCTCGGGTCGCTCCCGGCCCGCACACAGTGAAGTATAATTTGTAAAAGAAAAGGTCAAGTCTAATTTTATTATTTCACTACTACTTGTGCCAGTTACTGACAGAAGATTCAGATTTTTAGTTTATTTGATTGTGGTGATCTATCTGGCAGAATCTTTTCTTCCTGGCTGTTTTGAGTCCTTTTACTTCCTTGAAGCTTCCCAGTGAGGGACTGTGCTGTGCTTTCCTATGAGAATAAAAATCCCATGGTTGCCATAAATCAGACTTTGGGTATTGCTGGAGGAATTTATTTGCTTGTTGTTCCCCTTCAAAGGTAACTTTTTATAAGTGCAAGATGAAGATGTTTCTTAGCACAGATTACTAATATCTATTTATATAAAAATAGTTTCCATGATCCAGTTAAGATCATGACTCTGTGCTAGGTATTGGACGAAAGCACTGTTTTATTGTATTATATCACTTCTAAGGTAAGATATCACATAATTTTAACAAACCAATGAAGGGAAAAGGGAAAGCCTTGAATGGTAATAGGAACATGTGACTAGCTTCATTTGCTTGATGTATATGGTTAATCCTATAGCTATTATATCCTGTTGATATTGATTCATAGATGTAGGGTCGGAAGGGACCCAAGCAGATCATCAAGCACCGCCCCCCCGCCCCCCCCCGCCCTGGGCAGGAGAGAATACTGGGCTCATGTGACCCAGCTAGGTAATTGTCAAGCCTCCTCTTAAAGACTCCCAAAATAGGAGCCAGCACCACTTCGCTTGGAAGTTGGTTCCAGATCTTAGCTGCCCTGACTGTGAAATAGTGTCTTCTAATGTCTAGCCTGAACTGACTCTCAAACAACTTATGGCCGTTATTCCTTGTTACTCCAGGAGGTGCTTGGGGGAACAGGGTCTCTCCCATTCCCTGCTGGTCCCCTCTGGTAAGTTTGTAGATGGCCACCAAGTCCCCTCTCATCCTTCTCTTGTGCAGGCTGAACAGGCTTATGTCCCGTAGCCTTCCCTCATAGGGTCTGCCCTGCTGATGCGAGTGGCCGTCCTCTGGACCCTCTCGATGCTGGTCACATCTCTCCTAAAGTGCGGTGTCCAGAACTGGATGCAGTACTCCAACTGTGGCCTGACCAGTGTTGCATAGAGGGGGAGGATCACCTCCTTGGCCTTGTTTGTGATGCATCTGCGGATGCATGACAAGGTACGATTGGCCTTACTGACTGCGTCCTCACATTGGTGGCCCATGTTTATTTTGGAATCAGTAATGACTCCAGATCTCTTTCTGCCACTGTGCTTTTGAGAAGAGAGTTCCACAGCCTATAGGTATGCTGCTGGTTCTTATTGCCCAAGTTCAGTACCCTGCACTTGTCAGTATTGAATCCCATCCTGTTCTCATTCGCCCACCCCTGTAATCTGTCCAGGTCCAGCTGTATCCTCTCCCTCCCTTCTAGCGTGCCCACCTCGTCCCAGATCTTAATGTCGTCAGTGAATTTGAACAGGGTGCTTTTCACCCCCTCGTCCAAGTCGCTAATGAAGAGATCAAACAGTGCGGGCCCAAGGACTGAGCCCTGGGAGACCCCACTGCCCACATCCCTCCAGGTCAAATATGACCCATCCACCACCACTCTCTGGGTGCAATCCCTTAGCCAATTTGTGACCCATCTGACTGTAGGCATCAATGCCACAGTCGCCTAGCTTTTTAATGAGAATGGGGTGGGAGACAGTGTCAAAGGCCTTCCTGAAGTCCACAAAGACTACATCCACTGCGACACCTGTGTCCAATGATTGTGTGACCTGATCATAGAAGACAATCAGGTTGGGCTGACAGGACCTGCCCCTAATGAACCCATGCTGGTTGCCCCTGAGCATCATCCCCCCTGCCGGTCCTTCCTAGATGTGCTCCTGGATAATCTTCTCAAAGAACTTCTCCAGGATTGAAGTAAGACTAACGGGCCTATAGTTGCCTGGGTCCTCCCTCCTCCCTTTTTTGAAAATGGGACCACATTGGCCCTCTTCCAGTCATCTGGCACCTTGCCAGAGCACTACGAGAACTCGTAAAGCCGTGCCAGGAGCCCCTCAATAATCCCTGCAAATTCCCTCAGCACCCTGGGGTGGAGAGCATCTGGACCTGCTGATTTGAACACGTCCAGCCCCTCCAGAAGTTCCCTGACTCTGTCGTCCCTGACCCTAGGCATGTCAGAGTCTCTCCTGAGTCCATCCTGAATCTCAGTTGGGGAGATGAGCACCCACACCACTAGGACACTGAGCAAGGTCAACACCCAGGCGTGTCCCATTGCCCTGCCAACAAGAGCATACTTACATATATATGTATTCTGAAAAACAACTCTTGAGTTGCAGACAAATACTAGGAGCTGATTAGTGTAAAATCAGTATGTAACTACTACTTCTGTTCATAAATCAACCTTTGTTTACAAACAATACAATTAATAGCCTATAGTATTTTCCTGGGGAACTAAATGTATTACAATAAGGATATTTCACAGTGTATTTGAGCTGTATACTAACAGCTAACTCTTACACAGTACAGATGGTTTAGGTGTTTCACACATGATGAGCTTTGTTCTCCTGCACTTTAAGATGTAGGAATTGGCTCTAATCAGCTAAAGCCCCATGTCATTAAAATCACAGAGCTGTTTTTTGATAGTGTGTGATTAGGTTAGCTTAAACCATATCTAAATAAGCCATTTTAAACAAATGTTTTTCTAAAACTTCAGGTATCTAAAACAGGGGTCTCAAAATTAGCGTGCAGGTCGCTTGGCTATTGGGACTTCTCATGGTGTGGAAGACCCACCTCTGGGTCCATCCTGCAAGGTCAGAAATTTAGCAGTGGGGTGATAGGCAGTGGCATTAACCCCCCCCCCACATGTGGCTTCCAGAGCTGCTGTGTTTGTGCAGCCAGCACATGGAGCTTAATGTTGCTGTTGCTTGTCCTACTGCTGAATTTTAAATTTGGGATCCCTACTCGGGATGCAGTTCTGTGGCGGCAGGGTGAGCAGTAGTGCTGTTATCCCTTGGATGCTGGCCCAACCCACAAAGCGGCCTGGTAGCCACAGAAATTAATGCCACATTATTTGCCTTACTGCCACACTTCCAGGTTGAGATCTCCATTTGGATGCAATTTGTGTGGTGGCAGTGTTAACCCCTGCAGCTGCCAGAGTCGCTATATATATGGGGTCAGCATTTGAGGGGTTAATGCTGCCACCACTTTCCCAGCTGCCAGAGATGGACTGTCTACATGTGGGGTCAAATGAGTTTGGCACCTTGGGTCCAAAAGGTGCCTGTTGGAATACAGGCAGTCCTTGACTTACAATGTTTTGAGTTAAAAAGTTTCATACTTACAATGTTTGTTAATTGACACCGTGTTTCAACTTTATGATGTCAGTTTCGATTTTACAACACTCCATCTGACCTGACACCATGCCAGCGAACAAGTTTTCTGCATCGCCCATCTCACTGGAGAATATCTGCCCAAACGTCCTTGGACACTTTCTTTAAGAAAGCAAACAAGACTTCAGAAAAACCTGCAGCCAACACTCCTGAGACGACTCCAGCCAAGAACCCTTCAAAAAGTCCAGCAGTGTCACCTCAAAGTCCTTCCAAATCAATACGATTGCTATTTACAATAGAAATACATCAGTGTAGCTATATTACTCATCTACAATTGATTGAGTACAAAATTCAGTGGGTTTTTTTGTGAAAATAGAGTATTGGGCCTTGGTTCAGGAACCAATCCCCCATTTAGAACATTGTTTCCTATGGGAAAATTGGTTTCGAGTTGCAATGTTTCAACTTAAGACGTGGCTTTCAGGAACCAATTTTGTCGTAAGTCCAAGGACTGCCTGCACCTCATTTTGTGGTAGGTAAAATTACTTCATTGTATTTATAGCAATTTTTGGCTATATTTGATTAAAAGTCCGCGGAAGACTTCCCTTGACTTTGGGCTTTGTATCGGGGCTTAAAAGCACAACAGATGGAATACTGAACAATACAATACAGGAAAATGCAGATGGTGTATGGTCTGTCAGAGCTGTGTCTGGCACAGTCAGAAGTAGATGGCATCAATCCACCAAATTTTCCTTGGCTTTTAGGAGAGAATAACTGAAAAATGGATTTTAGTACTATAGAATTCTAACGCTTTGATTATAGCAAAGAAATAGTATCCCTACTATATATTAAGGGCTTTTATGAATAGGGTTCTTTCTCGTATATAATTCCTGTTCCTTAGAATTCTAAGCAGTAGATTGAAGAAGTGGGATTGGGAGGTAGTGAAAGCATCAGGATTTCAAGGTCTAATAGAACTATGTACAAAGATCATAGCCTTCCAATGTTAAAATGAAATGAGTACATGCTTGTATCAAGCAAATCTTCTCACAAGTCCTTAATATTTCTAATTCTATTTCTAATACAGTGACCCTCACTATAGTACCTGTGTGCTTCAAATCCAAAGATTAAAAGACCACTAACGCCAGATAATGCCATTGAAGCAAGAATTTTAGCATGCCTGGGAAGTATCTAAATATTAGCTGGTAATTCTCAAATCTAAGTCGGTCATTCTGAATAATAAAAAGGCACACTACCACAGGCTGGATGAGTAGTGGGGCCATCTGGCCCAATCCTGATGGTATGGGAAGACCAGACTTGGATGCCAGCTGATCCTGACTGGATCTAGTATGCTCCATGTGCAAGTCCATTCTGAGACCCATGGGCAGTACTACAGATCAGATGTATGGCTCTGCAGGCCTGATCCAGCCTACAGGCTCTATTTTTGATACCCCTGCTCTAATGGTTAGCTGGCTTGGTCTCTAATATCACACAAAAAGGAAGGAAGCTGTGGACTGAGAGCTTCAATTAGAAATTGAAAACAATTTTTTTAACTAAACTCTGCTACTGTGCTGAGATGCAAAATAAGGATGCAATAGATTGTAGGGATGGAAGGAACCACACGAGGTCGTATAGTGCAGCCCCCAGCTCAAGGCAGGAACATCCCTAACTAAACCATCATAGATAAATATCTGTCCAACCAGCTCTTGAAAATTTCCAGGATGGAGATTCCAGTTTCTCTAGGTAGCCTGTTTTAGTACCTGACCTCCAACTTAAATTCCTTTGCTGCAGTCTGAGGCCATAGCTCCTAGTTCTATCCCTACAGCCACAGAGAAGAGCTTATTTCAGGGTCTGTGGAGCCATAGCATCCGGCCTATTATTCAGGAAATTTGGTGGCTGGGGCTGGGTCACGCACTCTTTTCCCCACATGTCAAGTTTAGCCTTCTTACTGCCCCACATGCTGGATCAGGCTTACCAGCTGGATCTGGCCTGCAGATGGACTGAGCGCCATCCATCTAGCCTGAGGGGCAAAAAGGGTACCACTTGTCTGTGTCCATCCTTCCTATAATTTCCCTTCAGGTATTTTTAGATTGTTGTCAGATCCTTCTCAGTCTTGTCTTCTCCAGACTAAGTAGTCCTAGCTCTCTCAGCCTTTCTTCATAAATTATACTTTCCAGGCCTCTAATCATTTTGGTCCACATGCACATGCCCATACCCATGTCCATGTCCTTCTTGTAGTGTGGGACCTAACACTGGACCCAGTACTCCAGGCGAGGCCGCACCAGAGCCAAATACAGTAGAAGAATTGCTTCCTTTGATATGCAAGTGCCATGTCTTTTAAACCCAGTATGCTGTTGACTTTCCTGGTTCACGGTAACCCCACGGTCCTTGTCTGTAGGCAGCCTAGCCAGTCCTTCCCCAGTCTGTATTAATGCATTCCATTCCAAGTGCAGGACTTTGCCCTTGTTCTCATTGAATCTTATCTGGTTGATTGATGACCTTTCTTCATAGAATCACAGAAGTAGGGTCGGAAGGGACCTTGTAGATCTTCAGGTCTGACCCCCTGCCTGGGCAGGAAGAAAACTGGGCTCAAATGACCCCAGCCAGGTAGGCATCAAGCCGCTTCTTAAAGACCCCCCAGGGAAGGAACCAGCACCACTTCCCTTGGAAGTCGTTTCCAGATCCTAGCCACCCTGACTGTGAAGTAGTTCCTACAGATGTCTAATCTAAACCTACTCTCCAGCAATTTGTGGCTGTTATTCCTTGTTATCCTGGGGGACGCTAGGGGAAACAAAGTCTCCCCCAAACCCTTCTGGTCCCCCCTAATGAGTTTATAGATGGTCACCAGGTCTCCCCTAAGCCTTCTCTTGTGAAGGCTGAACAGGTTCAGGTCCCGTAGCCTCTCATTGTAGGGTCTGCCCTGCTGTCCCCAGATTATGTGGGTGGCCCTCCTCTGGACCCTCTCAATGTTATCCACATCCCTCTTGAAGTGGGGTGCCCAGAACTGGACACAGTACTCCAGCTGCGGCCTGACCAGTGTCGCGTAGAGGGGGAGGATCACCTCCTTGGACCTACTTGAGATGCACCTGTGGATACACGATAAGGTCCAGTTAGTCCTGCCGACCGTGACCTCGCATTGTTGGCCCATGTTCATCTTGGAATCAGTGATGACTCCAAGATCCCTTTCTGCCTCCGTGCTCTCAAGAAGGGAGTTACCAATCTTATAAGTGTGCTGCTGATTACTACTGCCCAAGTGCAGCACCCTGCACTTGTCAGTATTGAAACGCATCCTGTTTTTGTTAGCCCACCCCTGGAACCTATCCAGGTCTTGCTGCAGTCTTTCCCTCCCTGCTAACGTGCCCACCTCACCCCAAATTTTGGTATCATCAGCAAATTTGAACAGGTTGCTTTTCACCCCGTCGTCCAAATCGCTGATAAAGAAATTGAACAGCGTGGGCCCAAGGACCAAGCCCTGGAGGACTCCGCTGCCTACTTCCCCCCAGGTCGAATATGACCCATCCACCACCACCCTCTGAGTACGACCCTTCAGCCAATTCGCAATCTATCTGACCATGTAGGCATCAATGCCACTGTCACCTAGTTTTTTAATGAGGATGGGGTGGGAGACAGTGTCAAAGGCCTTGCTGAAGTCCAGAAAGACTGCATCCACGGCGACACCTGCATCCAATGCTTTTGTGACCTGATCGTAAAAGGCAATCAGATTGGTCTGACATGACCTGCCCCAATGCAACTGTGCTGGTTGCCCTTGAGCATCATCCCCGATGCCAGCCCATCACAGATGTGCTCCTTGATGATCTTCTCAAAGAGTTTCCCCAGGATTGAGGTAAGACTGATGGGCCTATAGTTGCCTGGGTCCTCCCTCCTCCCTTTTTTAAAGATGGGGACCACATTGGCTATCTTCTAGTCTATAGTCTGGATCCTAGTGCTACCCTCCAGAATTTCTGCAATTCTACCCACCCACAGATTTGCTAAGTGTATACTTAATCTAATTGTCTAGATCATTAATGAAAATATTAAACAGTATTGAACCTAAGACACCTGAGGAACTCCACTTGATTGTTGTTTTTTTTTCATAATTTGTTTCCAAATCATATATGGCTTTGCAAGTCATCACCAACATAGACACAAACAAGAAGCCAGTGAAGTATAATTTAACATCATTTTTGTTGGGACTTCATGGCAGATCCAACTTAGTTCCATAGGTGCCTAAATGGGACAGGTAGAACTTAGCTGCCTGCATACCATAGAATGATTCAGACTGGCCCTGCTTTAGAAGCCACAAAATGCATCAAGCACCTAATCTCATTCATTCATAGAAACACAGAAAATTAGGGTTGCAAGGGACCTCAGGAGGTCATCTAGTCCAGCTTCCTGCTCAATGCTGGATCATCCCAGCCAAGGCTTTGTCTAGTTGGATCTTAAAAACTTCTAAGGATGGAGATCCCACAACCTCTCATTTTAGACTGCAACTTGGGTGCCTAAATTAGCAAACTGGATTGTTTAAAACATGCTTGGAAAGCCAAATGTAGAGTTTGGGTAGAAGATAGGTTACTATCTTATGATTCAGTGCCTTATGACCCATGTCTTGGGAGAAATAGGTCCCTTAAGTTCATACTTTAAGAAGTAGTGCTAGGCATTTTGGTTCTTAAGGAACAGTGAGAGCCAAATGGGCAGCCAGCAGCACCCGAGTCCCCAGAGAGGCTTAGGAGTTTGGACATGCTTTTGTGCTTGGTGTTTCTCATCAGCTAGCTCTAAGTGCTTCTGGGCTCTGAATCATTCTTTTTTGCCATCTGCCTCTCCCCATTTTCCAAACGGAGTTTATGTGCCTAAACCTGCTTAGATAGACTGCTGTTCAAAGATGAGTAGGCACTTAACTGTGTTTAATTTGGGTCATCTAATTAGGTGCCTGATGTCTAGGTGTTGCAACACCTAAGTTGGTGGTTCTCAACCTTTTTATGCTCAAGTCATTCCTCCAGAACTTTTCTGTCAACTAAGGGCTGGTTCCATAGATATGGAATATGTTGTCCAAAATTGTTCCACCTGTATGTGGAACTAGCTTTTAGTTTACAGGAGCATGTGGTCACCCTGTTCCTGTGCGCGCTGAGGATTTTGTTGTTGTTCTGTAAATATTTTCTTTAAAAATCATAGATTTTTCATATTCCAGATATGATCTTAAATACTTGGATGTTGATACTATCTGTGACTTGCTATTGTGCGCTCATTCATGTACTCTGTGGAAAATAGATTTTTTCTGCAGTCTATCTAAGCAGGTTTAGGCACATAAACTCTGTTTGGAAAATGGGGACAGGCAGATGCCATTCATTTAAAAGAATATAAAATATAAAGCATACTGGACTATTTACTTTGTAGTGATGTTGATATATCAACTCGTATCTTGAAGTACATGGTTCTAATTTTGATGATAAGGAGAAAGACATGGATGGTATCCTTTCTTTTGGTTTCAGCTCAGAGTTGGCTGAGATTTAAGAGCTTACCATTCATTCGGTAGTTTAGCTCCACTCTGAATGGAAGCTTGTTGATGTTCAGATGTAGCTTCACAGTGAGGAATATTGAGAAGAGTGTTGGAGCAATGATGTACCCTTGCTTAATTCTTGTCTTAACCTCAAAGGGTTCTGTGATACATGCACTACTGAGAACCATTTTTTGCATACCGTCATGGAGCAGGCCAAAGAATGGTGATGAAGAATTTTGGTGGGTATCCATAACTCAGAAGTATCCTCCATAGCTCTTCTTGATTGACAGTTGAAGGAGCAATGAGGCAGTTGAAAGCTTTCATGAGGTCAAAGAAGGCCATGTAGAGGGGTTTATGTTGTTCCTAATATTCTTCTGGCAGCTGGCAAGCAGCGAAGATCATGTCAGTTGTCATAGATGAAGAAATCCAGCATCGCCTCAAATATGCAAGTGCAGTCTTTGGACACTTGAGGAAATGGGTGTTCGAAGATCGCAACATCAGATTTGAAACAAAGCCTTATGGTTTATCAAGCAGTCATAATCCCTACCTTACTGTATGGAGCTGAGAGGTGGACAACATACAGCAGCGTTTCCCAACCGGTGTGCCGCGGCATTTTGGTCTGTCGCATTCAGCCGCTTACCATCCAATTTCCCTCCTCCTCTGGTCTGCAAGCACTCGGCCACTTGCTACCCGTCCCCTGCTCGGCCAGTGTGCTGTGGGGTGGGGGAGGCCATGTAAGTGTGCCATGGGGTGAAAAAGGTTGGGAAACACTGATGTACAGGAGGCATCTCAAGTTGCTGGAGAAGTACCATCAGTTTTGCCTACAGAAGATCCCTTAAGTCCAGTAGGAAGAAAAATGTACCAACGTTGGCATCCTCTCTCAAGCAAACGCCATGAGCATAGAGGCAGTGATCATTTGGCATCAACTTTGCTGGGCTGGCCACATCACCTGGATGTCTGACTCCAGGTTCCTGAAGCGAGCTTTATTCTCCCACCTCAGTCAAGGTGTATGGTCAAGCGGAGGGTAGAGAGAGTGCTTGAAGGACATCCTGAAGGCCAGCTTGAAAGAAATGCAGCATCAACATCATCTCATGGGAGGCTACTGCCCAGCAATGCCCCAAATGGAGGAACAGTTTGCTGCAAGGATCTCATTACTTTTAAACCGCATGACAGCAATGCAAAATGGAAAAGCAGTAGTAGCGGAAACAGTATGTCACGGACCAAATCAGAAATCCAGAGCCATCCACCCCACGTAGAAACGTGCCTGAGTTGCAGAAGAACTTGTTGATCCCTCATTGGCTTTGTTGGCTACCGTCAGACCCACAGATAAGATGATCATAGAAGAAAATCATCCTCAGCTGCAAGGGGTTGCTGCTGCTGCTCCTGTCTTTATTACCATGTGGTAACATATAAAGTGGTTATATTTGAGAGAAAATGGTTTAGACATAATCACCTCTGCTTTCCACCTTCCTCTCTTATAATAAGCAAGTTTGATTATCCCAAAATAGGTAGATTTTCACCCTTCTTGAATACATATATATTTTACCTTTTATAGAGAGGAAGTAACTTGTGAATTGAATAGTATTTGGAAGTGTGGTGCCTGTTAAATTTAATATACAACAGCATCTTGAAGGAACTTGTTTTGAATGACTAAGAGGAAGCCTTTGAATCTCTGACTCTTGACTTGTCTTTCCTGGTATAAGTGATTTGGTAAATGATTGTGTTCTTAGTGATTACTTCTCTTAAAAAGAACTGAACTAGTGCTCAGGTTTACCTCAGTTCATGTGTTTGAATGCAGTATATAGCAGTTGTATATATTGAAACTAATTTGCTGATCTTTTGTTCTTTACCTTTTTCAAGTCATCAAATAAGTTGAAAGTAAAAGCAGTAATAAAATTACAACTTACTGCAAGTGTTAAAATGTCTTACATAATGTCAGTTTCTTTCATGTGGATCTTAATTTGCAAAGGAAATGAACACAATAAGTATCTGAGAATTTTTAAATAAGCAGATTGGTCTAGTCAATTTATGCCTAAACAATAGATATAGAATCTTTTATCTTTGTCATGCTTAATTTTACCTTGTGTGTAGGGCTCGGGGGTTGGTGTTTAGCTGGAACATTCATGGGAATGTGTTTTGAATACCAGTGATTGTGGTCATGTTTCTCAAGCAGTAGTAAGTACTTCTACTTTTGTAATGTGGTGTTCATTTTCAGTGTTCCATTATGCATTCTATGAAGATCAGAGTCAGTGCAGTCTTCCTATGTTGAAAAGAATGTGTTCGTCTGTATTTGAAATCTGAGTTGGCAAAGATTTTTTTTCACCCACAACAGCTGATGCTTTTACCTGGAGCTTATGGTTGAGATGGAAGCTTGCAGACTCTTTTGCTCAGAAATGTTTTCATAGTATGAAGTCTCTAAGGAACAAATGTTTTCAATCCATCACCTGCTTGAGAAAAGATGCTAATGTACTAAGAATACTTATATAATAAGAGCTATGATAATATATTACAAGATGTTCTTTGGGCTGCAGGACAACATTTGGAGTCCATGATGAAACTCTTATGATGGTGCAATTGAGTTTACAGTCCAAATGTGGAGTATGAATAGGGAGTGTGAAGCCTCTTTCCTATTTGAGTTAATCAGGGAGAGGTACTATTCCCCAGTATTTCCCATCCTGAGAATTTAAATAGCCCGCATCATCTTTTTAAGAAAGCTGATGATTTGGCTACGTTAAAAGAGAGACAACATATAGGATAAAGGAAGTTGGAGGAGAAAAACCAGGAGGAAAAATGGAGTTTAAGAGTAATGAAGATGAGCCAATGAGAAGATCTGTATCAAGCTTTCCTTAGCAGGTGATGCTGAAGTTACTAACAAATTGGACAAGTTATGTATTTAGAGTATTAATTGTGAATAATAGTTGGAAGAAGGAGACTAAGGCACAAGCACAGAGCAGGAGAATTTTTATCTTAAAAAATGCTTCAGATGTACAAATCTATTATTTGGACAGTTGCTTTATATGGATGTGAGTTCTGGGTCCTTACTGAAAAAAGACAGCTAAATATCTTTGCAAACAGCAGTGTAAAGATGAATTTTGGACCATAAGGGAGAGCACTATATAGAGAATGAGTAAGGAGTTGTGGGAGGTCTCTTAAAAACCATCAGTAGTAAATATAATAAAATCCCAATAATTTTAGGTAGGGCATGTTGCTCAGATTATGGAATTTAAGCCATTACCTACCATGTGTTCATGCTGCATCAGGCAAATGAGAAGGTAGATGGTTAATACTGATCAAGATTTAAGAGCTTTCATGTGAAATACCTGAAGGAGTGATGGAGAAAACTATGCTTGTGATAGAAAAAAGATATTGTGAGTGCTACCAAGGCCCTCTGAAGTCAGAGTCAAGGGGTGTAGTTTTAATAGTGAGTTCCCAGTATCTCATGGAAAGATTCACCAAAGTTCAAGGAGATTTTACTTCCCAGAAAGGGATATTTGAAGGATTTTAACACTACTTACTTTATCTCATAAACAAGACCAACCCTATTTAGACAGAAGGTTGCATTCTTGCCCAGTTGTTTTCTATCTTCTTTATGACAGCCTTTCATGCTGGATGGATTCCCTCCCCTTCCCCCCTCCCCCCTTTCATGCTGGAAGGAGGGGGGGAGGGGAGGGAATCTTGTTGTGGATTTGAATAAATACTGTAGTATGGTACCCTTTAATTTTCTTTTCTCCAAGCTAAAACTACCTAGTTTTTTCAGTATTACCTTTTCACCCTTTCATTTTCTTTGTTGCTCACCCCTGGATCCTCTCCAATTTCTCCATGTCCTTTCTGAAATGGAAAGCCCAGAACTGCATACAGGTAAGGCCTAACCCATGCTGAGTAGAGTGTTATGGTCATCTCCTGTGTCTTGCATATAATAATCCCATAATGTAGCCCCAAATTGCATTTGTTTTGTTGTTTTTTTGTGTGACTGTATCATGGGTTATGGCAGTGACTTACCGTAACCCCCAGATCCTTCTCAGTGATGCTATTGCCTAGCCAATAAACAAAAGTATGAAATGGAAGATTTGTTTTTTTCATAATTTACATTGGCTTTAAATTTCATTTAGTTGTCTTACAGCTCACTTCTTCATTTTATCAAGAACCTTTTAAATTCCATTCCTGTACTCCAGAGAGTTTGTGACCCCTTCCGGTTTTGTCATCCGCAGTCTTGATCAGGAAACTCCATCCCTTTCCTCTTCCAAATTTTATTAATAAAAATGTTACAGCAAAATTATTTTTTTTAATTAAAGACAATAATCTGGATTACTTGTGCTTGTTTTATATTCATTACATATAAATTATATAAATAAAATGTTATATTTTGGAGTTTCATAACTTCTGCTTGGTTTAAAATTTGCAATTTATGGTTTCTATAGCATTCCTTGAACATAAGTACAACTTCTGAATACCCTGTTGAATTCATGTCCTAACATAGTCACAAACTCTCTGGAATACAGGAATGGAATTTAAAGGTTCTTGATAAAATGAAGAAATGAGCTGTAAGAACCCCATGCAGTTGGGGGAGCGGCTCTGGCCCAACGTGACGGTGGGAGGGAGAGGGGAGGAATGGGCCCGATGTGGCGGAGGTGGGGAGAGAGGGGAAAGGGAAGAAGTAGGCTGGGGGGAATGGGGAAGGGAGAAGTGGGCCTGACATGGCAGTGAGGGGTTGGGGAAGGTGAAGAGCGGACTCGACGCAGCAGCAGGGGGAGAGAGGAGTGGGCCGGCGGCAGCAGGGAACAGGAGGAATGGGTCCAACATGGCAGGGTGGGAGAGGAGAGGGATGGTGGTAGGGGAGGGAGAGGGGAGGTGGTAGGGGAGGGGAGAAGCAGCCCCAACGTGGTGATGGGGGGGAGGGAAGGAGTAGGCCCGACCCGGCGGTGGGGAGGTGGGGGGAGCAGGCCCGACCTGGTGGAGGGGGGGAGGGTAAAAGTGGGCCCAGGCCCGATGCAGTGGGGGAGCAGGGCCAGACCCCAAGGCAGCATGGGGGATAAGGGGAGGGGTGGGCCCAGACAAGGGGGGGGGGGGGCAGGGGGCTCTGTCCCTGCCCGCCACTCCCCCTCCCCCCCATCATTATTGACAGGCATTTTGCTAGTTTAGATATACCAATCCAAAATTTAATATATTAAGAAAGTATAGAGAGAGTTTCACATGGTAAACGTACCCTATAATTTGTGTAGTTTTACAATCTCATGTTTTTAAATAATTTTTCTGTCTCGTGGTAGCCTACAGACTCTCACAAAGGGGGAGGTTGACTAACTAGGGATGCAGCAAACTGACAAACAGAGTCTTGTCATGGTTATTTTTTTACATCATAGCTAAAATTGAATAATTTCTGATTCTCTTTAGCTATGGCAATACTTAGATAATAAGAGGAAATAGGTTTTATATGGAGGTGTTTTTTGGTTTTTTTTTTTTCTTTTTAGATTGATGCCACTTTAACTAAAACCAGTGAAGCACTTAAAACAGACAAATTGAAATGTGTGAAGTCTGATGAATTCCTGAATTTTTGTAATTTTAGATGGATTATAATTAATTTCAGAATTTAGAAAGAATGAAAACAAAGCCAGATTGTTCACATACTTTACATCATTCTAATCAGTGGTAGCAATCCCTTGATTTGAGGATGATCTTTGCCAAAGCTCACTGATGGGTCTTGTGGTGACTTAAGAGTCCAATCCGTGAGCCACAGATACATCTGTAGACATTGGAGGTCTTACTGCAAGGGAGAGTAGACTGAAAGCTGGGATTACTCTCCTTTTCCTTTCTCTGCTCTCTTATCTCTTTTTGAAAAGTAAAGATGCTTTATTGAAAAGGGCTGCTTTTTGGTTGAGGTTGTCACGCTATAGGAGTCAGTTGGCAGCCAGCTTTTCTTATCTTTTACTGTTGGCATCCATTTTCTTGAGGTATGCCTCCAAAGCGTCCTTATAGTGTTTCCTCTGGCCACCACAAGATCTCAGGCCACTGCCAAGCTGAAAGAAGAGCACTTGTTTTGGGAGTTGAGAATCAGGCATCTGCATATAGCATCTCATCCAGCAAAGTTGGTGCTTGAAGATTGCCAGCTCGGTGCTGGTAACATTGACTCCAGCAAGGATGCTGGTGTTTGTGTGATGATCTTCTCATTTGATATAGAGGATTATCTGGAGGCATCGTTCGTGATGCCTCTCCAGGCTCCTGGGATAATGATGGTGAGTCCACCCACATTTCACATCTGTAGAGGAGGGTGGAGGATGATGACTGCATTGTAGACCTGGATCTTGGTGTCTTTCCAGAGACAGCGATGAATAAAGATATGCCAAAGCAATTTCCCAAAGGAGGCACTTGTACACTAGACCCTGTGCTGGATCTCCTCATCAGTGTATGTTCTCGGAGAGGTGGCTGCTGAGGTAGGGGAAGTACTCAACTACCTCCAGAGCCTTTTCCTCGCTAGTAATTTGTTGAGGGGGTCACATTAATGGGTTGGGGCAGGCTGATAGAGCACTTTAGTCTTCTCAGTGTTGAGAAAAAGTCCCAAAGTTCAAAATACTTCTCCAGAGGAATCCAGCATAGTCTGGAGTTTTTTCTCAGTGTGTGCAAGGATGGTGCAGCCGTTGGCATATTGAAGGTCAAGGATAGTTGTTTTGAGTACATTGACCTATGAGCAGAGGTGTCCCAGATTAAACATCCCTTCATCTGTTCCATTTTCAGTGTCAGTTCCAGAAGGAAGACATGCCAGGCTTCCAGGATAGAAAAGATGACAAAGCATAGCGTGTTGTGGTATCTGCCACAGTGGACTCATGGTGCAGAAGTGCCTCAGAGTGCCCTTTCCATCTAGCTTGGATAGATTCATTGCTATTGAGGAGCACTGAGCCATCCTGCAGTTGCAGAAAAGTAGGACTATAGATGGTTTTCATTGCCTGGAACATGCTACATGTGTCAGGCTGTTGGCTTAGAACTGGATCTCCTTGACTTTATCAAACCACTACTGATTTTTGATTTTCTTCTTTGAGCTTCAGCTTTGACAAGCTGACACATCATCTCTGTCTGCTGAGATGAGGTGTCATCTTGCCAAGCAGAATGAGCCCTTCTCCTCTTATAGATTCATAGATTGATGAGTTGGAAGGGACCACAATGGATCATCGTGTCCGACCCCCTGCTCCTGGCACGAGGTCAGATGACCCCAGCCAGGTGACTATCTAGCCGCCTCTTGAAGACCTCCAAGCTAGGTGATAGCACCACCTCTCTTGGAAGCCCATTCCAGATCCTGGCCACCCTTACTGTGAAAAATGTCTTCATAATACCTACCCTAAATCCACTCTCAGCTAGTTTACACCTGTTATTCCTAGTCACTCCCTGGGGCGCCTTACACTTCCCCTATTCCCCATTGACCTTCCCTAATAAATTTATAGGTGGCCACAAGATCTCCCCTCAGCCGTCTCTTGTGAAGGCTGAAGAGATTCAGTTCTCTCAACCTCCCCCCCGTAAGGTCTGTCACGAAGGCCACTAATCATGCGAGTGGCCCTCCTCTGGACCCTCTCGAGATTCCCCGTGTCCCTCTTGAAGTGCGGCGCCCAAAACTGGACACCGTACTCCAACTGCGGCCTGACCAGTGCCGCATAGAGGGGGAGCATCACCTCCTTTGTTCTATTAGTCATGCACCTGCTAATGCACGACAAGGTGCGATTGGCCTTGTTGATGGCCTCATTACACTGCCGGCTCATGCTCATCTTGGAGTCAATTATGACTCCAAGATCCCTCTCTGCCTCTGAGCTGCTGAGAAGGACACTCCCCAACATATAGGTGTGCTGGGGCTTCCTCCTTCCCAGGTGGAGTACCTTACATTTATCTTTATTAAATTGCATCCTATTTCTTTCTGTCTATTGATCCAGCCTGTCCAGTCAGCCTGAATCTGCTCCCTGCCCTCTGGTGTACTAACTTTGCCCCATAACTTGGTATCATCAGCGAACTTGGAGAGGGTGCTCTCCACACCCTCGTCCAAATTGCCGATGAAGATATTGAATAATATCGGTCCAAGGACCGAACCCTGTGGGACCCCACTGCCCACCTCCCTCCAGGCTGAGAAGGAACCATCCACCACCACTCTCTGGGTGCGGTCCCTAAGCCAGTTGTCCACCCACCTGATCATGTAGGCGTCCACTCCACAGTCTGCTAGCTTCCCAATGAGGATAGGGTGTGAAACTGTGTCGAAGGCCTTCCTAAAGTCCAGGAAGATGACATCAGCCTCGGCTCCCGCGTCCAGGCAGTGTGTGTCCTGGTCATAGAAGGCTACAAGGTTTGTCAGACAGGACAAACTATGTTTGTCTACCTGTGACAGACCCGTGCTGGTTTCCCCTCAGCATCGTTTCCCCTGCTGGGCCTGCACAAATGTGTTCTTTGATTATTTTCTCTAGCATTTTCCCAAGAATAGAGGTAAGACTGACTGGTCTAAAGTTACCCGGCTCATCCCTTCTCCCTTTCTAGAAAATGGGCACCATGTTGGCCCTTTTCCAGTCCTCAGGGACCTGGCCGGATGAGTGCTTAAACAGCTGTGCCAGCGGCTCAGCCATGACACTGGCCAATTCTTTCAGCAGCCGTGGATGGGGGGCATCC
>NW_005841900.1:238626-249522 GCF_000455745.1 Alligator sinensis | reverse complement strand
CCAGGGAGATATATTCCTCCTTGGTGGCTGCTCCCTGCTTCCATTGCCTATACATCTCTTTCTTTGCCCCCAGACTCTCCTGGAGTTCCCTGTTCAGCCAAGGGGGCTTTTTTGCCCCCTTACCTCCCTTCCTACGTAATGGGATAGACTCCTTTTGAGCCCCAAGGATCACTCTCTTGAGATACCTCCAGCCCTCCTGGACCCCCATATGCTCTATGTTCTTGAGTTGTATCCCCTCATTAAGTAGCCTGCTAAGCTTGCTAAAGTTGGCCCTTCTGAAGTCCAACACCTTAGCCCCACTAGTTACTTTACCCATTCGTTGCTGGATGGTGAGCTCGACCAAGTGATGGTCACTATCTCCCAGGCTGCCATGAACTCGCATGTTCCCCACGAGATCATCCCCTGTTGCTCAGACCAGGTCAAGCAAGGCGCTACCCCTGGTGGGACTAGACACTACCTGGATTAGGTGGAGGTCCTGCACACAGTGTAAGAATCTCCATGAGCGGCTTGTTTTAGCTGTCTGCTCCTCCCAGCAGATATCTGGATAGTTTAGATCTCCCATGACCACTGCCTCCCTCGCCTGTGTGGCGTCTGCTAGCTGCCCAGAGAATACATCGTCTAGCTCTTGATTCTGATGAGGAGGCCTGTAGTAGACCCCTGCAACCAAGTCCTTTTCCCCTGGTCCCCCCTGGATCCTGACCCACAATGCCTCAGTTTTCCCCTCCTCCACCCTCGCCTTAATGGTGGAAGACGTATACTGCTCCTTAACATAAAGTGCTAACCCCCCACCTTTTTTCCCCACTCTGTCATGCTTATACAACCTATACCCCTCAATGCCTACCGCCCAGTCATGTGTAGAATCCCACCATGTCTCGGTTAGTCCGACTAGGTCATACTGGGTGCTAGCAAGCAAGAGTGCGAGCTCCTCTGGTCAAGGAGGTCCTGGATCTTGGCACTGCTTTCATCAAACAAGTCTTGGGATTGATGGGTGATATAACCAGTAGATACAGCAAAAGCCATGTGGTTGGTGGTTTTAAACCCCTTCCAGAATTTCTCAGTTTTGCCTCCATTTTTGGACAAGGCAGAGAGCTTTCCATGAAGCCTCTGTTGAAGATGCTTAGGCTGGGTTTAGTGGAGATGTGTATAGAAGTTATGAAAAGATTTGGTGTTGAGAGTCCTTTGCATTGCTTTTGGCTGTTTTTGGTGTTTTGGAGCAAACTGGATGTCCATAATGGATCTGAAAAGATGGCGCACTGTCCAGCAGTTGCCAGATCTTTTTATGGCTTGTGTGATGCTGACATTCATTTGATCATGGGCTCTAACAGTAACGTAGTTGAGGAGGTGTCAGTGCTTAGAATGAGGGTGCCTCCAGGTGGTCTTGTATTTGTGCCTCTGTCTCAAGATGGTGTTCATGATGACAAGACTGTGCTCCACACATTTGCTCAGAAGAAGCATGATGTTGGAGTTGGTTTTTCCTACCCCTTACTTCCCAATGGTGCCACTATAGAGTTCCAGGTCACATCTGACTCTGACACTGAAGGCACCAAGGAGAATGATCTTGTCCTTCCTACAAGTACTAATTAATACATGGTCAAGGTTGGAGTAGTACTGTTCTTTGACATCATTGTCAGCATCAAGCATTGGGGTGTATGCAGTGATGATGGTGGCATGCTGGTTGTTGCTGAGCTTAAGATGGAAGGTTGTAAGGCATTTATTAATGCCTGTGGGGAGCTTCATAAATTGACCGACGGGCTCATTCTGGATGGCAAATCTAGCACTAAACACATCTGTCCTGGTTTCCCCTTCCAGAAGAAGGTATAGCCTTCAGTGTTGTTTCTCCCTAATTTTCTGGAGATAACGGCAGTTCTTTCTGGTCATTCATTGTCTTGGTTATCCATTAAAGTGTAAATGTTCCATGTTGTGAAAATCATTGTCATCCTATGAAGTTTTTTGACTGCAGATGTGGTTATAAAGCCAGGAGCAGATAAGTCAGCCTAGGTTTAGGACACCTTTTCTAGCCTTTTTCCCATGGGGTTCTGAATAAGACTGCTCAGTCATGGTAGGAGCTGCAGAGCTGTCCTGAATTGAACCAGTGTCTCAACTCAGGTGCAAGATAACCATCAGGCTACTGCCACCAGTGTCCAGATGTGTGGTTGGAGACTGCTGGATTTGCTAGTCCCATGTCCATCATGGTACTGCTTTAGGGCTTTTGGACATTGTTACAGGATAGTGTGGTGTTTCCTGTGGTAGAAGCCTGCATGTGACTTGGTTTTACATGATGAAGCTAGTGCACAGAAAGAGCAGCCACACAATCTAATCTTGATAAAGTGGAGATCTAGGTCCAATGAGAAGGAAGAACTTGACAACAGGAGACCTCCATGTTGTTGTGGTCTTTTTTTATCTTTACACTTATTGAAATCCTGACATCTTCTGCCTGATTTGTTGTTGAGGATTTGGGGTTGGACCACGGTTTGTCTGGAACCTCCCCTCAGACCTCTTTGCAATGGTTGATCTGTTAGGAGCGAGAGACCCTGGGCAACATAACTCTCACGATCATTGGGACACACAAGCCTATCCACCACTACAAGGTCTTGGTCCATGTAGAGGGCTTGAATAAATGTGCTGTTTTTAAACATCGAGTTTCTCAAAACGGTGAGCTCTAAATGTGATAAAGAAACATCACAAAAATCAGACATAAAAATAAAATTTGCTTTAGCAATAACTCTCCTAAGATTATCAGTGAAAGCACCAGTTTTGTCATGTAAATGTGAACTGGACTTGATACAGATTCAGAACAATTCTGTCATGTCAAGTGGATGGATAGGAAGGAAGGTCTCTTTAACGTTTACCATGTCATAAAAATCAATTGTTTTATTTCTGCAGAAATACTAATATTTGTTGTAAATTAACAAGTGATGTTTTACTACTTTTTCTTTCTTTTTCAAAATCAAAGTTGAATTTAAAGGAGTTATTTCTATCAAGAGACAAGGAGACTGCTCATCAACAGAAGCTGGCTGGGAGTAGGAAGATATACTTTAGACTGGCTAGAATTTGTTGTACTGAAAATAAAAAGATACTAAAAGTAACAGACCTATAATAGAGAAATGTTCTCTATTGTACTCTCTGTTGTGTCTCTAATGTGTTCAAAACTAAAAATATCAATTGTGAGATGAAATAACTGCTATGACAGGGGTATGTGGCTACTTTTCATTTTTTCAGAGGATTAGTTTAGCAGTATAAATTAGTGGATGGGAATGCCAGAAAATGTGACATTAAAGGGCATTTTACATTTCATTGCTTCTTAACAACATATTGGAGTAATGCGGAGAAGCTTTTCTCTCGTTCTGCAGCATTTTGGTGCTTGTGTGTTTGTGTGTATATATGTATAGTATAGCATGTGTATACTTTTAGATACAAATTTGGAGTTAAAATATACAAATGAGGCAGGACCTCCTCTAAAATGCTTTGGCTGTGCTGAAAATTACACAGAGAGGAGGAAGGGAATATGAAAAGAATGGTATTAAAGAAAAAGTAATATTCTTAATGGGAGAAAAGAGGAACAGAAATGCAAGCACTCATTTAAATGATGAAGGGCCACGTTCATTTTAGGTTACTTGTTTTATGCTAGAATAACTCTACTTATGTCAGAGAATAAAATATTAATGAATTATCTTAAGGTCTTTATTCAAACAGAAAAGACGACCAAAAATGTGTAATTTTTCTAAGTTGACCCTTCATAAAATGTATCCCATATTTTCAGGTTTAATTTTAGGAAACAGGTTTTTTTTTTTTTTTCCCCATAAATATAAGATGATAACTACAGATAGAGATGTTGACCTGCTAATTACCTTTACAAAATCTCACAGGAGAATAAAATAGCTAAGGAAAAGACTCAAAGGGTTAAATGCACTAAAAATACTAATATAAAAACTGCACTGAGAGAAATTCTGATGCAGTATAAATGTCACAAAATAAATAAGTCATAAAATTACTGCAAGCACAAAATCAGTGTTGTAGGGTGACTGATTATAGGTTAACCCTGCATACAAGTTGAGCATAATTTTGGGGGTGGGGGTTGGAGAGGGGGAAAAGGGTAGGCTTAGGTTTATAATCAGAACAACACAATACTGTAAACATGACTGAATTGCAAAATTAGACCTTTATGACTTTATCAGCATGTAGCCATCCCTAGCCAGGAGGCATGCAGGACAATCTCACCACTTTCAATGCCTGTCAAAGAACAAAACATGTTATCATGATTTTTGACATGTATTAGTTTCAAGTGTATTTTATATTTCAAATGCATATGATAGAGCCATAGACGTACAGCATCACTGATGGTCTGTGGGGGGTTGTGCCAAAAAGTCTATTTCATTTCGTAGTTTTCTTGGTTTTATTGTTGGTTTCTTTGTTTGTTTTGAAGGTTGCAGGGAATGGAAGATGGATACTAAAACCATGCTGTGTGTACACAGACAGTTGATATTTTCTTACTGAGAGACATTTTTCCATCTAGTTTGTGGATTTGGATTGGATTGTCCAGTTCAGTGGTAACAGCGCCACATCTGCAGATACAGTATCTTTTTGGAATTGTTGCTAGTCTGTTTTGACCACTAGGTACTTGTTGATGGTCAGTCTGTAATCTTAGTGCCCATCTACTTCTGAAAAGGGCATAAGCCTACAAATACAGAGTGGATCTTTACTTGTTTTGAATAACGAGCAAGCAACGGAGTTTTGAGACTAAAAGCTAGATTCAGAGGAGGATTTAAGTGATAATGTCTAACTCTTAGGTGCCTGGCCCTTGGAGTTGAATCTGAAACAGAGTATTTGTTGCAAGAGCTGAGCAGAGATCAGTTGAAAGTGATGGGGGTGGATGCTATCTGTCTTCAGTATTATCTACCATTCAAAGCATTTCCCAAGGGAAGTGTGATATATGGGTTTCAAGTTCTCACTTCGTGGGGATTTGAACCCACATCTCCCACCTTCCAGGAGTGTGCTCCAACCAGCAAGTCTTAGGCTGGGTTTAATGGAGAAATTCTTCATTCTTCTTGTTGAACCTGGGCTGGTGTTCAGCAAAGAATGACCTTTGGGCTCCATGAACTTTGCAGACAAGTGGGAGTCTGGTTCTTGTCTGTAGCCTAGTAGACAGGAAAGTCAACAGGACTACACCCTCCCAGCTGAATTTTTCTGCCTACTAAGCTACAGTTGGCTTTGTTTTACTTGTACTTTCTCTCCAGTATCTGGAGGCTTGTGAGGTGGAACAGCCCTTTTATTACATACAAAAACTTATATACAGCTATTTACAGTTAAGAGGTAACAGTGGCTAGCCTGATCCTATTCTGCTCCCCAGAAGTACCTTCTGGCCTCACTAGACTGTCTCCTGGGAGGTCACAGTCCCTGGATACTCTGTGTCTGTAGAGCAGGGTTGTCAAGCAGCCAGTGGGCTGGATTTGGCTTGCAGAACCATTCCACCTGACACTCCTGAACCATTCCACCTCAAGTTGCTGAAAGTTGGGGAGCATGGCCTGCTACAGAAACTGGGGTTCCTGGACCCCAATGGGCATGGCCATTGGTGACAGCTTTGTGGACTGGTGCTGCCATCTGAATGCAGCCCTGTGCTGCCACGTGCTCCCAGACGCACGTTGCCACCCCCAAATGCGGCTCCATGCCACCAAATGTGCTGTGGCTCCCAGAAGTGTGCTGCTGTCCAGCCCTACACCCACTATAGTTGCTGGCCCCATAGATCTGACCCAAGAGGAGCCCTTGCAGTCATGATCTGGCCTGGGGTGAGTTTGACACCCCTGCTCTAGAGGATATATCCACAGTAAATATAGATTTATCTGATGTATAAGTTGCAACTATATAATATTTTTGCAGCTTGAGCATCATTCTTTGAATCCTGAAAGTACAGTCATTTAATGGCTTGTTAAACAATGCCACTGGGGGTTGTTGTCTGCTTCCACATGCAGTCTAATCAAAGATACATTCATGAGATCTCTCAGATGAACAATATTCCCTGTAACTCCTCAATCTGTACATACCTGGTTTCTGCCTCAGTCATTTATTTATATTCATAGGCAACTGGTTGCCAATGATATTAATACTTTTGTTATTTTTGCTGACAAACTAGGTATGAATTTGTCCAGATAATTTATCATTTCCGTTCCTAAAAGTCACTGCACATCTTTCTTTCACTGGGGATCTAGCATCATTTAAGTGGTCTTAATTTTTGTCTTGTCCAGTTTTACCCCTTTGACAGAGATGACATCCCATATAAAATTAGTTCAGTGAGACCTAATACACTTTGCTTTATTCAGCTTCAGGTTTGCATCTCTAGTAGCCCCCAGTGCTTCCCAAAGCCTGTAATCATGTTCTCCTTTGATGGACTCCCCCAGATGCTAATATCTCTAGAAGTATCCACATAGGAATATGCTCATAATCATGCATATGTTTTTATGATGGCAAGGTTCATTGGTTAAATCCAATACATTTTATTAGACCAACTCAAATATTTGGAAAAAAATATTCTTTGCAAGCTTTTAGGTACAAACACCCTTTGTCAGACTGAGGAAGTGTTTTTTTGTTACACGTTACACTTCAGGGGAAGAGATGATATCAAAATGTAGATGCAGAAATCTGTACCTTCCAATGGATTATTAAATGTACATAATTTAAAGCTTTCCTCCATGAGCGTCACCTGTTATAATGAGGAGGCATCCAATTTACTTAAAACCGTGCTTTTGTGAATTGAGCCATAATCTTTTCTTTAGTCAGCAATTTAAAATATTCTCTTTTAATAACCTTATTGAAGTGCCTCAGATCAAGGCATTTGCACAACTGGCTATTATGTTTTTCCACAATAATTTAACAAATTTGTAGGTTTTTGGATTTTTTTGTGTCACTTATAATTTTTCCATTCTTGTTAACTCCACATTAAATCTATCCTGGTGAGCAAAAGGCACTCTTTTGTGTGGCTGCCTAACAGGAGGCACTTGCCTACTTATCTGAATTGTATGTTCACTTGGTAAGCAGCCCAGCCCTTCAAATAAATCCTTGTACTTTGACATGAGTTCCTCATATTCTGGACCTGTGTCGTCTTGTATTGCAAGTATGCGCTTAATTAAATTGTTTTTTCAGAATCTGCCATACCCAAAATTGGTGTCATCTCCTTGGGTAACACAGTAAATGGGAGTTTATATAGTTTACTTTTTAGATTGGATGCTAGCAATGCATCTCACTTTCACTGGTGTTTTTTCCCTGGATAGTCTATTATTTTGATGTTTATTAGATTCACTTTTAGTTTCAATTTTATTTTCTATGTTCTTTCCCTAGTAAAATATTAATCTGAGCTCCAGTGTCCACTTTAAATAAAACTATTGTTCCATGTACTTCCACAAGCAAAATTCAGTCCCTCTTTGTTGGTTTTGCTTGATTCTACCATATCAACATAAAATTCTTCTGATTAAACTCTTAACTGTAGGCACTTGAGGTTTTTGTTTGGCATCTGCAGCACTTTATAAAGTGGTTTCTCTTGTCACAGTCATGACAGAGCTTTCCAGTGCAACACATTGTTTGGGTCCGTGTTGTCTTCCACACTTGCTGCATGTGGCAGGTGGGGGGTGCACGGTGCAAAGAGTTCCCGCCATTTGTATGATAATTCGAGCCCCATTATTGGCTTGCGTGAAATTATTCACACGTGGTGGCTGGTGATCGACTTGCTAGCCGTATAAAAAGCTTGAGTGGTTTCCGCCCAAGTTGGAGGACTCCATGAACACCAGGAGGAGGAGAATTCACGCTGTGTGAAAATCTCTAAGCGCTGCGGAGCCTATTGGACCCAGTGCATTTCAAGCAGGCAACAGAGGTCTGATCAGCCTCTAGCCTCTCCCCGTCGCCATTCGCAATCCTCAACGTATCCCTCTCCCTGCGCGCAAAAGGACCCACGGAGCCTAGCAAACTTCGTGTGAGTGAATTGTAGTGAATAAAAGGATCCACGGAGCCTCGACAACTTCGTGGGAGTGATCCGAATATTGTCTGAGTCCTCAAATGAGGATTTAATCGGAGCTGTACCTGGAAAACTGTCCAGCCTACACCGCGACCATCTTCAGTGTAAGTAAACAATCTTTAAATCAACCATTACGCGTCCGTGCCTAATTCTAGCGTGTCGCCCGTTCTCTCCGACCCAGCGTGCCCGGGCTGCTGGCCACAGCCCGCGCAGAGCACAAAAAGGGCTGGGATCGCTCCCGGCCCGCACAGTGGGGTCCCAGGGGTGGCTATGATGTTCCCTGGTACCCCATGACCAGGCCAACTCTGCCCTGAGGATATCTACTTATATCGCCTACCACGCCTTGTTGGGATAATGATAATAATAATAATAATAATAATAAGGGAGGCTGCCCCTGAGCCTTTGTATGGCCTTCAGTCCCACTAAAGTTTACTAGGGTGTACTGGCCTTTGGACCACTCACTGGGTCCTTCTCCCAAACAGGGTCTCACGGGACACCGGGCCTTATGGGCTAATTGCATGGCTCCAAATCCTTCCCTTTACCACACCCCTGCCTTGCAGACATAATACAAATAGTTGACTCCTGTAGCCCTTTCTAGGGGCTGAACTCTGCCCCTAGGCTAGGTCTTTTCCACGTCCCTGTCTGTTGCGCCCCTCTGGTGCTGGGCCCTCTGGCCCCTGTATTTGTAATGCTCTTCTGGTGTCGGGCTCATTGTCCCCCTAATCTCTGTGCCCTTTGGTGCCAGGCCCTCCACCTCCTATGTCTCTACGCCCCTCTGGCGCTGGGCTATATACAATAGTGTGTCCTGCCCACTGGGCACTATGAGGCCTCCTCCCCCACTTATAGCCTCATCCCAAAACCATGGATGCAAATAACAACATAAACATAAATCCCTGGGCTATAACATAACACCGACCATGAAGACTGTGTTCTGTCCCTTAAAGAAAGTAAAACTTCCACCCTAGGATAGTGTCTCCTAGTCCCCTGGTGCTTTGTATGCTCCTAGAGCCTTAGTCCTTTATATGCAGTAAAGCAGGCAGCCAAAGGTCTCTGGGTAGCTCTATGAGGCTGTGCTCCTCCTTTGGCAGTCTCCAGAGAGAGTGAAACTGCTAGCTTGCCCTGAGCTTGTCTCCAGAGCCCTGCCTCCTTCCTGTCATCTGACCACCTGCAGGTGCTGTCCAGTTATTTCATTAGGCTGTTGTTCTGGCAGCCTGCAGTTGTGGAGCTCTGCCTAGCCTTCAGGGCTCTCTGGCCAGGCAGCTTCTGTCCTTAAAGGAGTAGGCACATCTTAGTGCCCTACTACAGTGCACATCTGCTTGTTTGCTCTCTCTCCTTTACTTGTAGAAAATTCTACTCAGTGAGGTGGCTTTTTCTGACTGTTTCTTTCTGGTATTATACATAGGCAGGGCTTTCTCCCCCACAATATGCAAGAGTATTGAGGATTTGACTTTATCATTTTTTCTTCTGCCCCTATGGCTGCTAGCTACCACTCAGACCTGGTCTCTCCTGTATTGCCCAACATCAGAAGAGCAGGTAGAGGTTGCAAAACTTCCATGACTAACTGTTCTGTGCTTAGAATGTAACTATACAGGCAGATCACTTACAGTAAGCCTTGTAATTTCCCATGGCTGTGTTGCATCGCTTAGTTCCTAGCTTCGTCTTCAGTTTGGAACTCAAATTCTTTCAAGTTCTTTCTCATTTGCCACTTCTGACACATCGTGTAATGATCACTGGGGTTGTTGAATGAAAAGAATTAACTTTTACTGTGGAGCAGTAAGCCAGTTTCTGCAGTCCCCTATGCACAGGTCAAAAAAGGGGGCACTTTTTTGAGTGTAAACACCTCCTGGGTTAGGCAGTTGCTGAGCCAGGGGGGGTTGAATCAAGTTGGACCTAGGCAAACTTTACGTGTTCAAGATCTTTTTTGGATCTGGCCCTACACTGGCCATGGGATTTTAGGAATCTAACTGGCAGAGATAAATATCTCCTTTACAGGAAGCTAAAAATCCCGCATGCAAGTGTAACTCTTCTGCCAGGCGCCAGTTGGCGGCAACAAGGGCCGGGTTCAAATTTCAGGGTACTCAATTAATTTTTACTGTGGTTGAGCCCCCAGCCAGAAATCTGGGATCATTGAATTTGGCAGGGGTGTCCTGTATAAACAAAACCTCCTCGTTGCAAGCAATGTAAACACAAAAAGACAGATTTATTACAGAAAACCAAGGCGCAGAAAATGAAAGGGCCCCTCATTGCTCACTGGGAAGCTGTAGGGCACCAATCTCCACTTCTACATGCTGGCTTTGAGGGGATAACTTGTATACTGACAGAAGTCACCACACCCCCAACATTCCTAGTCCCAATCCCCAGTGAGTCATTAAACTGCAAAAGAACTCAAAAAAAGGGGAGTCGGTCCTATCTTGGCCTGGGCCTGAACATACGGCAGGGCTCAGTTACACAGCTGACACACAATAGCTGTAAAATAATAAAAGGGGGACCCAGGCCTATTTGCACTGGCCCTGAACTGGGCAACAAAAAAGAGCCAGGCCTATTCTGCACTGAGGCCTGGACCAAACAACAAAATGTGCCAGGTGCTGAACAGAGCTCGTCTGCACCTATGTGCAAAATTCAGCTGACTAAATCATAAGGCAGCAAGAGGGCACAGCAGCCCCCCTGGCTCTCCAGGGACCTAGCAGACCTCCTGAGGCTAAAAAGAAAGGCCTACAAAGGATGGAGGATGGGAGTCACCTCCAAGGAGGATTATTCTGCACTGGTCCGGTCCTGCAGGGAGCAGACCAGGAAAGCCAAGGCTGCAACTGAACTCCAACTAGCTTTGAGCATCAAGGACAATAAAAAGTCCTTTTTCAGATATGTGGGGAGCCGGAAGAAAAGCAGGGGCAACATTG
>NW_005841900.1:237318-238612 GCF_000455745.1 Alligator sinensis | reverse complement strand
AGCTGGGGCAACTGACAACTGACGCCCAGGAAAAAGCCAACCTATTAAATAGGTACTTTGCGTCGGTCTTTCATCAGTCCCATGGGACGCCCATGCCCGCTACGGGACAGGGAAGTCTGGGTGAGGGTGATCCCCTGCCCTCCATTAATGCTGACTTCGTGAAGGAACATCTTGAGAAGCTGGATACCTTCAAGTCAGCCGGCCCTGACAATCTTCACCCCAGGGTACTCAAGGAGCTGGCGAGCATCATAGCCCAGCTATGTTGGCTAGCACTATGGAAGAAAGAGACTTGGGGGTCATCATTGACCACAAGATGAACACGAGCTTGCAATGCGATGCGGCAGCTAGTAAAGCGACCAAAACTCTGGTTTGCATCCATAGATGCTTCTCAAGCAAATCCCGGGACGTCATTCTCCCCCTGTACTCGGCCTTAGTGAGGCCGCAGCTGGAGTACTGTGTCCAGTTTTGGGCTCCACAATTCAAAAAGGATGTGGAGAAGCTTGAGAGAGTCCAGAGAAGAGCCACGCGCATGATCAGAGGTCAGGGAAGCAGACCCTACGATGACAGGCTGAGAGCCCTGGGGCTCTTTAGCCTGGAAAAGCGCAGGCTCAGGGGTGATCTGATGGCCACCTACAAGTTTATCAGGGGTGACCACCAGCATCTGGGGGAACGTTTGTTCACCAGAGCGCCCCAAGGGATGACGAGGTCGAATGGTCACAAACTACTTCAAGATCATTTCAGGCTGGGCATAAGGAAGAATTTCTTTACTGTCCGAGCCCCCAAGGTCTGGAACAGCCTGCCACCGGAGGTGGTTCAAGCGCCTTCATTGAACACCTTCAAGATGAAACTGGATGCTTATCTTGCTGGGATCCTATGACCCCAGCTGACTTCCTGCCCTTTGGGCAGGGGGCTGGACTCGATGATCTTCCGAGGTCCCTTCCAGCCCTAATGTCTATGAAATAATAACAGTGCCTTTTGCACAAGACTGCAAGCTTGTGATTGGGACCACCTGAAGTACAAAAATTTAATTAATCCTATCTCCGTCTTCGGGTATCAAGTACACCCTATGTCTAATGACCATAGATCAGTTATGAGTAGGTTCCCCTTTCAAAGTGATTTGCCTCTCCCGTGTTACCACATTTCTCACCAATGTAGGCCCCTATACTGGTTGGTAATATTTTCTGATCTGCCTTACTGCAACAAACTGGGCACAAACTGATTGAAGATCACTTCAAAGTAGACAGGAGGAAAATTTTTTTTTACAAGTCGAGTGCCCAGGGTTTGGAACAGCGCC
>NW_005841900.1:228502-237304 GCF_000455745.1 Alligator sinensis | reverse complement strand
CCCCCCCCCCGAGGCAGTACAGTCACCACTGTGGTGATCTTCAAAAAGTGTCTTGATGCCCATCTTGCTGGGGTCATCTGATCCCAGCAGTCTTTCCTGCCCCAGTGCATGGGGGCTGGACCCAATGGATCTGTAAGGTCCTTTCCATCCCCTAACATCTATGAAACAATGACCTATACAGTGTCCCACAATTTATGGTCTAAGGTGCTTGATTCAATTAATCAAGTCCTTTTGCAGTTAGTTAAATGGTAAACCTCTGGAGTGATCAAAAGGCTTTGTGTAGGTCAGTTTCACCAACAACAACCAGGGCTAGATCCAAAAGGCTAACATCTACAATACAATCAAAAGACAATGACCCTCCACCCTGTTGACTTATTCTGGGCTCTGATCATCAGTCCATCAAAAAAATACGCTTTGAAGAACAGGTATAAGAGAAGAGTGAAGCTGCCAGCACAGTGCACACATACCAGCAGGAAAGAACCACGCTGACCCATTGTAACCTGTGCCCAGCTGACCACCTTTGGTGACAGATCCATGTCCAGTGAAAGCCCTAGTGATAAGAACTGCTTTCTTGCCCATTTTGGTGAGAAAATACTATTACAGCTAGAAATATGCTGGACTTGATTATAGCTTGTCTTATTTGTGCATTGCAATAGTACCTGTCACTTTTCTATAAGCTTGTTATCTAATTAATAAAGGCTTTCTGGTAAATATTGATGGAACTGTCGTGTTAGTCCTCTTAAAACATTATCTTATTTTAGATGCAACACTAGGTTCCTCACCCTGGCCCAAAATGTGCTAGGTTTTTAATCCTGGCCCAAAACTGCCAGGCTCTAACCCTGGTCAGCGTACTCCAGGGATTAATACCTCTAAGGTGTTATCCTGTTCAGGGCCTTAAACCTGACCTAAATTTGCCAGGCCTTTAATCCTGGCCAAAACTTCCAGCAAAACATACAGCTGGGGTTCGACAACACAGCTAGGCTGAGACAAAAGAAGTTGCCACGGCAACAAACACGCCAGGCCCTCAGCCCGGGCCCAAAACGTGCCAGGCTTTTAAACCTGGCCCAAATCTGCCAGCAAACTGCCAGGCTCCAACCCTGGTCAGCATGTTCTAGGGATTAATACCCCCCCTTGGTATTATCCCATTCAAAATCCAGGAAAACAAAAGGTGAAAGGAGGAGGGAATAAGTGTTTCAAACCCTGAGACACTTGCCCTGTATCTGAGGTTTTCCTTTCACATTAGTTTCAGCTTGCTTCTCCTGTGAAGGGGTTGGGGGAAGACCTGCCTCCTCCTCCTCCCTCCCATGGGGAGCAGTTTCTCTGGCTCCTGATTCAGGTTTGCAGCTCTCAGCAGCCCCAGGAGAAAGGGAGGGGGCAAGCCTAGTTTAGAGATTCCTATATACCTGGCATGACATCACCTCAAGTATCCAATTAAGGGTTGGCAGGCCTCCAGTTTTTCTTCTTAGTCAATTAATTTAAAAAAGAACATTGCCTGGCTTAGTCAATTAGACTAGGGGTCTAATCCCCGCTGCTTAGTGACTTTACTGTTAACAAGAGAACACTGAGTTAACAGCAGGGTGTATCCCTAGACAAAAGGCTCCACAAAGGGGGCTTTCTTGCCTATGTGCAAAAAGCCTTGCTTCTTGCCAGATTAAGAAACAGACAAGATAAGCAGAGCAAAAACATATTAAACCTGCTCATATTCAAAGTAAAAAATATTTACAGCATCATGAACTAGAACACTTTGCAGTACATACTTGTACATATGGGCTAAGTACAGACTTTCAAAAAGCTCAAGCCTGAATTGATTCAGTCTTTGCAGGTTAGTACTCCACAGTGGAGGAGGAGGAGGGGGAGAGCAGCGCCTGCCGTAGTGGCTCCCTGACAGCATGGCCTAGCCTAGCCTGGGGATGGGGAGCTGGGAACCAACTGGGTGCAGTTCCCACAAACTGAGCCATAGCCAGCTGGGAAGGGCCCTGCCCCTGCGACCTGGCCCCATCATCTGCCTGGGGTTGGATCTGGGGCTGTGGGCTGAGCGGAGGTGAGAGGCAGTGGCAGGGCTCGGAGGGGTGGTTATGGGGGAGTTAAGCAGTGGTGGGGGCTTGGAGGGCTATGACCACTCCAAAATTCACCTTGGCTCCTGTAGCAACTCCTCCAAGCCCCGCCACCTGTCCTGTGCAGGATGTAGCAGCTCTGCCTGCCCTGTACCTGCTTGCAGTCCAGCCCCCTTTCAGTCCCCCCCCCCATTGGGAATAGGCTTTCAGTTCCCCCAAGGACACCATGGGGCTGCTGCCCCTGTCAGAATCCCTGTCAGTTATAGCCAGAAGCCAGCCCGGCATGGCTGTCTGAGACAAAGGGGGTAGGGAGGGGGTTTATTCCCCCTTCTCCACCTTCCTTCCTCCCCCCTCCCCCCCACCCGGGGACCCCACCTGGGGCTTGCCTGGCCAGGGCACAGCAGTCCCTGTCAGTGGGCACTCAGCCTATGTGGGGATGAGCCGAGGAGGCGTTGGCCAGGGTTAGCAGACCCTGGCTGGGATGTGCCAGGGGAGAGGGGAGGGACAGGAGAATAAGTCCCATCCCTGCCCCTTTGCTTCAGGGGGCCATGCTGGGCTGGCATCTAGCCCCACCCCTGTCTGGCCATGCCCTCACCCCTGCTCTGGCTAGAGAGCAGAGGGGTAGAGCCAGCCCTGCTCTCTGGAGCAGAGAGCACAGTCCAGTCCAGGGCTGCAGAGTATGCTGGGATGCTGGGGGACTCTGATTTAACTTGAAGTAGTTTGTGTGTGTGTGTTACACAAGCAGTTGCCTGACTTGTTCTCAGAAAATATTTATGATAATGAATATCTTGTTAATTGGCTTCTGAATGTTGTGTTTGGTGGAAGGTTTATGGAGTAAGTGATGAGTAAAAGGCCCTGTAGCATTCTACAAGCTTTTGCAGACCTCTTGGACCTAAGCAATTGAAAACCACTGCTCTAGTGCATCCTTGCAAAAGTCTGGTCAAATACACCCCATTTCACAGATGGAAAACACAGGTACTGAGTAGTTTAATATCTTCTCCAGAGTCATACAGACCTCTGAGACCCATCAATGAATTAAATTCAAATTTCATAAATCCCTGTAATCACCTTAAGTACTGGACCATCCTTCCCCAGGCTGATAATCTCAACTAATAGCTAGAAATATTCCTTTCTGTTTATATCTGCCTAGAGCACTGAAATCGGTCCATTCTGATATGGGGCTTGCTATAGTTTCATGTATCCAACCATTGGGGGCTCTGTGGCTAGGGACAGGCATTCAAAAAGCCTGACCCTGAATTGATTTAATCTTTGTAGGTTAGTCTAACCTACCTAGGTTGAACCAGTTTGTAACTGTAAAGACATTCTCTCTGGACTGAGGAAATGCAGGTACATGCCTTCAGTGGCTCAGGCTAGAAGCTGGGGGGTGCTAGAACAGCCCTCCCATCCCTTTCACAGCACTGAGCTGAGGGGGCCATGACCAGGCCCCATCAGGATGCTCTGATTAGGGAGGGGTTTAAACCCCCACCCTGGCCTGCACAGTCCCAGGTTTTTCCCTGCTTTCTGCGGAAGGGGCAGGAGTGTTGCCAACCCCTGGCTAGCACTCCGAGGTACAGAGGGGGTGTGCAGTGCATGCATCTGTTGATTATACTGAGTTTTTCAATCTCCCTCTCCCTGTTTCTTCATACTGACTGCAGCAAACCTGACAAGCGAGGGAGCCAGCAGAGAGCTGATAACACTGTTTAAGCAGGCCATCAAGAAAACGAAAGCCTGTCTCATTAGTTCAAGCTCTTTTTAAACACCCTTTTCCAAGGAAGGAATGGAGGGACATTACTAGCTGACAAGTTGATTTAGGTCCAAAAAGTCCTAAGCAGAAACTGCCTTGCCGGCTAGGGTCTGTGCTATGGGAGGGGGAGGTCCCTGCTTGAGCAGCAAGTTGCAGGGGGTTGGAGTTGGGGGAAGTCAGGCAGACCCTGTTGTGCCTGCAGTCTCCATTGGAGCTCCAGCTAGGGAACAGAGGGGCAGGGCCAGACAGCCCAGCCCAGGACTGCAAAGATCTTGGGCTCTGGCTTAAATTACACCAGGAAGGGGTCTGGGATAGACATTGCATAAACCGGTTTGACCTAAATCAGTGAAGTCTGATACTACATTCAACCATGTTTATCTTAAACCAGTTTCATCCATTTTGAAACTGGTTTATGTGCACTGAACCTATGTTCTGTTACAGGTTTAACCCAGTTTCTGATCACTTAAACCAGTTTGTGTGTAATGTCTGTCCTTGTCTATGTAAGGACAGACACCCATTGTGGAAGGTCACCTAAAGCAGTAGCCTGCTCTGTGCCATTCAAATCTACAGAGCCAGTGTTTGGTTATAGGGACCTCATTAGCAACTAGTTTGTTCTTGGGTGCAGTTGCACATGTTGAACTCTATATAAAATCTTCTGCAAAGCAGTGCAGGTTTTTTAGAGGTTTTCTTTTTCCTTTTGCAGTATCCCAGTGGTTCAGAACCCCTTGAACTCTTGCTGTTATTCCTCCAATTTGAACTCTTAAGGGAAGTGAAGACTGCTTCCTCAGTGGGTAATAGCATTTTGGCTCTGGAATTCACTGACAAATGTTAGGGCAAAACATAAGTTTACTGACCTCCAAAGACTCCTTCCAACTGTGAGCAAGGTCTGAATGAGTTGATAAATTAACATGAGTTGAACGTTTAAGAATTCTCTGTTGAGGATAATCATTAATTCTCTTTCGGCATTCTGTGTTTTTAAAAAATTAGAAGTGATCAAGACTGACCATTTACATATTGCATGACTTTTTCAAAGCTGATTTGAAAATGGGTTAGGTCTACCTCTAGTACAATGTCATTAAGGCCTATCTAGTTAAAGAATGTGCCACTGTATTTTTATAGTATATGTTTTTCTGGCCAGATCTTGGCTTAGGGGTATGTAAGTAAACAAATAAAACTAGCAATTCGAATTAGCATTCTCTGGTGAGATTGGCTGGTACTCAGTAATTCTGGAAATCAGAAATCAAGTCTGTACTCTCAATACGTTTTGCTTCGTTTGGATGAGCACAGCTTCTGCTGCTTCCCTATCCTAGAACAATTATAGGTTTCTGTTATGCCCATATTTCAACTTAACTTTGCAAGCAGTTAGGTTTGCTGCCTTTCCATTTTTGTTTCAAAGGGATTTATTATGGCTTTGGAAAATCCTGAATATGATTTTGATTTTAATTGTAATTTATGTTGTCATGGTGAAAACCTTTTAACTAAAAGTAAAAGACCAAGTCATTGTGTTTTTGAGAAATCTTTTTTGTTTGGCACAACAGTCAGAAAGTTTGTGTGGTAAGAAGTTCAAATTAATAAACTAAATTACCTTGGGAAAACCAAAATTAAATCCCATCTTCAGATAATTTGACATAGGAAGAAGATTCATTTTGTGAATGTTTTCTGTTCTTTAGAAAATTAAACTACTAATAAAAAATGGGAACTGGCATAACTGTGATGTTGGTTACCAAAAAAAGAGGAAAGGAAGACAAGTCTGTGTTATAGGAAGGGCATAACAGGTGGTATGGATAGATGTATTTATTTTTAATGGAAATCCCTGTATTGAATAATTTAAAAAATAGAATTGGCCAAGATTGAACTGTGAAGAGTATTGCAAATTTTGTTCCACATAAATTGTTTGGGGTCTATTTTGTAATTCACATTTTATATTTAGTCTTATTTTTCATTTTAGGCTCTGGATGTTGATCGAACCGTTCTTTATAAAATGAAGAAATCAGTCAAAGCCATAAATGTATCTGGTCTAGGTAAGTATGTTAATATTTCTCATGGTCCATATTGTTGAAGTTAAAAGACTGATAAACTTTAATCAGTCAACCCATGTTAGTGTTCCTCCAACTATGAACTGCAGCATGAAGTGGGTTTGTTTAAGTTTTGGTGACACAGAAAAGCAGCAATTTATTTTAATCTATCAAAAATGCAAGGTAAGGTGTGGGGAAAGGGGTGTGTGTCTCGACTCAGCTGACATTGTTGCTACCTTTGGACTATGAATAGTAGCTGGGGTAATGATATTAACAGATTGTTTTATCTTAATACTTATTGAGTAATTACTGCAGTTATAAGTGTGGTCCCATTTTGCTAGGCTGTGTACAAACACACAAAAAGAGAGGGTTCTTGCCACACACATCTCACAATCTATGATGAACAACATACAAAAGGTAGTAGAAGAGAGATGTTATTGAATTTAATATAGGCTATATAGTAGTCTGTGTTGATATTCATTATGCTGCTGTTATGCAGTTACCCAATACTTCATATTATATGATGCTTCTTCTCTATCATACTTTATTGTTAAACCTTGCCAGACTAATTGTTTGGGCTGAAATCTTTTGTGATGGGTGTCTGTCCTCAGGCTGAATATATACATATATATTTAATTTCAGTCCAAATGGTTTACCTGCTTCAGATATAGAACCAAGGAAAATGTTTTTTTCCCCTTAGTAATAGCAGTCTATTCTTTGAAATGCTGAGTATTCCCAGTGCTCTGAAGTAAGGACTTAAAATGTGGCAGGAATTTGGGGGCAGCCTTTTTGTCAGGGTAGGTCTTTTTTCATCCTAATGAAAATCCTTGCAAATTGGCCAAGTTATAAGCCTGAAAAAAATTACAGTTTACACATGCTTAGCAGAGATTTGCTGAAGCTTTACAACCCAGTTCTCTAAGGATTCCTTTGGCATGCTCAAGCATGTGCTTGAGTAGGACTTTCTCTGCATTTATAACACTTTTACTGCTGTTACTGGCTGGATCTGGGCATCAGTGAGAGTGAGGAGTTATTTCTTGTGAGTGCTGCTCCTTCCAGGCGCACACATCATTTAGAAGAAAGTTATTTGATTCAAATTTAGAGGGAATAAGGGCTTCATCCGGGCTGGGGGAACTAGAAAGGAAAGGCTATTTGGGCAGAGAGCCTGAGGGAGAAGGGAGTGGGAATGGAAGTTAGTGGGATACAAGGGAGAAGAAAATTGAAATGGGAATTTAGGTAAGGAGACTGGGATTGGGGGCCATGAAGAAGACTGATTTGGAACCGGGGCAGTGGGGAATGAGGTTGGAGGAAGGGAGAGATTTTTATTTTTATTTTTTTATAAAAAAAAAGTAGGGTGTAAGGTGTGATGGGACTAATTGTGCACAAAGGCTGGCAAAAAGTGCATGTGAGTGGGAAATGTTGAGATTTGGATGTGGGGCCCTGAGGGGGAAACTTGGGATGGAAATCAGCACATGTGGGAGCTGGGACAAGGTGTTAGGAGAGAGTCTGATTATTGGAGAGCTGGAACTGGCTGGGCAGGGAACTGGGGAGCTCTGAAGGGTGGAACTGTGAGTGTCAGGGTGAGAGAAGTGTCAGAACTGGAAACTAGTCCGTGTAACCTTAGTTCTGCATGGGGGTGGGGAGTGCAGTTCTTCCAGATTGAACTGGAGGAATGCACCAGGTGGGTGCTCTTCTTCCATAACTGATTGGCAGGACAGGGGGCAGGGGGCTGCCTGATAACTTGCTACTGGGTAGGCTGTCAGGGAGTCAGTGCTCTCCCTTCTTCCCTCTCCTTTGGAGGGAGGGAAAGCAGAGGACTATGGGTTACTGGGTGTCCTGGTTCGAAACACCCAAGATAAGCATGCAGACATTCAGCGTCATGCAGGAGGAGAGAGAGCTACCTGGTGTGAAGAGGTAGAACTTTCTTGGAAGAGCCATTTTTCTCTTGCAAGAAAGCCCTTAAACAGCTGTATCCTCCTCTTTGCTAGGAGAGACACCTTTTTCTCCTGACATGCATGTAACACCTGTAAGTAGCTTGGGTTATTCTCATTTTAAACTGTTACTAACAGAATGTCAGACTTTCCATTTTGGACAATATATATATGCCACTTTTTGAGGAATGAATGTGCTTTATGTAGAGAATCATTTGGAGTGTATTTCACAGGTTGTTCCATGAGTCGTTTGTCTGCTTTCCAAAAAACTTTTCAGGAAATAGAGTAGGATTTTTCAGTGGCGAACATTGCAACCCTCCTTTAAAAATCTAGAGTAAGATGTGCCTTTTCAGTGCTTATAATTGAAGAAGAAAAGGAAGATCTTAGTGAAGAATTAGTTTGGTGCATAATTTAACAAACATGTTTAATTAAGCAGTATTTACTAATTTATAGAGGTGCACTAGTACATTGGTCCCATATCAGATTGGCACCGAAACAAGGAAAATTGTTAGTATTGGCAATTGGCTTTTTTGGCTGATGTGGCTGATAAATGCCCCGTGCATGCGCGCAGCTGCTAGACATCATGCAGACAGCCAGGAGCGCAGCCCAGCGGTGCGGAGAGAAGCTGGGTCCAGCTGGTAAGCCTGTTGTGAGGGAAAGGGTATGGGGGAGCGCAGATCGAGGCCCCCACAGTGAGGGAGGAAGTGGGGCTGAGGTAGGGGCTGCCCAGCTGAGGTAGGGTGTGGGACAGAACTGCGTGCAGCTCATCTAAGGGGTGCAGGGGGAGGTGGAGGCATGTCCCGCTGCTACATGCACCCCAGGAGGCCGTGGGAGGGGTGTGCCCCTGGATCTGCACGCAGGGTGGGGGCGGCCTGCCATGAAGGCCAGGGCTGCACCAAGCTCTTCCCAGTGGTGGGGGGCTGGGCCAGGGGTGCACTGGGGTGGGCGGTGGCGGTACTGGGAGCAGGGGCTATGGTGATTTTTAGGGTGGCTGCAGGCCCCCCCCCCCATATACCCCTCCCAGTGCTGGCACTACCTGCCTCAAGCACAGTCCCAGCCCA
>NW_005841900.1:209128-228442 GCF_000455745.1 Alligator sinensis | reverse complement strand
TGCACCCTCCAGATAAGCCACTTGTGGCTCCATCCCGCACTCCGCTTCAGCTGTGCAGTGCCTGCCCACTCCCTTCCTCACCCAGGGGCCTTGATCTGCCCCCCTACTCCCTTTCTCTCCCGCCTTGCCCTTTCTTACAAAACAGCTTTATCAGCTAGACGCTGCTCTCCAAGCTGCCCAGCTGCATATTGGAATCGGATGGTATTAACCGATATTGCTTGCTAAAAATCGGCCATTGGTATCGGCCCAAAAAATCTCTATTGGTGCACCTCTACTAATTTAGAATTGATCAAGTTAACATGTAAAATTAGTTTAGCAAGAGAAAGATCTGAAAGCTACCTATGTTTTAGTTGTAACTTTCATTAATATCTTGTAGCTATTGGCAACAGTCTTTGTTTGTTTTTTGAAGCTCATGTGGAAAATGAAGAACAGTACACTCAAGCATTGGAGAAATTTGGGGGCAACTGTGTCTGCAGGGATGACCCGGATTTAGGAACAGCATTTTTAAAATTTTCTGTATTTACAAAGGAATTGACTGCTCTCTTCAAAAACTTGGTAAGAATTTACTTGAAATAAGAAAAATGTTACAAGAAGAATGGTGTCAAGAAAGCTCATGCCTATAGAGGTTGTGTTTGTATTTGGTTTTATTTTTAACTGCAATAGCTCTTCATCTTGAAAAATATATGTGTTTTAGAGCAGTGTTTCTCAACCCATGGTCGTGACCCAAAGTGGGTCACGAGCACATATGAAACGGTCACGAACAGACTTTAAAAATGGATCAGCAAACTTTAAAAATGGATTCTCCTTTAAAGGAGAAAACGTGGGAAACCGTGGCTTTTCCCTTGCAGGCTGTCAGATGTCCAGCCTGCAAGGGGCTGCTTGGGGCCCCTCCTGCCCTACACACCCACCCCCTGCCCCACATATTGTGGGGCTGGGTCCTGGGGGTGGGAGACAGCAGGTCGGGAGTGAGGGGGCACTGGGTCAGGATGGGCCCTTGATGTTTACAAATGGGTCCTGAGACAAAAGTTGAGAACCGCTGTTTTAGAGATCAGAAGTGTCTGCCAATCTCCTTTTTTTTCAAATGCCTAATTGAAATATGTTTCTTTAAAAACAACCAAACAAAGCAAAACTATAGAAAGTACAAACATCTTCAAGAAAATGCATGTAATGCCTACTAGGTGAACACAATTTCTTTTAAAATTTTGGAACTTAAAAATTTGACCCTTGTTTCTCTCTCCACATTGTTTTTACTTTCCTTTCATATCTTGCATTTGTATTATCTAAATGGATTGTAAGGACTCTGGATTGTTGGGGTTTTTTCTGTAAAAACGGAAATCCTAGCACCCTACAGATAATAGAAAATAATAGTAAGTTCTGTTTAGGTATACTTGACAGTTACTGAGGTAAATAGGACTTGAGAGCTCTCTAATACTCATGAATATCAATAGTCATGAAATATTCTGGATGCATCTGTATGTATAGCTTAACGCAGGAGTATCAGTCTGTAACCATCTATGTATAATATTACATACATAATATTACGTACCTACCTACGTACCTACCTACATATTTATAAATAAATAAATTTATTTATAATGGTATGCACATAACATGTTACATGATATAACAGTATGTATAGAGTAACATAGTAAGTTGAAAGGGCAGATTCTTTTTTCACTTTTCATTACTCAGAGAATGCAAAGGGAAACAGAGAATCATAGAAAGTTAGGGTTGGAAGGGCCTCAGGAGGTCATCTATTCCAACCCCCTATTCAAAGCAGGACCATCCCCAAGCAGATCATCCCAGCTAGAGCTTTGTCTAGCCGGGTCTTAACAACTTCCAAGAATGGAGCTTCCGCCACCTCTCTGGGTAGCCTGTTCCAGTGTTTTACTGTCCTCCTAGTGAGAAAATTCTTCCTTATATCTCACTTAAACTCCCCCTGCTGCAGCTTGAGACTGTTGCTCCTTGTTCTGTCATCTGACGCCACTGAGAATAATCAAGCTCGATCCTCTTTTGAACCCCCCTTCAGGTAGTTGAAGGCTGCTGTTAAATCCCCTCTCAGTCTTCTCTTCTCTAGACTAAATAAGCCCAGTTCCCTCAGCCTGTCTTCATAAGACATGTGCCCCAGCCCCCTCACCATTCTTGCTGCCCTCTGTTGGACTCTTTCCAATTTGTCTACATCTTTTCTGTAGTGGGGGCCCCAAAACTGAATGCAGTACTCCAGATGTGGTGCAGAATAGAGGGGAATAATCACTTCCCTTCACCTGCTGGCAACGCTCCTACTGATGCAGCTTAGTGTGCTGTTAGCCTTCTTGGCAACAAGGACACACTGTTGGCTAATGTTCAGCTTTTGTTCATGGTAACTCCCAGGTCCTTTTTTGCAGAGCTGCTGCTCAGTCAGTCAGCCCCCAGCCTTTAGTGGTGCATGGGATTGTTCCATCTTAAGTGGAGAACTGTGCACTTGTCCTTGTTGAACCTCATGACTGCACTCGGGGTCGGTGTTGAGCTGCTCCTGGGCCAGCTGCAGTGGGGCTCGGGGCGCAAAGCCCAGCCCACAAAGGCAGCCACCTCTGCCAAGCACAGATGGAGGGCATACGTGTCCACCCAAATGCCAGGCAGTGCAGGCAGCTACAGCAGCTGTGAAGGAGGGAGTGGGGCTGGGGCAGGGTACAGAATGGAGCCAAGAGCGGCTCGTGTGGGGATGTGAGGTGGGGGCATGCAGCCTGGAAGGGCACGGAGGGTGTGTGCCCCCGGACCTGTATGCAGAACAGGGTGTGCTGGGGCCAGAGCAGCTCTAGACTCTTCCCGACAGGGGTGTTGAGCTGGGCTGCACTCGGGTCAGGTGGCAGTGCTGGGAACAGGGCTATGGCACCTGAATATTCACTGTAGCCCTCCCAATCCCAGTGCTGCTGCTGCCTGCCCCGAGCACAGTGCTGCCCAAACCCCCAGCTGGAAAGAGCCTGGTGCAGACTTTCCTTCCCCCCCGAGGGCATGGGGGCTGTGTGCCCAGGATCTGGGCGGGGGGGGAGTTGCTGCTGTGTGCTGGGGCTGGGAAGCTACGCTGGGCTGTTCCCAGTGGGGGCTGGCCCATGCTACGCTTGGGGTGGGTGGTGGCGATGCTGGGAGGGGAGTTTAGGGGGGCTACGGTGAATTTTCAGGTGCCTGCAGCACTCTCCCCCCCAGTCCCGTTCTCAGCACCGCTGCTGCGTGGCCCAACACCCCCACCAAGAAGAGCCCAGCACCACCTCAGCCTGCTCCACCCTGTGAGCAGATCTGGGGTCACGCGCCTCTATGCCCTCCCGGGCTGCATGCCCCTCCCTCCCTGCACCCTCCAGACAAGCTGCTCATGACTCCATCCTGTGCCCCTTCCCGGTTCTGCAGGGCCTGCTCCTGGCCCACTCCTTCCCTCACCACTGTGGGGAGGGGGTACAGAGTGAGGCCCCAGTGGTGAGGGAGAGAGCAGGGCTAGGGTAGCCATCATAGAGGACAGTCTGGTTGTCCTCTGTCCTTTATTGATATGAAACCTGATGCCTGTATGTCCTCTGTTTTTTCTCTTCAAGAGAAAAATGGAGGACAAAGGCATTGGGGTTTGTATCTGTAGAGGACAGGGAGGAGAAAACCAGAATGAGCTGGCACCGGGGGCCAGATTTGGCCTTCAGGTCACGGTTGGGCATCCCTGAACTTGAAAAGTTGCTGAGGAGTTGCACAGTTTAGATCAAGTAAGATATTGTGTTATTCTACGGATATGCACAGTGCTGGCTTGACCTTGTTGAATCTTATCTCATTGATTGTGGGCCATTACTTCAGTCTATCCAGGTCATTCTGAGTCCTAGTCCTGCCCTCTAGAGTATCTACAGTTCCACCCAACTTGGTGTCATCTGCAAATTTGCTAAATGTGCACTCAATCCCATCTTCCAAATTGTTAATGAAGATATTAAACAATGCCAGACTCAGGACAGACCCATGGGGAACTCTACTTAATGCTGCCTGTCAACCAGACATTCAGCCACTGAGGACTACTCACCAAGTGCAGTGATCCAACCAGTACTTACTGAGTATGATGATCCAACCAGGGGATTGTTGTACGAGAGCTTTATGGTGGTAACCCTGAAGCTCTTGTAGTAAATGAGATGACAGCATTTCTTTAACTCTTCCCATCAGTAATTCATACTACTTGAGTAAAATGGTTCTCTTTGAGAAGCCTCTGACTTTGAAAATTTGCTTCAAAAGAGCATATGCCTTTTTTTCTAAACGGACATTACAAAGAACTGGCTACAGGAAGCATGTGGTATTTAGAAAGAGCCTTCGGATGATTCTTTATTAATCTTAGTTGGCTTTATTTAAAAAAAGCCTCATTGCTGTGCAGGGCTAGATCCAGGGGGAAATGCAGTGGTGTAGAAGCACCCCTCTTTCACTGCTGCTGCTGATCCAGATGAAGGGGAGTCTTGGAGCTAGTCCTACACCATTCTAGCTGCAGGCTGTAGCTGCATGGGATGCTGTGGGGACAGTGGTGGCAGCAGGCAGGTTTCTTCTTTCTGTATGTGCCATTCCCCAACTGTGATCCCTGCTGACTGGGAGCAGGAGCTGGAAGGAGAAACCACCCCTTGCCACTGCTGTTCCCTATTGATGCAAGTACAGGGGAAGCCCGGGAATCCCTCCTGCCTTGTGCTGCAGGGAGCAGCTGCATGGGGACCTGTGCTCAGCTTAGGGCAGTGGCAACAGTGCATAGGTTCCTCCTAATGCCTGCTTTTGGCCTGTGGGGGACATCAGGGAGGAGGGGGGGTAACTGTAGGGAGCAGGGGCTGGTGTGCCTCCTACTGTGTCTGGCTGAGCCTGGCACCCTGTGCAGCTGCTCCCTGTAGCTGCAATGGGGGGTGGAGGAAAGCGGGGCAAATGGGGACTCCTTGTGTGCCTGCATCAATGAGGGACAGCTGTGGTGTCTGGGGGGTGGGTTCTGCCTTCGCCTGCTTGCTCCCAGCCATCGGGGGGCACCTGGAAGCTAAGGGGTCAGGGAGAAGGTGCTGGAAGGGGGAACCTGTATGTCACCTCTGCTCCTATCTGAGCCTGGTTTCCTCTGCAGCTGCTCCCTGTAGCCCACAGTGGAGTGGGACAGGAGTGGCTTTGGGGTTCTCCATGAGTCCAAGTCAGTGGACTAGTGGCAGTGGTTCACTGGGGGTGCAGTAAGACCCTTTCAGGGGTTCTGTAGTGCAGGTGCAGCTGCCATGGCCAAGTAAGTGCTCCACACTTTGTGCACAGCCAGGCCAGGAATGGTTGTGGCACAAGTGCAGCACTTCTTACATTAGGGTTACCTGATGTACCTGAAGTAGGAAGGAGAGTCCAATTATGCTCCAACCCTTCCTGGTCTGGTCCCATGCTCCTCTTAGAAACAGGAGCACGAGAGAGTTCAGTTTGCCCAACGTGACTTTCCAGGAGATATCATGAATGGTCAGACCAGGAAAGGTTGCAGCAAGAGTGAGTGGGCTTTTCTGCCTGCTTCAGACTTATCAGATAACCCTAATGAAGAAGGAGCATCTGAACATGTTGCAGCACTTCTCATTTTGACTGTATGCGAGATGTTCAGGGCACTTCTACTGGGTGACAGTGGCAGCACCTTGATGAGACCTACTGTGTTAGGCTGAAGCAGTGTAACAGTGGTTCTCAACTAGGATTGGAGTTGAATCAGGGAAGTTGTGGAGGAGTGCCCTGGAGAATCTCATGGTTCTTTTAGTGTTGTAAACTATGTGGATTTGAATGTTTAAATTCATTCTTTCCAATGCCTCCTTCCCCATTCAGTTCCTTTCATCTCTGAGAAAAAATCCTCTTGGTCTTCCAATCTCCTTACAGTGTTTGGAAATGTGCTGCATCTACAATGAGCTTATGGGCACGCTGCATGTTTCACATGTAAATAATTTTACCAATATACTTGTCAAAGACATGAGAATTGCTGTTGTTGAAAACCATTCTTTTTACCCACACCTGTTCCTCTGGGTTCCATAAGGCACTGAACAAGTATCTCTTTAGAAGTACTTGAATGGAAGTCATGTGCAATGCAGTGAGACAACATAATTAGATTGGAGCAGATGACCAAGCTGTTACCACTGATATGACTTTAAACTTAGGTTAAGTTTAACTTTGTCATTTCTTCTGAATGTATTTGCATTAGATGCAAAATATGTGTTTGGAGAGCTGTTGTGTTCTGTTAGCATAGTATCTGGATGCCATTTGCAGCTGCAATTCTAAAGCTTTGGGGAAGAAAGCTTTCCTTCAGAAAGAAAAAATTAAGAAACCTTCTTTGAAAGTATGCTATTTTTATCAGTTTTTCATTTTTGTGTGTGTCTATAGCTGTTGAAGTTGTTTTTCCTAGAACACTTTGATCTTTTAAGGGTCTTTATCGCAGCATCTGGATTTTAAAATCCGTTGTTTTCTTGTATCCAAAATCTATTTCTCAATTCTAGTGATTCAACTATAGGTAATTTGGGTTGAAGTTTAGGCCTTGAGAGTTATGATTTATATGTATGCATGTGTACGTACGCGCACACCTTTTATGTATATATTTTAAAGAGATACTACTATGTTCTGTTTGAGAACTGTTTTCAGGTGCTCTGATTTGTCAGGTTTGGGAACCAGGAATAAAAAAAAAACTTTTGGATGACTTTTTGAAAGCATACAGTGATAAGCAGTATGTCTTCAAAATGAGTAACTCTTTACCATCTGTACCATACTGATTTTGATCAGTTTCTGATAGATTTGCATCTCCCCTCTCTCACCCCAACTATAAAGTTTCCTTAAGCTTCCTTTGGATTATCAATAATATTTACAAAGTCCACCTGCTGTTCCTTTGGATACTTTTATGGTAGGCAAAGTATTTTCTGGAGAATAACACAATATCTTACTTGAACTAAACTGTGTAACTTCTTAGCAACATTTCTGGTTCGGGGTGCCCAACCCTGGCCTGCAGGCCAAATCTGGCCCCCAGTGCCAGCTCATTGAGCCCATGGGGCTCCCCGCAGCCCATGGCTCTGCACGCTAGATCAAACAGCGTGGGTCAAGGCAGGACTGCAGTCCCACCTGGAGACCAGTCCTGCACCATTTCTCTGGCTTGTGGGGCCAAAATGTTGAGCACCACTCTCCTGGTTGATAGCTTGCTTGGTATTCATTTTGTCAGAACACTCCACGGGGAAGCAGGGAGCAGGGCTTCCCGCCACTTCCAGCGGAGTCCTGTGAACTGCATGTTACAGTAAGGAGTGGGGAAAGCAGCTGGCTTTGTTGTGTGGGGCTTCTCCCCAGTGGTGCTCAAGTCCCAGGAACTGCACCTGAGCCCTGTGTGATAGAGGCAGGTTGGCTTGGCTCTGCTCCTTGCTGTCACGTGCAGCTCCTGGAACTGGCCGGAGCCACCCGCCGCCTGGCAGCTTTGCCTGCACTGGCCATGAACTCCCCAAGGGCCCACCTCTTGCTGCCTCTGCTGATGGCGGTGTGGGCTGTGTGCCATGGGGGGGTTGTGTGGGAGGGCCCCCTTCCCTCACCCACAAACTCCACACACACCTACAGCCTTCCCACCCCCCCACAACTGTCTCACATATACACCTCCCCAAACATACTCTCCCCACACACACAGCCACACACCCACTCACGTACACACTCCACACCCCACCATACAGACACGCCTCCCCCCCACACACACACAATAGACAAGAGTAAGACTTTACTTCTGAGCTATTATGTAATCACTTCTATATACACTATGCAAACCCACACAAATTGGGACAAAAATATTTTTTGAAAAAAAATTAAAATACTTCATGGTAGATGTTTGCCTTTAATGTATGATTTGGGTTTTTTCCAGTTCCAAGATGGTAACCCCTCCCTCCAAAAAAAACCAAAAACAACCCAACAAAAAACCCCAAAACTTCTGGGGCAAGGGGAGGGGTTTCCAGTGGCAAAGGTCAGGGGTTAGGAGGCTGAACTTCTGATCCCAAGATGGTGACCAGGGGGTGGGACACCTGTCAAGGGGTGGGGCTACCATTGTGGCAAGCAGTCCTTCAGCTGAAATAATTGCCTACCCCTGGTCTATGGGGATATTTAGGATTGTACGGTAACAGGAAGGCAGGGCTGGAAGGGACCTTACAAGAACATCTAGTGCAGCCCCCTACTCAAGATGTGATCATTGCTGACTAAACCATCTCAGCCAAGTGTCTGTCTAACCTACTTTTGAAAATTTCCAAGCATGGAGAATGCACAGCTTCTCTAGGTCACCTGTTCCAATGCCTGACCACTCTCCTAGCCAGAAAGTTCCCCCTAACCAATTTGTGCACCAATCATACATAACTTTAACTACTCTAATTCCTGAACTGAGTAAGTGCAAAGTGATATGGTATGAGTGTGGATACTGGGCCAGGAGAAAGGCCAGTCAATTTGATAGGCCTCCTCCTTAAACATTTTTATTTTAGTCTTACCCTTTCACTGTTTCCTGGAAAAAATGATAATCTGTAATTGCCTTTCTCTACTGTCCCAAGAGAGCTTCGATTTTGTATAGGTTTCTTACCCTTTCTTTATGAAGATTGAAACAAAGAAACTAACGCTGCTTGTAACAGTCCATCCTCCTACAACTCCTTTTTACCTGTGCGCGCATGAATGTGTGAATTCTTTTTCGCTCTATAAAATCAATTGTCATTAAAAATGCTGAGTTAAAAACACAGTAATGTGAAATCCGTACTCTGTGGAAGGTGGGGAGAGCTTGAAGGGTCTGGCAGTGGGACAGATATAAGCAAGGGGCAAGCTGCTTGACATCTCCATACCACTTGGAAAAATCTGGATGCTGATAACTATGAGAGACTGCTGTAGGGGCGGAGGCTGAAGTTAAAACTTGATCCAAACAGTTGGATGTGATAACTGCATAAGCCTTTTGTAATGAGCTTTTTACGCAGAGCAAAGAAAAGTAATACTTTTTTATATCACTGACGCTGCAGGGCCTGGAAGAGTGTGTTGACTTCTTTGCTAGAAAAATATTGACAAACTGGGAGAAATTCAGAGAGAAGAGAATAAAGATCAAGGGCTATGATATAAGAAGAAAGCTTAAGAGAGCTAACCATGTATGGCTTGGTGACTTAATGGTTGTGGAGGAGAAACAGTAGTTTAGAAATACATGAATGATGTGAATACTGAGGAAAGAGGAAATGACATATATTAAGTTTAGCATAAGTGTGTCAAGGGAATGGCAGAAACCCATCATTTAGATGTGACCTGACCTCCTGGCCCATGAGGTCTCCTGCCTCCCAGGGGCCTCTATCCAGGATGTAACTGAGAGGATCCAAAAACTTGTCCAGCCCTCCGATCACTACCGCATGCTCCTCATCCATGTGGATACAAATGACACAGCTTAGGGGAATCCAAGCCAAGTCATGAGTGACTACAGGGCTCTGGGGATGCAGGTAGATTTTTCCCTCAATCCTTCTAGTTATTGGTTATGGGTCACTGGCACAGGAGGAAGAGACGAATTGACGAAGTCAATAGAAGACTGTGGCACTGGTGCCATAATGAAGGCTTTCGCTTTTTTGACCATAGCCTGCACTTCAGAGGTAGAGACACTGACCTGCTGGGAAGGGGTGACCTCCACCTCACTCCGATGGGGAAGAAGCTTTTCTTGGCCAGAATGGCTGACCTACTCGACAGGGCTTTAAACTAAGCTCTACGGGGGATGGGCAGCCACTAATGCACACACACCAAGCCACATCACATCTATAGGCTTGGCAATGCAACACTTGCTAACACTACGACCGAAGGGACTTAGGGGTCATGGTTGAGCATGAGCCACCAATGCGATGCCGCAGCCAGCAAAACAAGCAACAACCTGGCTTGTATCTATCGATCCATCTCAAGCTAGACCCAGGAAGTCATACTCCCACTGTACTTGGCCTTGGTGAGGCCGCAGTTAGAGTACTGCATCTTAGAGTACCACATCCAGTTCTGGGCTCCACACTTTAGGAAAGATGTGGAGAAGCTTGAGAGAGTGCAGAAGAGAGCATGATCATGGGACGAGAGAACAAGTCTTATGAGGAAAAGCTGAGAGACATGGGACTCTTCAGCCTGGAAAAGTGAAGGCTCAGGGGGGCTTGGTGGCAGCCTATTAATATATTAGGGCTGTGGACCAGGAACTGGGAGAACGTCTGTTCACTAGGGCACCCAAAGGCAAGACAAGGTCTAATGGTCATGAACTCAGGGAAGACCATTTTAGACTGGACATAAGGAAAAACTTCTTTACCATCTGAATTTCCAAAGTCTGGAACAGACTCCCCCCAAAAGTGGTGCAAGCACCTACTCTGGATGCCTTTAAGGCACATTTGGATCCTTATTTTGCTGGGATTATTTGACCCCAGCAGACTTCCTGCCCCTTGGGTGGGGGGCTGGACCCGATGATCTTGCGAGGTCCCTTCCAGCCCTAATGTCTATGAAGTCTGTGCTTCAGTCTAGGTTGATATGGTCCTGTAGGGCAGTGATTTGCAACCCACAGGTTGTAACCCAAAAGTGGGTCACAGCAATATATCAAAAGGGTTGCAAACAAACGTTAAAAACAGATTCTCCTTTAAAAGAGAAAAATGCAGGAAACTCTGGCTTTTCCCTTGCAGGCTAGCAGAACTCCAGCTTGCGAGGGGCTGCTTGGGGCCTCCTCATACCTCACACATGAGGGGGCTGGGACCTGGGGGTGTGGGGCAGCACGTCAGGAGTGAGGGACACTGAGTCAGGACTGGCCACTGATGTTTACAAATGGGTCCTGGTAGAAAAAAAATTGAGAACCACTGGTGTGAGGAATGATCCACCATTGGCAAGTAGGGTGAACTACCACTGCTTAACAGTTCTTTTTAGCTTGAATATATAGCTTCAGAAAGCAAAGCAGTTCTCCCATTTTACAATATTTTAGTTAGGGAGTGTGTACATGTGCACATGTACACCTGTATAGGTTTAATCTTCTGAAACATAGCGAGGTAGTTTCTTTAGTGTGTTTTGTTCTTTTGCTTTTTTGTTTAGTTTATTCCCTTTTGATAAGATGGTGGATGATACTTTTATTAAATCAATGTAAATAGTTACATTTAACTATGTAACTAATATGAAAGATTTCAAGGTCAGGTTTACCAATACCTTACCTTGAAAATGGTATAAACCTTAACTGTTGGGCACTTTTCTGCTAGTGTTAACTGGCTTTGTACCACTAAAAATCTTGCATGATTTAGGGATCTACTAAAAAAGAATTAAACATTACTTGAATTATTTAAAGGACACAAGGATATGTGGCAAGGTAGTACTAAAAATTGCTAATGAACCCAAATGCCTGGTGAATGACTCCTACCTCGAGTAGAGGAATGGTGTTGTGATCTGTAATGTATATACACTTGTAGCATATTGATTCCAGTGCAAAAAAAATCTATTTCTAATTCAGTTTAAAATATTCTGTGTACTTGTGTACTCTGAAATAGTTTAGAGAGTCAAGTCAAATGATTACTTTTTTAAAATACCAACTGTGGAAAGTACTGTAGCCATTCAGGTCCAAAATATTGGAGTATGCCTCTTTGAAGTAAAGAGGAAAGTTTATTAAGTAAAGGATTTCAGGTTTTACTATATGATAAAGCAGCTTACAGTTCATTTCTTCTTTGCAAAAGTTTGCTTGCTGCTTGTGTCTAATAGAGATGCTAGCAACTGTGTTTATTTCCACATTGTCCCTCCTGCCACCTTTCTCCTCCTCCTTCCCTTTCCCCCCCAACCCAGTCTTCTCAAGTTTATAAAGTTACTCTGTCTGTGTCATCTTATCTTGTTGGAAGCTGTCAGATGAAAAGTATGGCTATGAAAGTAGTACTGTTGGAAGCTGAAACCAGATCAATTTTTTTTTTAAAGTATGCAGAAGTTGCTAGTGCTTCTCTGTCATCAGAGTGATTTGATCTTTTAGCTTCTCTGAGAAACTATTAGTGTCTCCCTTCTCACCAGCTTTTAAAAATGAAATGATGCAAATATAAATGCAACATTGGCACTGGCATCAGTTGTGCGGTCTACACTTTCTGTACAGTTCAGGGTGATCTGGAGTGGGAACAGCAGCAAGAGAATGCTGCTTTATGTACTAAAATGGGAATTTTTTTATAGTTAAGGATAAAAGTCTTAAAGAAGCAGTAAAACAAATTTATCTTGCATTCCAGCTCTTGATCAATGGATGTGAGCCAGCTTGATTCATCTAATTAGATATAATAGTACATTTATTTATCACTTTATGGCTACCAACCAGTATGAAAAGAGGAGTATAGGACATTCAGTAAATAGTAAATAATGTACATGTAATGAGCAAAAAGACCAAGTCATTCATATTTTAGAGAAATACTTACTTAGTCCGCCATATTTTCAAAAAGTCTCTATTACCCCTTTTTGAACTTATTAATTTTTTTTTTTGCCTACATAAGTTCTGCAAGCATTTCTAAAGCATCTATTGTATCTATACATCATACATGAATTACAGAGTAGTCAGAACTCTCCTGAAAGCCTGACAACTATCTTGAAAACCAGTTAATGTTTTGTAATGCTCTTGACTTTATTGCTGGCTTCTGCTTTTGAGGTTGCTGTTTCTTTTTTACTTTAGTTTTCTTTTCTAATTTTTGGGAGAAAACATTTGTGAGAAGGTAAATCTTATAGCATGAAATCTGTAGTACTTTTCCTGAAGCCTTTTGGGAAGGATATTTCAGAGTTTTGGGTCTTCTGTTTGTTTCAAAATCACCAGGATGCAGATAATAACAGGGCCAAAACTGTGAAGGCATGCTTTGTTAGTTTGTATCTTTTAACTGGTTATTAGTCAATTAAGAAATTTACAAAGTAAAGGCCTACTTTTTGCCAGTCTGATAGCTTTGCTTAGTCTTTTCCAGTGGAAGTCTTCAGTTGTCTGTAGGGTTCATGTGCATTAGGCTTTATATCTGCCAGATGAAGGCTGGATTACATTGCAGGAGTTGATCACAGTTAAACATGACTGTGCTGTTGTGTAGATGAGCCAATGCTGACCATGACTTAGGAGTTGGTGAGAAATAGACAAAACACTTCCAGCATTGTGTAACTAACCAGGTCTCAACATTTCTGGGACCAGTGTTTGTGTTTGGTATACAATTAAGTTACATAGAAAATCTGATTCCAAGCTGTTGAGCCTATAATGGCCATGATCAGTGAGAACAGTGCAGTGTAGTCCAGGGGTTGTCAACTGGGGGTATGTGAGAAGGCCGTAGGGGGTAGGCACAGGCGGGTGGGGATGGAGCACCACCATGCACTATCCTGTGCTGCTGCGCAGGCACTGCCCACCCGGCCAGACACAGGTGGCAGAAGAAGCTTGCATGTGGCAGCTGCCACCGTTCCGCATTCAGCCATGTGCCACCGTGCTCTTCCTCTGCTGTGTGTCCAGTTTCCAGGGGTACAGTGATCCAAAAAGGTTGAAAACCCCTGTTGTAGGAGTTGGGTGAAGTGCCTCATCCTTCCTGTGCAAAGAAAAGTTTTTAAGTGTGAAAATATATACAGAATATATATATATTCTTTGGCTTCTCTGCTCACTTTTAACAAATAGGTCTGTTTAATGCCAACTGGGGTGAGGGATTGTTGTTGTCATCCATAGCTGTTTGCTAAGAACAGCATTGGGATATTGAGCTCATTTCACTTAAGTACTATTCCAGACTGGAAATGAATCACTTCTCCCTAGTTACCTAGTTTCAACGTCCTTTCTTGAAGTTCCTGTTTGCATCATCCTTTTTCTGGCCAAGGAAAACCAAATGCGACTCCCTTAAGAGATTATTAACACTACTACTTAAGTAGCTGATGGATTTACTTTTGAGTGATGCAAAATAATTCCTTCTTTTTATTATGAGTCCACTTTTTCCTTTGACCTTATTCCATACCATATTTACTTGAATCTAAGATGAGGTTTTTTACCCCATTCAACATAGGGGGTGGGAGTGTGGAAAGCCCCTTGGTTTGAATTTGAGTACTAGGTAGTGGGGAGGACTAGGCAGCTGCTCTTGCTGCTGCTCCAGCTCTAGCTCTGGCACTTACTTGGGATCAAAGTAGAAGCTGGATCTGCAGCAAAAGTCCTGTCTGCCTCTCCCCACTCCTGCCTCTGCCCCCTTCCTCTTCTGCTCCATGGCATCTGCCCCACCACTGCTCCTGCCACTGGCTCTGGGCCCCATCTGTTTTGACAGCAATGGGTGCAGTAGTGGCGCTGCTATTGAACATGTATGTACGTAGAGTATGAACATGTAAAAGCATGTATTTGCAGATCAGGCCCCCAAGATGGAGGTTGTCAACCAGGGGTACACGTACCCCTGGGGGTACTTGGGAAGGCCCTAAGAGGTACGTGCAGGTGGGCAGGGACAGAGTGCCACCACCCACCATCCTGCACTGCCAGCTACCAGGAGCAGGGCTAGGGGACGAGGGGGGGGACGGAGGGCAAGGGTAGTGGTGCCCCTTTGTGGGTTTCACAGGCATTGCCTGGCCGACAGGATGCAGGGGGGTTGTGGGGAAGCTCACACATGGGCCAATACCGCCACCCACTGCTCTGCTTCCAGCTGCGTGCCACCCCACCAGCCCACATCCAGCCACTGGGGGTACGCTTATTAAAAAAGGTTGAAAACCCTTGCCCTAAGAGACTAGAAAACAGATATAGGCAGTCCTCAGCTTACAACGTTTCGCACTTACAACCTTTATAAATTGAGATTCAATTATATGTTCAACTGTTTCAACTTTATGACGTCAGTTTCGACTTTACAACGCTTGATCCGATGCGACGCCACGCCAGCCAACAAGTTTGCTGCATCACTCATCTCCCTGGAGAACATCTGTCCAAACTTCCTTGGACACTTTCTTTAAGAAAGCAGACAAGACACCAGGAAAACCTGCAGCCAAGACTCCTGAGAAGAATTCAGCCAAGAGCCCTTCAAAAAGTCCAGCAAAGTCACCTCAAAGAAGTCCGTCCAAATCAATATGATTGCTATTTACAATATAAATACATTAATGTAGCTATATTACTCATCTATAATTGATCGAGTACAAAAATCTGGGGTATTTTTAGTGAAAATAGGGTGTCGGGCCTTGGTTCAGGAACCAATCCCCCATTTATAACATTGTTTCTTATGAGAAAATGGGTTTCAAGTTATAACATTTCGACTTAAAACACGGTTTTCAGGAACCAGTTGTGTCATAAGTCTGAGGACTGCCTGTAGATGATCAACAATAACCTGTTGAAATACACTAAATGTAGAAAAAACTGCATTGTAGTATTAATGTTATAACTTAAGCAAAAATCAGGCAATACAGAAGTTAATTGTCCAGTTCCACAGTTTTTATTGGATGAGTAACTGGCCGCTATCCCTAGTCTCACCAGCTTTCAATCTGCAGATACTTAGTTTAGATTTAAAGTTTTTCAAAGTAGTTGTAACAATCATACTGCACCCATCTCTGATTATAATTGCCAACAGTTTTAGTAAGAGAATGTAAAGATGAGATTACTTATTAAATTAGTATCCCCTGTGGTTCAGTGGTAGAATGCTGGTCTACCATACAGAAGACCTGGGTTTGATTCCCAGATACTTATACAACTACTGCCATGGAGGCACCAAGCATCTGGACTCAGTTTGGGTTTTGGTTTTTGTTTCAGTGGCCTACAGGGAGGATGGAAAGTCTGGGCAGCCTCCACTCCTCCAAAAAATTCCTGCTAGGCATATGCATCAAAGGTCTGGGTGGCCGTCATGCACACACCAAGATCCAGGAGGATTGATGGTTGCCACCACTTATTAGACCTTTAAATATTTGAGTGAAGCCAAAGAATGTACATTTTTGTGTAGCTTATTCAAATGTTTAACTGAAATGTCACTTATTTTTGTTTATAGATTCAAAATATGAACAACATAATCACTTTCCCATTGGACAGTTTGCTGAAGGGAGACCTGAAAGGAGTAAAAGGGGTATGGTACTCTTATTTCTGGGTTTTTTTTAAGTTTTTGTTGGTGCAATGAATTCATAAAGCTAATATGTCAATTTAATTACACTTACAGAGAAATGCAGTAGCTAAGTAGTACACTACTTCAGTAACTGGAATGACTATGGCATCAGCTGCATACTAAATAATTTCATACCTTTCCATACATCCATTTAAAAGAATCCTGGCATCTGATCCACGATCCCAGCAGTTGCACCTCCTACCATGCCCTACAGGCGTGGCGGGATGCACAATTTTGATATCAGAAGTCAGGGATCATTCCTTTTCTACTTTCTGTTGTAGGGGGAACCCTGGGGTCTGGGGCCAGGGCTGACAGTCAGCTGATTGTTGTCTCTAGCCACAAGACTGAATTGAGATCTTGACTGGCCCTAGTATGCTTTGGTACCAGAGCTGACATTGAGTTGAATTAACTTGAATCAGCTGTGTCAGCCCTAGCCCTAGACCTGCCACACATTCTGTTTAATACACCATACAAAACAGCCATAAAAATGTTCCACATTACATGTGGAACATTTTTATAGCTGGTTTGCCATTTTATGGCATCTTAAATTGAGTGTGCACTGCACATGTAGCATCTTTGCCACTTATACTATGATTAATGTGTTAATCATGGCATAAATGTAACATGTAAAGGGAGCCTCAGATAGTGATCAGATGTTTTAACTATAAAACATAGAGGGAAAGTTCCTCCAGAAGGTGTAAAGGTTTTCAGGCCAGAAAATTACAAAGGATTATAGAGAGCTTGGATAAAACTTCTGCAGAAAGAGTTTTGGCAGAGTACTTTAATTCATTTGTATTTAAAGTGGATTGCTTTAAATTATTATTAAATGTTATTATTAAATTTTATATAGCATTGTTAACTTTACAGGTATATAGTACGTATTTTCTTAGCATGAATAAATGTAGAGTTTAAAAAATGGAACCAAAATATATTCTAAAAGTGTATTGTGAATGTTTCCTGTTTTGTAGTATTAACTATAACCTGAGATTGAATAAATTTAGAACCCAAACGATAATGTGCTTAACACATTTCAAAACCAAGAGCCAAAGAGTTCATTAGCTTGGTGTCAGTTTATTACTGAACAAACAGGAAGCGACTGGAAGCTATTGTTCTAAAATTCTCAAAGAAAGAAAATAAACCTACAAAAAAATTACTATAAACTGCTGAAAGATGATGATTAAAAAAATAGGCAAGTGTCCAGCGCTGTTGGTCTTCTCACTAATTTCCATTTATCGTGCTTCTCGTTCTTCCTTTTCCTTGTGTTTTTCTATGCTCTTCCTGCAGTGCAGGACACACTCTCTGCAGTGTATTTCTGCTTCTCTTATGTTTCAAAACTAAACTGGAAAGAAGGGTCAAACTGCTAATCCTACATAAATGTTCTCTAACGTTACACTCTACTTTAAGTTAATGGGGCTATCCACAGAATATAAAGCAGGGGTAGGCAATTAGTTCGGCTGGAGGGCCACGTAATGAGTTTCAGTGAGCTGTTGAGGGCTATGCATGCACAATCTTTCAGAAGATACAATTTTAACAAATTATAGATAAACAATCATATACTAAATATCAAACATCTGCTATAACCTATTTTAATTACATTTCAAACTAATTTTTGTCCTGATTAGTACACATTTTTTGAGTAGTCTATATAAAGTGATTGCATAGCTCAAAATAAAGTTTTACTCTTGTATATTGTGTGTGGGGGGGAGGGTGGGGGGCTGCCTATGTACTAGGCCTCAGGAGCTGGTCAGGGGTGGGGGCTGGGGGCATATGCAGCAGAGCTCACTCAGGCAGCGCAGGTACAGTCTGCTCCCACAGCTGCCCCCATGTCACTCTGCATGGTGCTGAGCCCCACCCTCTCTTGCCTGGGGTAGCACGTGCTGCGTTCTCGCCCAACCCAGCCCCAGGCAACGCGCACAGCTTCCCAACAGGGCTGCTACCAGTAGAGCTGCAGTGACCCAGGTACTACTCAGCTCCCCCCACCTCTAGTAGCTTCTCTTCCTGCTCCTGGTGTGCTGCTCCAGGTAGCAGGTAATGCAGGGAAGCAATGGGGACACATGCTGGGCAGCAGATCTCCAGCCTGGCTGAAGGAAGCTGCAGTCAGGTGGGTCCTGCCCTAGCACACAGGACTCCAGTCCCAGCTGCCTTTCACCCACTCTGCCTTCCTGCCATTATGAGCAGGCACCCATGAGTAGCTGAGTTGGGTGGAAGGTGGCAGAGAGCTGGGGCTGGAGCCCTAGGCACTGGGGAAGGAACCACTTGATTACAGTTTGCCTCCCTGCCTGGCTGGGCATGTGGTGCCTGGCGCCCAACCCCACAGCTGCAGTCACTACCCATATTGGTGCAGCAAGGGCAGGAGGTGGCAGAAGAGCTACTGGAGGTGAGGAGAGCTGAGCAGTACCTGGGCAGCCATAGCTGCACTGGGAGCAGCCCCACTGGAAAGCTGTGTGCGCTGGCTGGGGCTGGGGCAGGCCAGAGAGTGGTTTAGGCTGTCCTGGGTGGGGCTTGGCCTTGTGCAGAGCACCGCAGGCTGGATGCAATCAATTGATGGGCACCTGCCTGCAAACTGGATCCAGTCAGTTGGCAGGGTGGACCTGGCTCACAGGCCATATGTTGCCCACACCTGATATATATAAGGTTTTGTTTCCAAATGTGAAGGAACAAGGCATTAGACTGTACACATGAGACTTTCATGTCTTTGGAAGGGGTAAAAAGGGATGAGGAGGAGAAGAAATCAGTCAACAAGACTTAAGGTTTTTAAAAATATCTTTTTCCTTTCTTTAGTTTGATGGACCCCTTTTCGTTTGCTTTCTGTTTTTTCATGCAAATTTCACCTTTTCTGTCTCTCTCCCTGCAGCAGACAAGCAGAAGCATGTTTACTGCTCACAATTACCTTGAATATGCAAAGTATGAGAGTCAGTCATTGCAACAGGATTTACATATTCTTAGTAAAATTGTAGTATTTATACAAATTGGGATAACTGCAAACCAAATACAGAACAGTATATAACCGATAATAACCCTTCAGCTCTGTATTTATAGCAGTACAGTATCGCTGCACACTGGATTGACTGCGCCAACTTAATTTTAATGGTTATATTTTCTTTAAAAAAACAAAAACTCAAATGTATCTCAAGTCACACAATAAGTGACTTATTTATACAAATAATTATTAGAATTCATCCAGTTCATGGATGATATTTATGGCAGCATGCTATGCAAAGCTATACATTGCTTTGTATATGTCAAATGCCTCAGTTTTTGGCTTGCTTTGTATTCAATCCAACAGCAATTCATTGCTGTACCCTCTGCATGC
>NW_005841900.1:208322-209118 GCF_000455745.1 Alligator sinensis | reverse complement strand
CTGCTAAGATAATATGGAAGAAAAACTATACATCAAAATGCAGCAGAACAAAAAAATTAAATAATTGTCTATGTTTAATATGGATTTGAAAGTGGTAGGTTGGTTTCTGAAGCCTAGTCCTCTGACCACTCATGCAAGTGAATAGCGTGCCTCAGAGTGTTAATAATATTGGAAAACTGAGCCCTCAGACTTTAATGCTGTTGCCTTTTGCTTTTTGTCTTCAGTGAATGACTGAATATGGTTTTTTTTTAATATAATTTACTAATTGTTTAAAAAAAATACTAGTTTTTGATATAGATTTCATAGATTTCATAGACATTAGGGCTGGAAGGGACCTCGGAAGATCATCGAGTCCAGCCCCCTGCCCAAGGGCAGGAAGTCAGCCGGGTTCATAGGATCCCAGCAAGATGAGCATCCAGTTTGCTCTTGAAGGTGTTCAATGCAGGCGCTTGAACCACCTCTGGCGGCAGGCTGTTCCAGACCTTGGGGGCTCGGACAGTAAAGAAATTCTTCCTTATGTCCAGCCTGAAACGGTCTTGTAGTGGTTTATGACCATTCGACCTAGTCGTCATCCCTTGGGGCGCTCTGGTGAACAAACGTTCCGCCAGATGCATGGCATAGGCAGATGAACAAGTTACAATGAGGTAAATGGGGTTGGGAATTACATTGTTACTCTGTGATAACTGCTTGTGTGTAGGTCCTTACCCCATGATACTGTGGAAACTAACTTGCCTCTCTCCCATTGAGAATAACTAGGGGTGCTGACAGATGTGACCTGACTCTCCCCCCTCCCCCT
>NW_005841900.1:194344-208312 GCF_000455745.1 Alligator sinensis | reverse complement strand
AAAAAAAAAAAACCAAACAAACCCAAAAAACCAAAACCCCAGCTCTTTACTGGAAGATGAAGCAAGTTAGTGTGACCCAGCTCCCTAGCATCTGTATAGGTTGGGCACTTCAGCAGGGCTTTTTGGTGCTTTTATCTAACTAATTATCTAACTCAGTCAAACTAATGAGATGCCTCTTCTGGCTGATGAGCTGAAAGTAAAGCGCTGGGGTTTTTTTTAATGTCTGTAAGCAGCCTTGTTTGTACCTGTGCCTATAGTGTCACTTTTTCTGGTTTTTATTTTTTTGTGACAGTTAAGATTATTTGATCTGCAGTGAGTTGATTCCCTCAAGCTATGTAATAACATTTTAATCTCTGAGCAAAAATGGAAATAAAATTATCTAAACTCTTGTTAAAAATACTTGCTTCAAATTGTTCTTCATTTCCTAAGAGACAAATCCTTTAATTTGCTCTTTTTGAGGTCCGTAGAAATTCTGCTTGAGTTAAGAATGTAGGGTTTGGGCAAATATGTCCAGTCTTGTCCTACAGGTGTCAATGGGAAATCAACCTTTTAACTTTGGTCACTAGAGATTAGCTAGATATTTGATTGTGCTAGCTAAGCAAAGGTTTGCATTTGTGTGGTGCCACAGCTGCTTTGCCTCAATGAGTCCACTAGAAACCAAATGCATTCCTGAGCTATGTAGCATGCATGGAGAATTGTGGACATGACTACATTCTTCTCAGAGATCAGGAGATTTCTCCCAGATTTGAACCTGAATGTAACTGTGTACTTCTTCAGAAACAGTTAGGAAGAAATTCCTGCATGCTTCAAATGCAGGGGCTTTTCTCTTAGCCCTTATATGAGCTGCAGGAGGGGAAGCTGCTTGTTCCCTGTCACCCTAACACTTCACGTGTGTGAGTTGTCAGTAAACAGAAGTGCTACAATTACTGAGCTATGCTTAATACATGTTCTTTTTCTGTGTTGACAGGACCTAAAAAAACCTTTTGATAAGGCGTGGAAGGACTATGAAACAAAAGTGTATGTATTTTCTTTTTCTTAAAAAAAAAAAAAAAAAGCAGCTAAATGGATGTAATTTGTAATATAGATGTAGTATTGGTTTATATTAAGATGGAAACTAATGGCTTCAGTTGAAAAATTAGCCCTGCACAAAATCTGTGTATAGAAAAATTACTTGAAATTCTGTAGTTCATGTATATTATTTTGGATAGTATATGAATTGCCATTTACTGTTTTGTAGTAATGACCGTTAAAGTTTTTTGGTAACCTTTTTTGCTAACCTTTTTTGCTTAATAGGTTTCCGGTAGAGAGTAGGTAACTAAGAATCCCACAGTAGGTCCTTCCTTTAAATTTTTACATTGATGATCCAAGGTAGTTTGACCTCATTAGGCATCAGAGCATTCAAGGATTCATGTCTATGTACAAACTTTGGTCCACATAGGTTACATTCCCAGTGTAACTGGTGCATAGTTTTATCTGAATATATGACCTCCAAGACTTACTACAAAAGATATGCACACTTTCTTGATGCTACTTCAGGGGTGGGCAATTATTTGGGCCCAGGGGCAACATAGGGAGTTTTGACAAGTTGTCACAGGTTGGGTCAGCACCCCCTGCCCCCACAACAATTCACCAGAACTCCTATGTGGGAGGGCAGGGAGTGATGTTTGTGAGCCAGATGGGCAGGTGAGGCCAGGATCGCAGAGCGAGGTAATGGGGCAGCCTCTGTTTTGTTGGTGGGATTGGGTGCGGGGCTGCATGCACATCTATGTGTGGGAGGGACTGCTTAGGCACTAGGTCCTGAGATCCAACCGGGGTGAGGGGAGGGAGGGGGCAGTGCAGCAGAACTTGCCTGGGCCTGACTATTTTCCTTTGTGCATAGGGGGGAGGGGGGGGCAATGTTTTCCTATATAAATTTCTGCCTACTCACTGAAGAACCACCTCTGGTGGATGTGCTGAAACAAAAGGGTTAATAACTCTCTTAAAGCTGTGCACTTGGGTGGGCGGGAGGCACTTTTTTGCCCTTTGCAGAAACAGTCAGCTCTTCTTTAAGCTAATGAGGCAGGGAGGGGGGAAGACTTGCTTTTGTTTGTTTGTTTGTTCTTTTGCAAGTTCTTGCAGCAGCTACTTTGCTAAGAATCTCTGGAACCTACTGGGGTGGGGTGTAGACCGGGGGTAGGCAACGGTTTTTGGCCGGAGTGCTGAAAAAACCACAATGTCTACCTTGAAAGGTGCCGGAGTGCCGACATGCCAGAAAAACAAAATGGAGGGGGCGGTACATGTCAGGATGCACTGCATATTAGTATATTTAATAATCATAAATGTTGCCTTTGTTGTTGTGTATTCCTTTTTTGTTCAGCATGTTGCAGTGAAAGAGGAAAAAAAGAGACAAATAAGAGAAAGAGGAGAGAGAGAGAGAGAGAGAAAGAGAAGGAAAAAGGAGAGCAGAGAGAGAACCATGTGCACAAACGCAGAGAACCAGAACACACCCAAAACAGATGTATGCACACACGCATCCAGAACCAGACATGTGTGGGCACACCAACACACAGAGGCAGACAAACGCACAGAATAAGATGTGCGGGCGCACGGAGCCGGGCTCCTGGGCCACCGGACAAAGACCAACCCAACAATGCCTCCCGCCAGAACCCCAGTGCTTCCCCAGGAAGCCAGTCCCCAGGCTGTAGCACAGCTGGCCAAGGCTCCGGTCTGAAGCCTGCCCATCAGCCCAACCACCCACCCACCCTGCACAGCTAACTCCGCAAAAGGTGCGGTGCTCCTGGCAAGGGGCAGCACCAGCCTCATCCCGGTGTAGGGGCTGGGCCGGGGCTAGGCTCAGAGCAAGTGGGAGTCAGACTGGCTGAGTTGCAAGCCCTGCTGCAAGCAGCCTGGGCTCCGTGGTTGGCAGCAGCTACCAGAGCCTGGGCCAGCTGCAGTCGGGAGGCTGCAAACAGCTGCTCCAGGCTCCAGCATCAGCTCCATAATGGGGGGGCAAGTGGACCTTGGAGCAGATGGTGTGGATAGGGCCTGAGGCAGCACTGACTTCCCTCTGTCTGCTCTGAGGTGCATGTGCAGTCGCCACCCGCATGGAGCTGATGCCAGGGTTGTGGAACCCGGCGCAGCTGTTTGCAGCCTGCTTGCTGCAGCTGCCCAGTGTGGCGCCCTGCTTGCTGCAGCTGCCCAGAGCCCAGGCTGGCTACAAACAGCTGCTTCAGGCTCTGGAGCCCCACCATCAGCTCTGTGCCAGCAGTGGGGGAGAAGCCGGGGTTACGCTGCCTCAGGCCCCTCCCCCACCGTCCACTCTGAGGCACACGTGCACCCGCCAGTATGGAGCTAATGCCAGAGCCTGCAGCAGATGTTTGCAGTCTCCTGGCTGCAACCCGCCCAGGCTCTGGGTAGCTGCTGCCAACCATGGAGCCTGGTCTGCTTGCAGCAGGGCTTACAGCCACCCAACTGCCTGCTGGGAGCAGCCTGGGCTTCATGGCTGGCAGCAGCTGCCTAGAGCCCAGGACGGCAGTGGCATGCCGAGCAAAATGGCCTTGCGTGCTGTGTTCGGCACACGTGCCAGGGGTTGCTGACCCCTGGTGTAGACTGATTTCACTCCTTCCTTCCTGCCCCCATCACTGAGTCCAGACTTTCTTTCTGCCTGGTTCCTTTTCAGGTCAGGCTCGATTTGGGTCCAATGCCATAGCAACAAAGTTTGGTGCCTCAGGTAAAGCCCACAGTGGCAGCCTGCTCTTGCCCCGCACAGATCCAGGGGGCACACCCCACCCCCCCATGCTTCCCCCGGAGCGCACTCAGCAGCGGGAACTGCCTTCCCCCATCTCCGTGCCCCTCCCAAAGGAGCTGCTCATGGCTCCGTCCCACATTCCACTCCGGCTGGGCGTGCCTGTTGGTGCCCCTTCTCTTCAGCACCCAGGGCGGTCACCCCGCTTGCCTGCCCCCCCACTTGCTATGGCACTGATCAGGTCCCTTTCAACACTGTGTGTGTTGAGGAGGGGGCAGTGTGGAGCGGACAATACACCCCTCCAACCCCAGCCTCTGGATGAGTGACTTGCTCTGATTAGCATCTTTGCTCTCCCAGGGGTCACTGGCAGCACTAGGTTATCTGCAAAGGGAAACTTTGAATTCCCCAAAGGCTTTGCAAGCTAGACAGGAGCTTCCTTTGGCTCCGTGTAGGGCGGGGGGTTGGGGAGTGTGGTTGTGTTCCAGCACAGGGCGGGTGGGGTGGGTGGAAGGCAGCCAGGAGCTGGAGCCAGAGCCCCACATGCCAGGGCAGGAGCTGCCTGGCTGAAGCTTCCTCCCAGCCCAGAGTGGTACAGCAGGAGGAGGAGGTGCTAGAGTCAAGGGGAGTGGAGCAGCACCCAGGTGATGGCAGCCACACCAAGAGCAACCTTACCAGAATCTGTGCGTGCTGGCTGGGGCCAAGTCGGTAGACGCAGGCTAGAGTGTGGCATGGGCTGCTCTGGACTGGGCTCAGCCCCAGGCAGAGCATGGCGGGGGCAGCCATGGGCCGGATCCAATCAGTTGGCAGGCTGGATCTCGCCCAAGGTCTGCATTTTCCCTATCCCTGTGCTTCTTGTATGCAAGTCACTTTGTCTTGTAGAAGATGAAGGCAATACATACTTACCAGAAGATTTTTTGTTTGTTTGTTTCTTTTACCATCTCCAGTAACATTTCCAGATGGTAGTCTGGGATGTTCATTTCTTCTCTGTTTTTTTCAGGGAGTTTAAAGCTCCATATCGGGATTCTAGCATCCAGAGCTAATTTTTAGGCCTGTAAAACTTTCTCTTTTTGATGAAGACCAAGGACTCATTTGGAGCGGGGGCGGGGAGAAATGCTATATACAAATGTTTGAATAGAGTTTTGTATAACAGCGCAAATATCTTATGGTGTTACATGTTAAGGAAGGGGAATAACAAATCCTGATTATGTGTGCCTGTTACCAGAGAGAGTACCTGCTTTGTCTATGTCTGCGTCAAGATAAAAAAATGAATAAAAAATGAAAGCCTACAGGATCCTTGGTAGATTTCCCCTTCTTGGACTGGAACCTTTGTGTCCTCTCCAATTCTGTTGGTACAAACAATCTGCTGGGAGATCATCTTTGATAGTCAAAGATGCTACTTGTTAGCCCTTAATTGCATTTTGGATCCTACCTCTGAATCACTAATTATTAGGCATTTGTTTTTAGGTTGAGGTAAAAGTATCTGAACTTAAATCAGTCTTAGTTGACATCCTGACTTCTGGATTTTTTACAAGTTTGGTGAGTGTGCATCAGAAGTCTAATAAATGCTACCAAAAAGCAGGTGGTTTGACCAAACAAAGCTGTCCTGATATATAGATATATATCTATATTGATGATATATAGACATATAATTATATATAGATATATAATTTATATTGATGATATTGAAAACAGTACAGGTTGTTCTCAGTTACAGATATCAATAATAACAGTTAGATGAGAGGTTGAGACCAGGTTTTAAATACCACAGTATTTAACAGGTGCAAGGGCTGGAGACATTTCTATTTCCATATTGGTTTTAGAAGAAAAGTAAAAGACTTAGCCCAACATTTACACAAGGAAGAGTTTATTCCAACAGAAGTATGATTGTCTCGATGGAAGGAATGTAACAGCATTACCTGTAAAAGGGCACACAGAGAAAAGAAAGATGTTGGCTTATTCACTGCCAAACACTGGATTGCTTTTGTTCTGCCTGACATCTTCATATTATATGAACTCAAAGACACTTACAGTGCAGATGAGACATGCATTTAGTATAGAACTCTACTGGATGGCATTTAGCATGGAACTCTGGTCTTGAAATCAAACAACACCAGTAGCTGTAAAAAGACAAAGGAGGGATGGACTGTTCTTCGTGGCCAGTAACTTGGCAGGAACAAGCAAACTGGAATGATGGCTATTGGTGAAAAGAAAGAACCCAGATGTTTTAAAGGGAACAGCTAATACCAGTCAGTTGCATGGAAAACACATGGAGGACTGGGGGAATTTCCCTAGAGAGTCTAAGAGTTCAACTGAGGTATGAAATAACAATGACACACAATATCCTTCTGTTTGATAATTGCAGTGTTCATCCATCCAGGGAGTCATTTGAAACCTTAAGGGACATTACCAGCATCATGTTATACAGAGGATTATTTCAGCCGTAGACACCAAATTAGACATGAGTGCCAACAAAATCATGAAAAAGTAACTCTCCTGGATGCATTACATATGCTCAACAAACCCTGAAAAACAATAAGAGAATACCATCACTTACTGTTTTCACAGGGCAGGTTTTGTGCAACAGACAGATACAAGTGAGTGACCAGATGGTATTAACAGTGTGGATCATGTCTCCAGACTGAGCGAAATGATGGAAGAAGAATTTGCCCAATATGTTTTTCATGACCATGACTTAGTCTGCCATGGGATACCAACTGATGAAGATGTGTTTGAAGCTGTACTTCATGTCCCTAACAGGGCCCCCAGATGATAACTGAACACCCATCTGAATGTGCTTAGTTAAATTACAACAGATTCAGGCTCTTTTTGTCAAATAGAAGATTGTGGTGGGTGGGGAATAGGAGCTCATCACAGACAAATGAAGATATTTTTTTTCTCCATGAGACCATATGTTTTTCTGCATAATCTTACATGTGGTGCTGTATTTACTGTATTGGTGGTTCTTTGCATTGTTTCAAATAAAACATTTAAAAATTCCTTTCAATTTTATAGGATTTGTAATTATCATGTTTTCTCTGTTTAAAAATCACAAATTCTCTAATAAAATCCCCAAATTCTCTCATTTAAACCCCCAAAATATGTGTTTTTCCCCGATGTAAATGAAACACCACTATATAGCTTTTAACTGGTAAATAGATGTAAACACGTGTGTGTGTATCAGTTGAACACTACAGTGGTGTTTCATTTTAATCGTGGGAAAAGATAGCTTTTGGGGTTTTTAATCAGAGAATTTGCAATTTTTAAACAGGCAAAACCTGATGATTACCAATCATCATGTGGCCCAATGCCACACAAATCCAATACAATTCAAAGTGATTTTTAAATGTTTTATTTGAAACAATGCATTCATATATATAGGTATACATACGATATAGGTATCAGTTGAACACAATGTTTTCTTGATATATTTACAATTTGAAAGCAAATTGGAGGCCTACCAGTGCCTCAATCATTATAATAAAATAAATTCTAAATACCTATATTTTTTGGCATTTGATTGCAGTTTTATATCATAGAAAATCAGAGCTTCTTCCTGCCCCTTTCATTCACCAGGATGCAGATCTAGCTGTGGCTGCTCTCCTCCCCCGCCCTCCTGGCTTTGTGGCACTGAGCAGCCCTGATATGCTGGTGCCTTGCTTCTCATGCTGTTGCACCTCAGTCCCAAGCCCCAGCCCTCTCAGCTCTGGTGGTGCCCCTCAGTCCCAACTTTCAGTCCCATGGCTGTGATGGTGCCCTTCACTCCTGACCCACAGTCTCCTGTCCCCACCAGTATCCCTCATTCCCAACCTATAGCCCCCTAACCTCCAGCCCTGCTGGAGGCAGCCCCCAGCTGCCAGGGCTACACGGCCAGGACCTGCAGCCCCCTGCCTGCCCCCAGCAGCTCCTGAGTCCTGGCTGCCATGGCCGGAGTAGAGCGTGGACCCCCTTCCCCTGCCCTGCCCTGCCCCCCCCGGCAGCATAGCTGAAGCAGATGCAAGTTGAGCTTATGTGGGGTGGGTGAGGATGCAGGCTGCTGCTTCAGGCCTGGGGCGCTCTGCCCTGCTGTCCTTTCCCTGGGAGCCTGGGGCGGGGGTGTGGGGATGCTCACTGCTGCCACCAAGAGCCCCAAATCAGCTGCACCACCATGGCAAGTTGTGCCCCCTGCTGCCACCCTCTTGCCATAGTGGCGTGGCTGGCATGAGGCTCCCAGTAGCCATGGCAGCACTCAGCCTTCCCACCCTCCTGCACCGGGTCCTATCTGCTGGGCTGCATAGGGCAGCAGGGTGGAGAACCCACAGTGGGTAGCCTGTATCATCCCTTGCCCTGCACACAAACTCCCACACTTGCCCCCCCTTACCCCAGGTGTGTTCACAGTGGTGGGGAGCCAGTTACCCCCACTGGCCCCCAGACAAGCTGCCTGTGGCTCTGTCTCACTCCCCAGCCAGGCCCCGCACCTGCACATTCCCACCTGAGCCCCATGCACTGCCCTGGCACCTTAGTCTGCCCCTCCCATCTCTGCCTCCCTTCCCCCCCACATTGCTTATGCCCCCTCCCCCCCTTACTTACCTGCAGGCAGCTGGGGAACTGCTTTCCAGCACTGCCCAACTGTACTGCTGGCCGTGTGTGTGTGTGTGTGTGTGTGTGTGTGTGTGTGTGTGTGTGCGTGCCCGCACATGGTGCTCCCTGTGTCCCACTCCCCCAGCCCCAAGCAGCTCCTTGCAGGCTAGAACTCTGCCAGCCTGCAAGGGAAAACCCACGTGTAAGAGGGTTTCCTGCATTTTTCTCCTTTAAAGGGTAAAATCCACATTTTTCCCTAGCAAAAGGAAAACCTGGATCCCTGGTAATTATATTACTGGTTTCTGGTGTTTTGTGTATGGGTGTAGTTTGGCTTTTTTGTGGGGAGCGTCTCTTTCTGTTTGTTGGTATATTCCAATTATTTCCAAGTTTGTTGAGGGGTGAAACAGTGCAAACCACCAGAATCTTCTGTATAAGTACTACAAGATGGATTTATTCACTTAGCACCAAAAATATATATTATTTCTGGTAGGAGTAACTCTTTTGATTTTGTGTTTGGAGTCTTGCTTTGCAACTTGTTGGGGTATCTGGTCTGTTAGCATTAATTTTCCAGCAATACATGTTGGAAGCAGATATTTCTTCTAGGCATACTTACCAGTTTGCTGAGATGCACCTCAAGTGACCAAAACTGTGTTGTTTATAGGCCAAATGGAAAATACAATTTTGCTGCTATTCTCAAAATCACAGTTTGTTTCCCGGTGAGTTCATTCATTACTAAGTTTTTTGCACTTTACTTAAGTGTTTCACTTACCTACTTGTTCTATACAAGGGTTCTTTATAGCTGGTTGTCAAAAGATGCCCAGCTAACCTAAAGGCTACAGTTGGTCTTGTGTGTGCATGCAGTAATATGATTACCAACTATGTCCTTTTAAATATGTATCTACACCAGCTCTGGCCTATGCATCTATTATACTAACTGTGTTCTTTGAATATATTATGCTAACTGTGAACTATATGTTGGTGTTGATATCTAGCTAATGGCCACAGTTGGTCGTTATATTATAATATAAAATATTGTATATTATATTGTATACATATACTAATTGTGGCTTTTAAAGATATGGCTATAGAACGTATGTACATAGAATTTACAGAGCTCTTTGTAAAGTTTTTTGGAACTCCTATGTACTTTAATCAAAGATCCTGTCTTGCTGAAGTCAAATCTAGGAGAGTAAAAATGTTGGTCCCTTTTAATACTCTTGACTTGCAGTCCAAAGAGGTTGCTTGTTCTGGCAGGTTTGCAGTCTTTGCTCACATGTAGTTCCTCATGCTGTCTTTCTCAGGAAGGTAGCGCTACTAACTAGTCTTCTACAAGTGGGAAGTATGCAGAGGCTTCTTGAACAGGAAAGAAGCTGTAATTCACATATGTTGACTTCATAGGTTCATGTTCCTGCCAATAGAATCTCAGGTAAAAAATTCCAAACTAAGGAAAGACCTGAGGGAAGGGTGAGACCATTCCCCTTCTATACCATTGAAATATTCTGTGGGAAGAGGGTAGGAGTGCCATGTGGTCCTGTTGCATATTAGCTTTTAGAAGATTCCATAACCATATGCTACCAGGTGTCAGTCTCGCAAATGAGAACATACAGGTCCAATATTCTGGATAAACAGTGTTTACTGGTAACTAATCTCTGTTTTCAGACTCGAGTATTATTGAAGCCCTTGTATCGCATTAGGAATTGAAATATTAAGAAAACCTAGTTACATTTTTTTTTTTACCTTCTAGGACCCGGATTCAAGGTTTTGCTTGTCCTTTAATAACTGATAATACAACTGACCAAGAACGCATGAGAGTGCTAGTCAGATGAACTGTGGCCTTTTGGGTAGACCTGGTCAGCATGGGGTCGTCTTGTTCTGACATTCCTACTCCTCCCATGTGCTTAAATCCTAACGGCAGATGTGCTGGAAGAGCATATGGGGAAGGAATGCAAGTGTCAGAAAACTGTTCATACTTCCAGCAGGCAGAGCATATTTAACAAGGAAGCGAGCCAAATTTCACCCACACACTTCAGTTTAATCAGCCCTGTTGTGGTGCATTAGATTTTAATGATGGGATACCAACTTTGCACAGGAAATAGAACCAGACTGACTTGCTGTGATATATTGTTTTTTACTCATTTATTAGTATTCTATAGCAAAGCCTACAATATCACAGGCATATATTAGACAAGAGCAAGCTTGCCTGTCTAAGGAAAAGGAACTGATTTAAAGTAATAGTTTGTTTTTAAGAAACATTTTTCTGTTGCTTTTTAAAGCCACAAATATGGCTAGTCAGTTTGGAGCTAGCAGTTCTTTTGCTAACACAATAAAAGTAAATATATAATAAAAGTTGAAGTACTCTTGCTATAGGGCTATATAACAGCTGCTCTGGCTCTCGCCCTCTTACCCTTTCATTTGGTTTTGAAAATGAAGCAGGTACTCTGTTAAACACATGGGGATAAAGAGAGCGGTTGTGTGAATGTGTCTGTAGGACTACAGTGAAGTAAGCTGATGTGCCTAACTTGAGAGTGCAGCAATATAGGCACTCATGGGTGCATAAACTATTTATGGCTTTTTTTTTTTGGGTTTTTTTTTTTGGTGTGGGAGCCAATGGGAGCAGGAGTATATCCTTACTAGACACTAACATCTATAAAGTAACAAACATGTTATATATGTACATCCTGCTATTTCTGTTTGGGTGAGTTCATTTGCTAGTTTTCAAAATGATAGAATTCAAACTGCTAAGAGATTTACATTTTAGGCGCAGAAATTGGATCTGAAGATACCTTTATAATTTTTTCTCAGAGGTCCTTTCCTGACCCTGATATCTTAATTTCATGGATCATTAGATTGCTTCCCCCCAACCATAATTCCAGTCTGCTTTTTCTTTTGGACAAGCTAGAGAAAGGTTAAATTACAGGTCAATAAATAGCTCCAGAAAAGAATGGCTTAGAAAGAAAGTGCCAACAATAATTTTGGCTTTGATGTCATTGTTTCCCAGTAAATAAGGTAGTTCAGTGAGTCTATAGATAACTGTGGAGGCCAATTAAGATATGCATGTTCAGTTGCAGACATGACAAATAGTTCCGGGAGGAAGAAGTAGATGCTAGTGATGTAGATGAAGGAGATAATCCTGAAGGAGTAATAGTAGTTTGGTCACAACTCTTTTCCTTTGTGTCTCTGTTCTATCAGCCTCCCTACTGAGGTGAGTTTGCTCAGTGATAGATGCCTTGTACATCATGGTGCCCCTGGGGATGATTCAGTGTTTGAGTCACTTCATAGAATCATAGAAGTAGGGTCGGAAGGGACCTTGTAGATCTTCAGGTCTGACCCCCCTGCCTGGTCAGGAGGAAAACTGAGCTCAAATGACCCCAGCCAGATAGGCATCAAGCCGCTTCTTAAAGACCCCCCAGGGTAGAAGCCAGCACCACTTCCCTTGGTAGTTGGTTCCAGATCCTAGCCGCCCTAACTGTGAAGTAGTTCTTATGGATGCCTAATCTAAACCTACGGTCCAGCAACTTGTGGCCGTTATTCCTTGTTATCCTGGGGGGTGCTAAGGAAAACAAGGTCTCCCCCAAACCCTTCTGGTCCCCCCTAGTGAGTTTATAGATGGTTACAAAGTCCCCCCTCAGCCTTCTCTTGTGAAGGCTGAACAGGTTCAGGTCCCATAGCCTCTCATTGTAGGGTCTGCCCTGCTATTCCCGGATCATGCGGGTGGCCCTCCTCTGGACCCTCTCAATGTTGTCCACATCCCTCTTGAAGTGGGGTGCCCAGAACTGGACACAGTACTCCAGCTGTGGCCTGACCAGTGTCACGTAGAGGGGAAGGATCACCTCCTTGGGTACTTGGGTAATGAAATGAACATTGAATTTTTTGAGAGAGGATTTCAAGGTGTCCTTGAATCTTTTCTTTTGCCCACCTTTAGGGTGGTGACAGTTGGGGAGTTGGGGAGTATAGGACCTGTTTTGGGAGACAGTTTTTAGGCACCCTTAGAACACTGGTAGCACACAAGCCTCTCTACCATGTCAAGGTCGGATTGCTGTATGTAGTGATCACATTTTAAACGTTTTCTTCGAGAGATTTCAAATGGCAGATGCCATTGGATAGATCCTTGAATGTTATGTAGAAAAAAAATGGAAAGATTTCAGCACTAAATATGGAGGATTAAAGGTGGGACAGGAACTGATGATCATTACAGGGGTGGGCTAACAAAAATAGGATGGATTTCAATACTGACAAGTGCAGGGTGCTGCACTTGGGCAGTAGGAACCAGCAGCACACTTATAAGCTAGGAAACTCCCTTCTTGAGAGCACAGTGGCAGAAAGAGATCTTGGAGTCATTATTGACTCCAAGATGAACATGGGCCGACAATGCAAGGTCATGCTCAGTAAGGCTAACCGTACCTTGTTGTGCATCCACAGATGCATCTCAGGCAGGGCCAAGGAGGTGATCCTCCCCCTCTGTGTGACACTGGTCAGGCCGCAGCTGGAGTACTGTGTTCAGTTTTGGGCGCCGCACTTCAGGAGGGATGTGGACAGCATTGAGAGGGTCCAGAGGAGGGCCACCCGCATGATCCGGGAATAGCAGGGCAGACCCTACAATGAGAGGCTATGGGACCTGAACCTGTTCAGCCTTCACAAGAGAAGGCTGAGGGGGGACTTTGTAACCATCTATAAACTCACTAGGGGGGACCAGAAGGGTTTGGGGGAGACCTTGTTTTCCTTAGCACCCCCCAGGATAACAAGGAATAACGGCCACAAGTTGCTGGACCGTAGGTTTAGATTAGGCATCCATAAGAACTACTTCACAGTTAGGGCGGCTAGGATCTGGAACCAACTACCAAGGGAAGTGGTGCTGGCTTCTACCCTGGGGGGTCTTTAAGAAGCGGCTTGATGCCTATCTGGCTGGGGTCATTTGAGCCCAGTTTTCCTCCTGACCAGGCAGGGGGGTCAGACCTGAAGATCTACAAGGTCCCTTCCGACCCTACTTCTATGATTCTATGAAGTGACTCAAACACTGAATCATCCCCAGGGGCACCATGATGTACAAGGCATCTATCACTGAGCAAACTCACCTCAGTAGGGAGGCTGATAGAACAGAGACACAAAGGAAAAGAGTTGTGACCAAACTACTATTACTCCTTCAGGATTATCTCCTTCATCTACATCACTAGCATCTACTTCTTCCTCCCGGAACTATTTGTCATGTCTGCAACTGAACATGCATATCTTAATTGGCCTCCACAGTTATCTATAGACTCACTGAACTACCTTATTTACTGGGAAACAATGACATCAAAGCCAAAATTATTGTTGGCACTTTCTTTCTAAGCCATTCTTTTCTGGAGCTATTTATTGACCTGTAATTTAACCTTTCTCTAGCTTGTCCAAAAGAAAAAGCAGACTGGAATTATGGTTGGGGGGAAGCAATCTAATGATCCATGAAATTAAGATATCAGGGTCAGGAAAGGACCTCTGAGAAAAAATTATAAAGGTATCTTCAGATCCAATTTCTGCGCCTAAAATGTAAATCTCTTAGCAGTTTGAATTCTATCATTTTGAAAACTAGCAAATGAACTCACCCAAACAGAAATAGCAGGATGTACATATATAACATGTTTGTTACTTTATAGATGTTAGTGTCTAGTAAGGATATACTCCTGCTCCCATTGGCTCGAACACAAAAGCAA
>NW_005841900.1:163152-191685 GCF_000455745.1 Alligator sinensis | reverse complement strand
TGGAGGCCTCAGAAGAGCCCATGGTAGGCGGCAGCCCCCGGGCAGGGTCCCTGGCAGCTGCGCTCCGCGTCTGCATCACCATGACTGCAGGGGTGCGCCCGCTGCCTACTCCCTGGAGGAGCTACCCTGTGCAGCTCCCTCGCGCCCGCCTTGCGCGAACGCCGGCGCGCTCTTACAGAGCGCGCCTGTTTGCGCGCACTGTTCGCGCGCGCTGCCCGTGCGCGGCTCGGGAGCGCGGCTCCCTGCCGGGCGAGCTAAGGCGTCGCCGAAGGGCTTCCCCTCCGGATCTGCCTCAGCTGTGCTGCGCTCTCTACCCCACTTACCTTACCTGTTCCCCCTAGCGTCCCCCGTGGTAACAAGGAATAACGGCCACAAATTGTTAGAGAGTAGGTTTAGACTAGACATCTAAAGGCACTACTTCACAGTCAGGGTGGCTAGGACCTGGAACCAACTTCCAAGGGAAGTGGTGATGGCTCCTACCCTGGGGGTCTTTAAGAGGAGACTTGATGTCTACCTGGCTGGGGTCATTTGAACCCGGTTTTCTCTCCTGCCGAGGGCAGGGGGTCGGACTTGATGATCTACAAGGTCCCTTCCGACCCTACTTCTATGGATTACTAGATTGTGGTCTTGGGTGGTAGACGAGATGGAAGTGCAGTCCTAAATAACAAGTAATGAATGGGGGGAGAGCTGCTGAGTGAAAGAGCAACTCATTTTAAGTACTTCCCCCTCTCCCCACCCTTTACTTACAGACTTTTATAATGACCTGCTGTTTCTCAGATCAGAATTCTAAAAACTTAAACAAACCTTTTGTGTTTGTTATACTCGATAGCATTGATTGTCAGCCATGGGATTCCTTTTAAAGATATCGCAGGGTGCCAAACAATATTAGCCAAGCAATAGTAGCAAACAACCATATATGATTCACTAGATAAATCCAGAAATTTCAAAGAAAAGTCCATAGTGCAGTGGTTCTCAAGCTTTTTAGACTGGAGGCACCCATTGGAAAATGTTAGCTCTTGGTTTTTGCTTGGGTTTGTTTTGGGGTTTTTTTACTATAGGGAATTAATAGAGCAATTCTTCTGTTGCAAAGAACTTGGACTGTGACAGGTCAGAAGTTTTTAACACTGTGGATTCCTACTTGAAATGTCTGTCTGCTTGTACACGTGACGGGGGGGTTTAGTTCTCCCTAAGTTGAAGTGGTGGGTTTTTGTTTTTAATTCATAGATATTAGGGTCGGGAGGGACCTCAACAAATCGAGTCTGACCCTGGGCAGGAAAGAGCTCTGGGGTCAGATGACCCCAGCCAGGTGCTTGTCCAGTCTCCTCTTAAAGACCCATAAGGGTCTAATTGTGTTGATTAAAACCCCACCACTTCAATTTAGGGACTTGCATCACAGTTACGGAGGAGTGACAGCCCTCCATCAGCTCAGCCCTCCCTCCCCGCCACTACGATGGACAGGCTGTACCAGAAAAGAAAAAGCAGTGAGGGGCCTAATCCTTCTTTTTCTTCTTCTTCCCCTGGAGCCCACCCACCTCTCCCACAGCTGGAGGGTGAACTGCCAGCAGGCCCTGGGTTGCAGGGGGCCCTGGTCTTTTCCTCTACAGTGGTGGACCCACTGATGGCACCTGCTTGCTAGCACCCTGCCCAGGCAGTCCCAGGGTACACTGCCACCACCACAGAGGGAAAGACTGGGGCCCCCTGCAGCTCAGGGGCACCACACAACCCAGAGGTAGGTCATGTGGGCAGGCTTCGCTGAGAAAACACAAAAAGAAAACAGTGGTGAGGGGACTTGATACTTAAAATTTAAAAAAATGGGGGCGGGGGGGCGGTGCAGTGCTTCCCTCTGTGGCAGTGGCACCACCCTGGGGCTGCCTGGGTAGGGTGCTAGCTGCACAGGTATTGCCCCAGGTCGCAGGCAGCACCCACCGGATCCAACGGGGAGTGGGGTGCTGGAAGCCTGGGTGTGCTTGGGGAAGCTTGGGCTTGGCAGGCTTCCAGCGCCCCATGTAAGATCCCCACTGCCTTCCCGTCTCCTGGGACAACTTCAAAATGGGCTGGCTTGCTCTTGGGGCAATGCAGGAAGGTGGCAGGAGGGTGGCTGGTTGTGCTGGCGGCCAAAGAAGGCGGAGGGGGCAGTGCACAGTGTGCTGGAAGCGCACCAAGCCTGAGTTTCTCTGAGCGTGCCTGGGCTTCCAGTGCCCCTGCACAGTCCTCACCACCTTCTCCAGATGTGTCATTACAATTTGTTATGTAGCAAAGTAAAATGCATCAGATGTGTCTTACTTTGCTATGTAACAAAGTCACTTAAAGTGAAATATGCCACTGTACTTGTACAGCGTGACAAAATTAAAACGAAATACGTTGCTGCTGGTGTATATGATGATGTCATTAAAACGGTACAAAAGGGCAATTAAGCCGCTTTAAAGGCCAATTTCATCACAGGTACAAGCACCCTTTATGTTTATTATGTAAGAGGACAGCACTGGATGTGGTATACCTTGACTTTAGCAAGGCTTTTGACATCATTTCCCATGACATTCTTTTTAACAAGTAAAGATGAAAGTACAGATTAGATGAAAGTACTGTAAAGGTGGATCTATAACTGGTTGGATCAATTATGTATCATTGAGTAGTCCTCAATGTCTAGTTGGGAGGAGGTTTCAAGTGAGGTTCCTCAGGAGTCTGTCCTGGGTGCAATATTTTTCAACATCTTCATGAATAATTTGGATGATGGGATTGACTGCATGCTTAGCAGATTTGCTGATGACACCAAGTTGGGTGGAATTGTGGACATGCTGGAGGGCAGTGGTAAGATCCAGAATGACCTAGATAAACTAGAAAAATGGTCTGTAGTCAATGAGATGAGATTCAACAAGGGCAAAAGCAAAGTCTTGCTCTTGGGGTGGAATATCCACGTGTACAAATACAGACTGGGGAATGACCGTCTGGGCTGCCATACTGCAGAGGAGGACCTAGGGGTTATGGTGGACCACAAGGTGAACATGAGGCAATAAAGTGCTCTTACAACCCAGGCTGCTGTTAGCTTTTTTTTGCATTAACAGGAGTGCCACTTGCAAATCATGGGAAGTGATTATTCTACTCTATTCAGCATTGGTGAGGCCTCACCTGAGGTTACTGTGTCCAGTTTTGGGCCCCATACTTCAAGAAGTGTGGACAGATTGGAAAGCGCTCAGCAGAGAGTGACAAAAAAGTTAGAGGCCTGGGAAGCATAACTTAAGGCTTGAAAGAACTAGGGCTGTTCACTGTGGAGAAGAGAATACTGAATGGGGATTTGATAACTGTCTTCAGATACCTGAAGGGTGATAATAAGGACAATAGAGATGTGATGTTTTTCTCTGTGGCTGTAGGGGACAGGACTAGGATCAATGGCTACAAACTTCAGGAGAGGATATTTAGGTGGGAGATTAGGGGGAACTTTTTTGACTATGAGGGTGATCAGGAATTGGAACAGGCTATCAAGAAAAGTTGTAGAATCTCCATCCTTGCAGGTTTTGAAGACCAGGATGGACCTGGGATACCCGATCTGGTGTATGAGCCAGATCAAGTCTTCAGCACCACATCATCCAGCCCACGGGCCTCCCTTTGGGCTTGGAAATTTGGTAGCAAGAGTGATGGTACTGCTTCCATGCTGCCAAATCTCTGGACCTGCTACAGATGCATCACAAGCAGGTTCAGGGAGGTGATCCTTCCCCTCTATGTGGCACTGGTCAGGCCACAGTTGGAGTACTGTGTCCAGTTCTGGGTGCTGCACTTCAAGAGGGATGTGGCTAACCTTGAGAGGGTCCAGAGGAGGGCCACTCACATGGTCAGGGAGCAAAAGGCCAGGACCTACAAAGATAGACTAAAGGGCCTGAATCTATTCAGCCTCCACAAGAGAAGACTGAGAGGGGATCTGGTGGCCATCTATAAACTCACTAGGGGGAAACAGCAGAAAATAGGTGAGGCTCTGTTTCCCCCATGTACCACCTGGGATAACGAGGAATAACAGTCACAAATTGATTGAGAGCAGGTTCAGGCTTGATATCAGGGAAGCATTACTTTATGGTTAGGGCTGCCAGGCTCTGGAATGGGCTCCTGAGGGAGGTGGTATTCTCCCCTACCTTGGGGGTCTTCAAGAGGAAGTTGGATAGATATCTGGCTGGGCTATTATGATCCCAGCACTAGTTCCTGCCCAGGGCAGGGGGGTCAGACTTGATGATCTGTTCAGGTCCCTTCCAACCCTAGAAACTATGGAGCCCCAAGTCTTGCACACTGGATTTGGTTCCTGATCCCAGTGTGTAGGAGTAGGTGGTGCTGGCCCCCATGCCCCAATCTTGGGACATGAGGGATGGGAGGGGAACAGTGCTGAGCCACTGGGACCTAGTCTCAGCACTAGAGGTGAGAGGGCATGGTGCCAAGGTCCAATCCCAGCACGTGGGACAAGGGCAGGGTGTCAGGCTTTAGCAACCAGTTTGACCCACAGAGGGGCCCTGCACTACTCATCTGACCTGTGGTGCCAGAAGATTGAGCACCACTGGGTTAGACAGGCATTTGGCTGGGATGGTTTGGTGAAGGATGATCCAGAAGGGGGCTGGACTAGATGACCTTGTGAGGTCCCTTCCAGCACTAATTTTCTGTGATCCTATGTTTGCACCTAAAAGTGTTAACATTGTATAGCACTCTTGAAAAAGATGTCAAGGCACCTTGGTTGAGAATCAGATTGTCAGAAACATTATAACCTGGGGTGGACAAAATATGGCCTGTGGGCCAGATCTGGCTTGCCAGGCACTTTCATCTAGCCCATGGGCACCCACCAACAAACTGTACCCTTCCCACCCCTTTCACCCATGAGGGTGGGAGCAATAGGGTATGCCCACGTATACATACCCTATTGCATCTTGCTCCCACCCTTGTGGGCAGAAGGGCCTGGCCCAGCCAGCAGCAGCTTCCAGGAGGGGCTGGTTCTGCTGCTGTTGCAACGGGGCGGGGGGGGGGGGGGGGGTGGCGCACCTGCTTGGCTTCCCCCATGTCCTGCTTACTAGGGGCAGCAGGTAGCGGGGCAAGGGGGAGCTGCATCTGGGTGAGGGCAGGGGCTGGCGCTGGGGGCATCATGAAGCCTGTACCTGGGAGGGGGGAAGCAGAAGTACAGAGCTCGGGTGGGCAGGTTGTGTGTGAGGGAGGGTGGGGGGGACCCCCACACACTCCCCCATATGGTGCACAGCCCTCACTGCTAACAACAGCAGCAGGAGGAGGGGGCACTCGGGGTTCTCATGCCCTGCATAGGTACTGGTGCCTGACAGGGCGCAGCTCTAACCAGCACTGAGTGTTAGGGTGAGGAGCGTAGCCTACCTGGCCCGTCTCTATCACGAGGGCTCCATGTGGTGTGCCAGCACTTACCCGGCACCAAGGGAAGCCCTGTGCTGGAGCCGGCTGCCCTCCCCACCACCTGCTACACAGGCCATGGGAATGGAAGGAGCACTACCCCCTGCTTCCTTGCAGAGGCTGGGAACCTGCATGACAGGGGTTGGCAAGTGATAGAGGCAGGCTAGCCAGGCTGCGCTCTTGACCCCCACGTGCAGCACAGGCTAGAGCCACACACTACCAGGCGCCAGCATGGGGCACAAGTACCCCAAGCACCCCTGCCTGCTGCTGCTGGGACAGCAGGGGGGGTGCGCCATGGTGGGGAGCAGGGAGTGTGTGGGGTCCCTGCACCCCCACCACCATCCCTCACACCCATACCCTGCCCCTGTAACCCCCACCATATACACATCCCCAACATACCTCCCACCCACCATACTCACATACCCCAACCCCACACACACACACACACACACACACACACACACACACACACACACACACACACACACACACACACTCACGACTTGATTTCTGAGTTATTATGCAATCCCCTCTATATACAGTATGCAAACACAAATCATGACAAATATTTTTTGTAATAAATTTAAAATATGTTACAGTAGGCGTTTGACTTTTAGTGTATGATTTGGTTTGATTCTGCTTTCAAGATGGCAGTCATCCCCTCCCAAAAAGAATATTTGGGGGGCGGGGGAAGGGGAGAAACTACCATTAGGGCCTTAAGGGTGGGACTTCTGGTCCCATTATGGTGACTGGGGGAATGGGGCAACTGTCAAAGGGTGGAGCAAAGGCTGTGGAAGGTGGGGCTAATGGGGCTTAGCCCTCCCCCCAAAGCAGGGCACAGCAGTGGGGCCACAAGGCAGCCCAGCCATAGCAGGGGTGGGGAGGGGCTGGGCTGGGCTGCTCTCAGGGCAGGCGCTGGCAGTGCTGAGAGTGGGGTTATGTGGGGGCTACAGCCACCCCAAAATTCACCTTTGCCACCTTTATCCACGGTCGGTGAGTGCTGCTTGCCAGGCACTGCGCCCATGTAGAGGGTGCTGACTCCTTCTGCAGATTTTGGAGCCTCTCCCTTCCAAGCTCCCCTCCCAGCGCTACCACCACCTGCCCTGAGCGCAGTGCAGCCCAACTCCCCCTCCAGGAAGAGCTCGTCCCCAGCCCATAGCCCACCCTCATCCCACACGCAAATCCCAGGCACACGGCTCCCATGTCCTCCCCAAGTGGCCAGGTGCCCTGTGGACAAGCCATTTGCGGCTCTGTCCTGCGCCCCGCCCTGGCTGTGCAGGGCCTGCCTCTGTCCCAGCCCCACTTCCTCCCTTGCTGCTGGGGCAGGGGGTGGAGGTGGGCAGATAGAGGCCCCAGCAGTGAGGGGAGAGAGCAGGGCACAGGCAGGATATGGGGCTGGGGTGAGTGGGTTCTGCCTGTGCCCCACTCCCTCCCTCACCACTGGGGCCTCTGTCTGAGTGCCCCGTTCCCCATGGCCTTTCCCCCACAGACTTAACTGCTGTGGGGGGCGGGGTATGCGCACACATGCTCAGCCCCACCCAAAATATTTTTTTTTCTCCTTCCGCCTATTTGGTGGAGCTACCCATGCAGCTCTCGACAGCTCATCAGAACTTGTTAAGTGGCCTTCCAACCAAATAATTGTCCGTCCCTGTTCTAACCTGTTGTTCTCTTTCTGAGTTTTTTGCAACCAAAGAATTGCTGTATTTATTTTTTCCGTGGTCACAAAACAGTAAAAGCTAATGGCTGTTTTTTTTTCCTTGGGGTTTCTTAAGTCTGAAATGATTGAGTCTTCTATGTAGGACTTTAATAATCTCAGAGTCCTAATAATATAGATCTCAAGGAAACATTTAAATTGTTTTATATAATGAAAACTTGATGAGCTGAACAGTCTCTTATATCTAACTACCCATTATAGGTCTTTATTTGAACTATAGTGTTTCTTCCCTTGTCTGATATTCAGATCTGTACTTACTTTAGATTAGTCATACACCAGCTGCATTCATAACAGGTCAAGTAAATTTAGAGGCTAAGCTGAACAAATATAACATGGACGTATTGCATAAGTTGCACATGACACCTGTGTAAAAAACTGCCTCTTTATGTTCAGCTGCTTATGAAATATTTTGTATGAATATCTTCCCTCATCTCATAGAACTAGAATTTCCAAAATGGTTTGGTTTTGGCATTAAGTAGGTTTTTCTGCTATGCAGAGGAAGTGTTGTGTGTGGCCTTTGTGTTTTTTTAAAGAAGTGCAGTCTACTTAATTGCCTGATGAGTTCCAAATAGTTGATCTTCTTGGAAAATCTAAGTTCAAATGTTGTCCTCTGTGAGCAAACAAGATGCCAGTAATTGATAGCTACTGGACTTGAATTATTTCAATGAATTTAGGAAGGTCCCTTGTGATTTTTCACATAGGCCACTACTGAAATTGAGGGAGAAAAACGTTTCTGGTTACTTTCTGTAAAGTTTTATTTTTATTTTTTTTTTAAAGCTTTCTAGTAGCTAGTTAACATATAGACTACTCTGTTTAAAGTGCCAAAAAGGAGAGTGAGTAGGTTTCACCATCTTTTCTGAATGCCTTGTACCAAAACTTTTTTTTCCTTCAGAATTGGTGTTTGGTTAATCCTTTGCTTTTAGACTTTAGTTTCTTTGGATACAGAATAGTCCACTGTTTTTTGCATCAAATCTGCTTGTACCATTGTTGAGATCACCCGCTTTTTGACACGCACACCATTTTAATGCTAATTATAATATTAATACTTAGAATTGTGGAAACCTCATTTTCTTCATTTCAGTATTTCAAGTAGCTGAAAGATCTAGCAAAGGCCGAAATCAGTGGGCCTAGAAATGTACTCTGTCATGTCACACAAGCAGGGTGACCATAAGGAAATCCTCAACACCTGGGACATTCATCTAGAACAGGGGCAGGCAATTATTTCAGGCAGAGGGCTGCTTACTGGGTTTTGGCAAGCCATTGAAGGCCGCATGATGGGCAGCCGGGGCAGCTAAATATTAATTTTCTAAATTTTTTAGGGGACCCACAGGCCGGATAGAATGGCCTGGCAGGCCGCATCCGGCCCACGTTTTGCCCACCCCTGATCTGGGATGCCTGGGACACTGCCTTCCCCCCCAACTTCCTCTGTGCTCTCATAAGTTAGCAGGGGCAAGGTGGCATGTTGGGCAGGCAGTGGTGCCTGCCTGCTCACCTGCAAGGTGCTCTGCACTGCTCTGACTCCTGGCCAGACTGCACCCTGTGCTCCTGCATTTCCAAGGATGCCCATTATAATTCTCAACAGCCAGCCAGGACCGGCCTCTGATGTCTGTGACTGTCGTGGCTAAACCGGGACATATGGTCACCCTACACATAACCATGATGGGAACAAAAATGAAGAATTTTCTTTTTGACACTTCTGACTGTCTTCACTAATGCTTCTATGGAATCATTCATCTTTGTAGCTTAATACATCTCCTTGAAGCTTCATGACTTTTTTTACCTGTACATCCTGTGTTGAACTTCTCAGACCTAAATTCATTTCGGAATTGCTTTTCTGATTTATATTAATAAAGGTTTTCTCTGCAAATGGAGAGGATTTTCCTACTGTGTCCTTCTTATCCTGGAAGACTTTGTGGAGTGAAAATCTGGGCAATACTGGCTGGATAGCCTTCTGGGAAATTACAACTTTCTTTAAAAATTTGTTTGCTAGTAAATAGGCAGCAGTGGGGCTTATGGTGTTCAGAAATTTTTCTAGTGGAAAGTTTGATGAAGGATTAAACCTGGTTATTTTGTTAGAGGTTATTGATGCAACATTTGGTCATTCTTTTGATAGGAAATGCAAGTACAGAACTTATTGATAACGGGAAATCTTCAGCACATGCATGACATTTTTCACAAGATGTTCAAAATCAAGTTGAGAACAGTGTGTAATTCTTGCCTTGAAGCAATTATCTTTAAGCATATAGTTGATTTCATCTAATGGACACTTGGTCGTGCAAGATTAAATGAGCATGGTATTTCCTGTTCAATTTTCCTCTGTATTCTTATTGGAAGGGTCTTTTTCTATCACTTTCATGTTCTTGGTTTCCAACTAATACAAGTGGCAAACTTGTTCCAAAACCCAAATAAATCTACATGCTAACATTTTTCAAGTACTGATCTAATTGGCTAATGTAATTACATTGCAGTCACTTTAAGAATAACATGGGAACCAACTAAAATGAATTAGTGAGTAGAAAAAGAAAAGCTGTCTATAATAATTTATTTATATATTTATGACAGATTTTGATTATTTAGCTGTAGGAAAGGTGCACAGTAGTGTAGTAGAACCTGTGTTATCCAGAACTATTGGAAAGCATTGGCAAAAGTTTTCAGAGAAGCAGGATAGCTGGTCTAGTAGACTTTGAAATCTGTACCACCCTGCTGCTCAGTATCCCCAGCGCCCACTGGCTCAGTAGCAGGAAGAGGTGGCATTTGTGGTCTTGACTGGGAAATCCTGTATGCAGTGAAGATGATGGTAGGAGAGGCTTGGTAAATCTAGAGACATAATTGAACACTGTCAGCCCAGGTGTGGTCAGATGCACTTATGCTTTAATTTGTGTCGTCTTGTCAGTTTACTACTTCCTCTTTGAATCCCTTTGTCAGTCATTTGTTTTAACAGATTGGATTAGATTTCTGGTACTTGTCCTTGGTTCCTTATCAAGTTCTAATACAATAGAAAATGGAAATAACTAAAATGCAGAGCTATAAGCGTTTCTTTAGGTTATCAGATTCAGTGAGATTTGATTGATCACATTTGATTTTGTTTCTTTCCCATTTAGTACAAAAATAGAGAAGGAGAAAAAGGAGCATGCTAAACTACATGGAATGATCCGCACAGAAATAAGTGGAGCTGAAATTGCAGAAGAGATGGAGAAAGAAAGGAGGTTCTTTCAGCTACAGATGTGTGAAGTAAGATTTAACATTGAATACAAATGTTCCATTATACTTCAAAAAGGGACATTTTGAGAAAAAATGCATCCTTGCCTTTTAGCAACTGTTGTGCTTGAGGGAAAGATGCACCATATTATTTGATTTAGGATTTTAAAATAAACCTCACCATTCTGACCTGCTAGCTTTGCAAAGAATTTTAGGTTCTTTGTTGATTTTTACATGTTGATACACTGTAGATAACTAAATGTATAACTTAGTCAATTGCTTTGAGTTGAAGGATCAGTTGCTTTGCAGTGTCAATGAACTCCAAATTATTTTAAGGTGCAGAGGATTCTCTCATTTGTTCCCTTAAAAATCTTGTCTACCATGTCTTTAGGTTTGTATTTGAAAAAAATAAGGCCATTAGGAATGGATACCAGTTACCTTTTCGTGTTCTTAAGGAAGTTGCTACCAGTAACGTTGTTTTATAATTATGCAGCATTTGACAGTAGTTTTTAAATACAGTATTTTTTCCTTTGGGATTTGTGCAGCAGGGTGATAGCCTTTAAAACCCTATGTAAGCATTCAGGCCTCTTCTGCTGAGTCACTTCAGGCTTCAGTCCAAAGGTGCCTCCTTTACTTTGGTTGGAGCTAATTTGATCCAGATACCAAACTCACTCGGCCACAGTTGCCCTGACTATCAGTGTACGGATTTAGTATGCAAGTCTTTGATAATTCAGGGCTCTCATCTTTATACAGAGTGTAAGAGTGAGATCTTTCAAAATTAGTAAAGGGTTTGGATGGCTAATTCTCATCAATATTAAAAGGGAATTAAGTGATCAAATCCCTTTTAATTCCCTTTAACAGTATTAGGCATAGTACAAGGTAATGATCCTACTGTTCCTGCAACATTGGAAAATTCTAGGAAGAAGGTTCTTATTTACAGGTCCTACCTTGGAGACTTAAAGCTTCCTTGAGCCTCTTTCATTGTAAGAAGTTAAAAATATTTTATGTTAAGGTTGCTGGATATGTTGATCCAGTTGCCTTAATGTGCTTGTTTCTCTTGAATAATCGCATTAAAATACAGCATTGAAAAATCTGCTTGAATACAGTGATATTTTAGTATATTTTATTTTAATCGTTCTGAAAGGATGAAATATTGCAGGTACTCATGGGAGACTGCATTCATTTGGAGGTTCTTAGTAAGCTGTAGGCTCCTTCACTTGCAGGTCACCAATTTGAATTCTGCCTTGCTTGGTAGGAATTAAAAATTGTTCCTATTGAATACATATTGGTGGATCCTGCACAAGAGTTCAGTAAGGCCCAGTTCTGGCTCCTATGTCTCAAATTTGCCACCATTCTCTGTATTAAACTCTTAAGTTCTTTTGAGCTGTGTTGGTTTCTGGCTTTGGGCTTGTGCACTGCCTTTCACAGAAGGTTCCTGATCATGACAAGGTTTCTAGCAAGTGTTCCTTCCAAAGGCCCCAGACTTGTGAAACTTGTGAAAACTGGCCTCATGATTCACAGGGGGAACTCAAAAATCAAAATAAAAAGCAAAGACACTTTAAACAAAAACAAACAAAAAAATAAAACAATTGTGGGGCAATATTGATGCCCTTTTGCATGCAACCACATTTACTGCCAGACCGTTGTGTTGTAGAGATGAGCCTTGGGCCAGATTCTCTCACATGAGGGATGCAAGTGAACTTGGGGACCTAAGCGTGACTCTATTCCCGTCTCCTTCAGTCCCTGCAAAACAGTTAACACAAAAGGTGGGAGGGCCTTGCTTCTTATCACTCTTTTGTAACCAGTGTTCCCTCTCAGGAGTAGCAGTCCATGAGCGTGCTGCCTCGGTCTGCTGTGGGACGCTTACCGAAGGGGGCTGGAGCCAAGAGGCTGGGACCGGGGGCTGGGGCTGGAGGCTGGAGCCAGGGGCTGCTGCAGGATCCACCGGCTCCGGGGAAGTGCTCCGCTCCCCCACATCAGGGCTAGGGAGTGGAGCACTTCCCCAGAGCCAGCTCCCTGCACCAGCCTCCATCCCTGCCTTGCCTCACCTGGGGGAGGAGCCACTGCCTACCCCAGTGAGGCTCGGCCGGCTCCGGGACACTGCTCCGCTCCCCGGCCCTGATGCCAAGTGCCTCCTCTCTCCCTGAGGCCATGCGGGGGAGCAGAGCAGTGTCCCGGAGCCGGCCGAGCCTCACTGGGGTAGGCAGTGGCTCCTCCCCCAGGTGAGGCAAGGCAGGGATGGAGGCTGGTGCAGGGAGCTGGCTCTGGGGAAGTGCTCCACTCCCCGGTCCTGATGCGGGGGAGTGGAACACTTCCCCGGTGCCAGCCAGGCTCCCACCCACACCTCGCCTAGGAGCTGACCTTCAGCTCCTCTCCTGGTGCGCAGCCTTGAAAAGGCTGTGCGCAGCCACACTTTTAGTTGTGCACGGCTGCGCATCTTAGAGGGAACCTTGTTTGTAACTCCGTCTTAAGGGTAAGATCATGGTGTGTTATGAAAACAGATGTATTATCAAGAACTTAAACAGGGTGAAATAGAATCAAACTGAAGTGTCCCTTACATTTCCTGTGAATCTGACTTGCAGTAGGCCTGAAAAATTTGAAATACCAAAATTTTAACTTCATCATAGTCAAGTATTCTAACTGGGTATTGAGACCTAGCACTGACACCGGTTGCTTGTGTGAAGCCCTGAAATTTCCCTTCACCATGCTCAAAGTTTTCAGGTTCTCTCAATGTGCTGTTTCTGGGGAGATTTAAATTAGGTTGAAAATAAACTTTAAGGGTCTTATCACACTATGAAGCAGCAAATAGTGTGTCACTAATTTTATTTGTTAATTATGTTTTAATAGTACCTGCTGAAAGTCAATGAAATCAAGATTAAAAAAGGAGTTGATTTGCTTCAGAACCTGATCAAGTATTTCCATGCACAATGCAAGTAAGTTTGATTACACAACCTCTTGAACAATATTTTGCATTTTCCTGGTGGTAACAATTATTTTTCTAAAAATATTTTCCTGCATCTTAGATCTAAGAATCAGTTGTACAAATTTAGCACTAGTATTTTTGACAAACTGGTTTGGCCTAATAGATAAATTACTGTTTATTTGCTATGTTACTTAACATGAAATGAGGCATTAGATGGATCTCATACTATGGCATGTATTTGGCATGTTCAGTAATATGTCTAGATTGGTCTACTGGCTGTCTGATCTTTCAGAATGTTTCTGGCAATAAGTTAAATTACTTTTGCTCTATAAACATAAATAGGGTAAACAACAGGGGAAAATTGTTTTGAGAGAATGGCTTTATCTCCAGCTCAATGGAGAACTTCTAAAATAAACACAGAAGACCTCATTAGACAACTGAACTTGGTTGTTTGGGTTTTTTGACAGATCTGTTATATAACAATAAACTCATTGCTATAAAGTGAGCAACAAGTATCACCTGTTTACATTGATAAATAGACCTATCTTCCAAGCATTCTGTTGGGTTGTCTTAAAGTAATCTTTCTACACTATTAATACTGTCAAATCAGTTTCATGGCTAATCTGTGTCATTCATGTGTATTTTGCTTTTCATTGAGCTTGAACAATAAAAAAAACCTTGTTGTTTTCCCATCTGGTTTCCAATGCTGTAGTGTTTATGCTCTGAACATTTCAGAGAAAGGTTTAAGTTGTGTGTGGTGCAGCTTTCTTCAAAAATATTGAACACACTTATCTTCTTTTTTTTTTTTTTAGAATTAAGAACTGGAACATATAGCAAAATAAATGCGACTCTGCTTGCTATGCACATGCTCAGGCTGGCTTCATATCAAAACCTTGACAAATGTTTGAGTCTCTGAATAACAAATGGATCTTCCTTTCTTTAGGAAGGTCCTTGTAAGATATAGACCTTTAAAATTATAATTTTTTTGTATATATAAATGCTGTTGCCAATCTAAAACGAAATCTGGTCTATTTTGGGCTTTGAGAAAAGGTAGGGAGGAGGAAGAAAGTCCACAGTCGAGGTTAGGGAAAGTTTTTTTTATAGTGTGTGTCATATCCAGGGATCCTGTTTTTCTTTGATTTAAAAAAAAAATCCCCAATTTTCATATTAAAAACCCCCCCAAATCCACATTTTTCTCTGATAAAAATGAAACACCACTCTGTGTGTGTGTGTGTGGGGGGGGGGGGGGGGGGTTTTTTTTGTGGTTGGGTGTGGGGGGGGGGGGGGGTGTTCATTTTAGTCATAGAAAAAATGTAGATTTTGAGTTACTTTTTTTATATGAAAATTGGGGATTTTTTTAATAGGAGAAAAGCAGGATTCTGGATATCATTTTCAGCGTGATGTTTTGAAGGTACTTATAGATTGTAAGAATGAGTTTATAAAGTGATGCAATTGTGGGTGTGGAACTGGTGAATTGGTTAAAGCTGCATGAAAAATGAGTATATCCTGCAATCTTGCTGTTTGTCACGGATACCACTTTTGTGTTTTATGGAGTCTGTGTGCATATACCTTTTTCAGCGTCAACAGTGTCTCTCTTCAGCGAAGTGTTTGTGACAGAAAAGACAGAAAAGATCAAATATTTTAAACTAATTCTAACCAGAATGTTTCCTTTCTGCATTGCTCCCCACGCACAAAAGTTTCTTTCAGGATGGATTGAAAGCAGTTGAAAGTCTCAAGCCTTCAATTGAGATGCTCTCAACAGATCTTCATACAGTAAGTAGTAACCTGCTATGTTGTTGGTGTAAAGATGGCTTACTAAAGAAATAAAAATCTTTCTGGTGAAGATGTATTGAGTAGCTTCACAAGGTTCTTTGGGTAGATGTGATACTTTTTATTAGACCAACTAAACAGTTGGAAAAATTGTTCTTTGCAAGCTTTCGGGCACAAACACCCTTCTTAAGGCATAGGAAGAGTTTGCTGCTGTCTTGGGCACTCTCCTGGGTGGAATAGAAGCCAATATGCAAAATGAAGGTCTGTGAAAATGCAAATGTGTGGCAGTGAGGATAAGAAGGAATGGGAGACAATAGGTGTGAGACAGGTAGAATGCAGGGTAAGGGGGTAGAATGCAGCTGGTAAAATGCAGACAGGTTACCTGGGGTTATCTGATGGCAGGCAGGTTATAGTGTGCTATAAATCCAATGCCTATATTTAGTCTGTGATTTTTTTGTATCTGGTAGATTTATGAAATAAAGCTCATAGGCTCATCTATGACAGGTGTTTTGTAAATTCCCTTTGAGGATTAGAACTGAGAGATTGGAGAGAGAGTGGTTGTCTTGTGAGAAGTGTGTACCCACAGGTAATTGGGTGTTTTTGTCTGATAGTTTTCCAGTGTGTTTATTCTTGTATGCAGCTGTTTTTTGGTTTTTTGTACATATTTTCCATCAGGGCATTGTATTACATTTCTGGAGGTGCAGGTATAGGATCCAGGAATGGTGATGGTTCTGATGTGGGGTGTAGTTGTTGTGGGAGTGGTGGAGATGTGTTGGCAGGTTTTACATTCTTTATCCCGGCATGGTCTGGATCCGTTCATTGTGCTTTCAACTGTAAGAAGTTTGCTTCTGATGATGAGGTTAGTGAGGTTTGGTGCTTGTTTAAAGGCTAGGATGGGTGGTTCTGGAAAGATCTCTTTAAGAATTGTGTAGTTGTCTAGTATGGGTTGCAATTGTTTGAGGATCTTCTATAGAGGTTCAAGGGAAGGATGGTATGTCATAACCAATGGTGTGTAGGGGTGCACCGATTTAAGATTTTTTTGGCCGATACTGATGGCTGATTATTAACCAGCCATATCAGTGGATACTTATCCGATTGCCAGTTATGCAGCCTGACAGTTGAAGAGCAGCATCCAGTCAGTAAGTCTGTCGGGGGAGAAGGGGCATGGGAGGGCAGATCGAGGCCCTCATGGTAAGGGACAGAATGGGGCTGGGGCAGCGGTGGGAGCTGTCCAGCCAGGGCTGAGCAGGGCACAGGATGGAGCTGGAGGCAGCTCATGCAGGGGGCACGGGGAGGGGAAATGGCTCCCCGCTTTTACAGCCCCCCCACCCCACCCCAGGGAAGACATGTAACCCACCCCCATAGCCCCTCCCCCATAATCTCCTCCTTCCAGTGCCACTGCCACCCACTCTGTCCACACCTGCCTTGAGTTTAACCCCAGCCCAGCCCCTCCCACTGGGAAGAGGCTGGCATAGTCCCTGGCCCTGAGCCCACAGTGGGTAGCCCCCTTCACCCTGCACACAGATCCAGGGGCATATGCCTCCCCAGGGGGTGCATGCATTAGTGGGGAGCCTATCCCCTGCACTTCCTGATGAACTGCCCACGGTTCTGTCCTGCACCCTGCCCCAACTGGGCAGTGCCTGACCCGGCCCCATTCTCTCCCTCACTGTGGGGGCCTTGATCTGCCCATTCCCATGACCCTTCCCTTCCTTACACCCCTTCCCCCTACAGACTTACCAGCCAGATGCTGCTTTCCAAATTTCCAGGCTTAATTTCTGGCCACACGCATGCTGCGGTTGCGCACATGCGTACGGCATTTATTGGTGACATTATTGGCTACATAAGCTAAAAAAAAAAGCCAATTGCCAATAATGTCAATTTTCCTTTTATCGGTGCTGATCATATATGGACCAATATATCAGTGCACCTCTAATAGTGTGCAGTTCGTGGGGATTTTCTTTTTGTACTGCAGCAAATCTTCACGTGATATCCGGGTTGCTCTTTCACAAGTACGATCCATCTCTCTGGAGGAATGTTCTTGTTGGGTGAAATCCCTTTTGAGATTTGTGAGGTGACTATTGTGGGTATTCTCCTCAGTGCAAATTTGGTAGTACTGGAGGGCTTGGCTGTATATTGGAGCTTTCTTAATGCATTTAGGGTGATTGCTGGTTCTGTGTAGATATGTATGTTGGTCCATGGGTTTCTTGTAGGTGGTGGTTTGTATTTTACCATTGTGGATATTAATCATAGCATCTAAAAAGGAAATATTGCCACGATTAATATCCAGAATGGTAAAATACAAACCACCATATACAAGAAACCCATGGACCAACATACATATCTACACAGAACCAGCAATCGCCCTAACTCAAACAACAACTGTAGACCAGAATGAATGCATACTAAAAATCTATCAAAAAGAAAAATACCAAATTACCTGTGGGTGCACACTTCTCACAAGACAACCACTCTCTCTCCAGTGTCTCAGTTCTAATCCTCAAAGGGAATTTACAAAACACCTTTCATAGATGAGCCTATGAACTTTACTTCATAAATCTACCAGGTTCAAAAAATCAAGGACTAAATATAGACATTGGATTTATGGCGCATTATACCCTGCCTGCCATCTGATAACCCCAGGTAGCCTGTCTGCATTTTTCCAGCTACATTCTATCACCAGTTCAACATTTTCCCTCCTACCACCTGCCTATCTCACACCTATTGTCTCTCAGGGCCTCTGATCCTCACTGCCACACATTTGCATTTTCACCGACCTGTATTTTGCATGTTGGCTTCTATTCACCCAGGAGAGCATACAAAACACCAGCAGACTCGTCCTATGCCTTAAGAAGGGTGTTTGTGCCCGAAAGTTTGCAAAGAACAATTTTCCCAACTATGTAGTTGGTCTAATAAAAGATATCACATCTACCCAAAGAACTTTGTCTGCCTGTGTTGTTAGACCAACACGGCTACAACCAACAACCTTTGAGTAGCTTCAGCATTTTGTATTTTCAGGAATTTTCAGCTAGCCTGTAAAATAATCAGTTGTTTGTACAGTAGAATCCGGATAATTGATAGGGTTAGGTTTCTTAGCTCAGGCAAAGATGAGGGTTTGAACCAACTAGGGGCATACACAGTGGTAGCAGGAGCTCTCTGGGACTGCTGAGGTGCTCTACTAATTGCAGCTTTTACTTCAAAGGAGTAGAGAAGCAGCACCATTTGAAAAGTGAAAGCCTGAGCAAAAAACTGCCCCATCTCCTTCATTGAACAGCTCCCACTGAATTCAGTGCATTGCCAAACACCCAGATAAAATAAACTGTGTTCTACTGTATTAATGTAGTATCTGGAAACCTTTGTCATAGACTCAGACCCCATCATGGTAGGTATTGCACATGCGCACAAGAAGTCTCTGCTCCAAAGAGTTTACAATTGAAGTGTAAAACAGGAGAGGGAGAGAATGCAGGAAGATGGGTAATAAAAGGAGACTCCATGTCAGTATCAGACAGCAGGACAGGCAGTGGTCTCTACCTAACAGGAACCTAACCATTGTCAAGCTTTTGTACACAAAAAAAAAAAAGAAACTAGCTGAACATATTTCAGGAAATCTAAAGCCAGTTAATCAACAAACTCTAAAGAAAACTGTTACTATAAATTAGTAACATACTGATTTTTAACCTGTGTTTTGTCTGTTTCTGTCCTTCAGATCAAACAAGCCCAGGATGAGGAGAGAAAACAGCTGATACAGCTTAGAGATATTTTAAAATCAGCACTCCAAGTTGAGCAGAAAGAGGTGAGCATAAAAGGTGATTTACCTTAAAATATTATTTGTAAATACATTTCTAATTCAATGATATTTAGAAAGTTGAATACAAACTTTTTTACCAGTCTTAAAATCTGCTCTTTGTTTTTGGTTAACTGGCTTATTTCTGTTTTGATGCTCATATTGGGTGCTTCTGACAGGGTTTTAAAAGAAGGAATCCTCGCAGATTTTGAATGAGAGCTTTTTATAAAAGGGTTTTTCTTCTCGTTTCCTAATATTAGAGATTGAATAGTGTATGCCGTTCTGTAAACTGCAGGCAAATGCTTCTGTCATTCAAACTGAGAATCAAAATACATTGACAATAATCATAAACCCCAGCCAGTAGGGACCTCACATGGTAAATATATTTTATAACGCCAGTAAGAGTGTTATAAACTAAAATAACTTTGAACACATAAATGCTTCCTGCCTCATCTGTAACAGTAGTAATGGCGCTTGATATTCTGCTGCAAAACATCACTTTTCAAAGGTATCAGAATGTTGAGTTAACTGAGTAATCTAATTGACTGAACAGTTTTTCTAATGGAAGGAAAACGTGATCCTCTCCATGTTAACTGGATTGCTCAACTAGATTCAAAATATACTGAAGGAGTGCTAGTCTGCAGCCTGTGGGTTGGATCTGTGCCTATTGTGGTTGATTTATAATCTATTCCTGGATGTTAGGTCTACCAGTGGTTGAGATCTCAAGTGCTTTCTCTTATTTACACAAAATATTTCTCTCTTTCATTCTAGTGCTTGTTGGGTTAATTAATAAAATTGAAAGTATGTCACTTCTGCCCTTTCCAAGCTTCTCCTTTGAGAGAGAGAGAGATTATTGCTAAAATATGAAGGAATTTCCTCTAGAGACTTAATTTATCTCTTTAAGTATGGCTGTGTATTTAGGCTTAATTCAGAAGCTGTGCTGTTCTGGATTCTAGACATGGCAAGCTTACCATGTTGACAGATCAGTAAGCAGTCTTTGATATTTTTGACTCAGCTGCTGTTGGCCTGCAAATTCGGGCAAGGTTGGAAGGATTTTTTAAACCCGAAAGCTTGCTTAAAAATATTTTTTCCAACTATTTAAGTTGTTCTAATCAAAGATATCAGATTCACCCAAAGAACCTTGTCTGGCAGGGTTGGATGGAGTTTTGCAAAGATAGCTTCAGTTCATGGCTTGTCTGCTTTACACAAACTCTTGTTCAGCATTTTGCAGTTTTTTCTGTCATCCCTTGTTTAATGTGTGTCTGTACCTGCCACTGGAGAAAAGAAAATAGGAAGACATTTTATACTTTACTGGCATCAGAATTCTGGTGCCTCAGAGCTGAAAGCTCCTTTGTTTGACAACCGACAGAAGAAGGAGCTTTACTTTTCAATTCCTTGCCAAAGTGAGCAGGGTAGAGTTTGCTTGTGAGTTGACTAAAGTTCAGCCCAGACAAGGCAGAGGTGATGATTTGGAGTTAAAAGAGATAATTAATTTAAAGGGTTATATGTGTCTTACCTTGTTGAGGTTCTTCTGGAACCCAGACGTCTTCTGACATTTCACAGGAGAATGCCGTTGACAGCCTGCAGCCTTTTTTCAATAAGTACAGTTTAAGATGTTGACCTTCAAGTATAAAGCCCTCCATGGTTCAGTCTTGGCTGTATTGAAGACGACCACTTTTCTTTAGGTGCTGGCTTATTGTTTGTGATCAGCTGAGATGCATTCTCTTGCTAGTCATTCTTGTGGCTGAGATCTGGGAAGCTGAATGCAAGTGTGGAGAGCAAGAATACCAGCAAAATTTGCTTCTCCTTTGGGTCAGAGTTTTTGTCATTTGGGACATGTTGCACAATTTTAGTTTTCTCAAGGAGGGTGGCTTGAAGCAGGGTAAGTATCATTGTTATTAAGGAGGTGGTTTCCAGAGCACTCAATGAGCACATTTTACAAATTGAAAAATATGTAATCGTGAAATACGGATCATACAAATTTGTGTGCCCCAAAGTATAGGAAATACAGATTTTGGGGATTATGATTTTAATACTTAAAGATTTACAAGTCATCTTAAAATTTTCCAAAACAAAATGTTGTTATGTTCTTAGTACAACAGTATTGCATCTTGCAAAAGGCATTAAAAGTATGGTTGCTTTTTAAAAATTATTTGAAAAACAAAGTTAACACAGGGAAGCCAGTCAACTCTAATATTTTATTGTACAGCCAACTAACAGTATTTCCATCTATTTCACTGAAATGTAATATCTTGTACTGTAACTAATTTTGTTTCCCTCCTAAAATGCATTTGCCTTATGTGACCGAAGTCTAGGAGAGTAAGTGATTCAGCTTTCTTATAAATAGCATGTGCATGTTTTCTAGTTGGATTTCAAGAAACTGGATTTTTCCACTTAAAAATGTTCATTTTGTCCGTATGGAAAAACTGTTTGTTTTTCTTCTGTATTCTGTGAACTGCACAAAAAATATTAGTTTTTTTTATGGGGAAAGAGAACTTGTGAATGCATGCCAATTTTAATAGACTATTTTTTCCATTAATTGGAAATCAAATCCAGTTGCTTGATTTGGTCTACCTAAGGCCTTTGAAAGATGGTTTTTATTTATATGATTTTTGTGTATGAATTAACACATGTTGTTTCTGTTCCTATTATGTTTTTGTTCTTTTTACATGTTCATAATGAATATTTTTTGTGACAGTAAACATTTCCCCATACCCATGAAGCTTTCCGTGTGTGTACATGTGGCGTGTGTGCACCTTGCCTGTTGCTTCTAATTTTTTTAACTGATCTTTAATTTGAAAAAAATATATATAATGCTTCAAGACCAAGTACAAACCTTGAAATAATAACTTACCTAGAGTTAAACACAACCCTATTAGACTGCATTGTAACTAAAGAACTTCAGAGATTGGAAACTAATTATTGGTCTATATTCATACACTGTTTAGGATTGAATTCTGCTAGGTTACAGTAATGTTATATATTGATCATAGTTAGCCATTGACTCCTTCAGCACTACTGGAATCTGTTCTTAAGTCTTTATTGTGATAGCCTTGCCTTAGGGGAATTTGGAGGGGCCTGCAATACCTCAAGCTGCCGACTGTATGTGCAGACTGTAGAACAGTGTAGTTTCTCAAACACATCAACAGAGATGATCCTGGGAAATCCAGGAAAACCTGGGTTCTTGAAAAGCTGTAGAAGATCAAGGAGAAGAACATTATAAGTAGAAGTAAATGGAGTAGTCGAAATCAACTGACTCATAGGCAGCATGAGCATAATTGGTGCAACTGGCTAAAATCCTGGTGTTATTCACAGTTGTGGAAGGATCAGCTGCTGGAGATAACAATGACCTTTCTTGTTTTGCGGGGCATATGGGGATGGATTGAAAATGTAACTGCTGTTAATAATCCCTTTTATGTTAAAACAGCCATGCTTTGTGTTACAGAAGCCATCCCTTTTTAGGTCTTTTAAAATACAGTTAAAGTTCAGAATAAAACTCTGCACCGATGGTATGTGGAAAGCGAGCTGTTATTTGCCTGGCATACATTAAAATGGTAGAGAAGTTAGTTTCTCTTGTTTTCTTATAGTCAAGTCGTAGAGGTGTTAGCTGAATTTTTCAGAATTACTCTAGTGGTATTGAATATTTTTATGGGACAGTGTCTTTACTGTTCTGTTTCTAAAAAGAACGTCAGATGTTTGCTATGCTATTCAGTTTGATTTAGAAGAAAGTCTTTTGTAACACCGTAGAAGTAATTTTAAGTGTGGTTATAGTCAGAGAAGTGACTCACTGTAAACATGCCATAATAGAATGACTCACTTGAAAGCTGATAAAGGGAACAAGGTTCAGTTTCTGGGGCTTGCATGCTTTAGCAAGTCCTGATCATTTTATGATTAAGAACTTAAAAACAACAAAACAAAACACGACCCTTATACTTCTGCTTCCCCTCACATATCTTCTCTTCGCCCATGATCCCACTCTTTCAGCTACCGTTTTTAGATGTTGCTTGTGTCCTATAATGAACTGCCATTTGTTTCCAATGGTAATGAGCATTATTCCTGCGCTTTTCCTGCCACCAGATCTTGCCCTACAATGTGATCAGTGACGTATGAGCTCCTGAATGTAAACAGTATACAAATCAGAAATAAGGAAATAGATCATGCTGGGGCTCTGAATATGGAGAAGGCATGCTGAGGCAGACTGGAAGGATGTTAAGTGTGATGGTGACTTGTGATATGGCATCTTGTCTAGCAGGAACTAGAATGAAATCATGAACCTATTTGTCACAAAGCTTAGGAAAAAAAACACCAGATGGTAACAGTTTTGGATGCTATTAACTTGGGCTGCATTTGAACTAATGACCTAGAAGAGATAAGCTCTCTATCCTGTTCACTAGTCCCATTTTTATTTTGATCAGGCAATAATGTTAATGCTTCTAAATGTTCTGCTAGTACTAATGAATGTGTGGAAATATATGTCATCTGCAGTTGCTTCCTCTTCAGCTGAGATAAAGCAGGAAGGTTGTATTATTTGCTTCTCAATTAGCCAAACATAGAAATGGAGCGTAAACAACAGATGAAAAGGAGTGGGTGGAAGGGAGCGAAAGAGAGATTCTACAGAAAAAAGCAGCAAAACACTGGGGAATACAGGGGAATTCCAGTATTTGTAAGCTTTGGAGGTCATCTGAAACCTTTGGCTAAGTACAGACAGCCAAAAAGCCCGACGCTGAATCAGTTCAGTCTTCGCAGGTTAGTCTAAACTGCAGAGATTGAACTGGCAAGTAAGCAAACAGACATTCACTTTTGGTTCAGGAAATGCAGTCACATGCCTTCAGTGGCTCAAGCCAAAAGCTGGAGGGTGCTAGAGTGCAGCTCCAAGGCTTTTCCCCCCTCCCTGCTCGAGCGGAGGGAGAATGGCCAAGCCCCAGCCCCAGCCCAGAGCTATCAGGGAGGGCCTGCAGGGATTGGTGGGGGGAGTGCTTGCCAGGCTGAGGAGGGGGTGAGTGGGGAAAATGGTAGTGTCATTGAATTCATTAAAGCTTGAATAAGAACAGTCCTTTCTCTGAAGTGAGCATGTATTGAACAGAAGGGAATGCCCCTGTGGAGTCCTGCTGGCTGTGATCACAGACTACAAATCCCAAAGGCACCTGGATGCAGGAAAAGGAAGTGATGAGCAACCCTGCAGAGTCCTGCTGTTGTGGATCTGGACTGCAAATCCCAGAGACTTTGGGGGCAGCAGGAAGAGGAAGTGAACACAGCCTATTATGAGATGCTGGGGGACTCTGATTTAACTTTAACCAGGAAGGGGTCTGGAACCGAAGTCTCATAAACCAGTTTGACCTAAATCAGTTAAGTCTGATTTATCTTAAACCAGTTTCAGCCATTTTGGAACTTCTTTGTGCACCAAGCTTCTGTTCTGTAATAGGTTTAGACTAGTTTCTGAAGACTTAAACCAATTTGTGTGTAACTTCTGTCCCTAGCCTTTGAGATAGAGGGCTTGAGAGAAGTAGCATGGCATCAGTGCCAATACTCGGAGCACATCGTGGGACATTTAGCTTTAACCTGAAAAACCAGAATGTGTGGATAAGTTATTTTATGATTTGTAAACCTTAATGAAGAGTTTTAAAAAATCTGTCCTGGCTTTGGTATGTTCTTTTCCTGATTCAACCCTAAAAAACAGTGCTAGATTGAGGAACCAGTGTCTGATGCTGACATCAGCCAGCTTGCAAATGCCCATGCTTTCCACCATTTGAAGGATGAAGGTGGGATACGTGGGTATCAAGAAATATTTTTATATGCTAGTAGACATGCTTTTGAGGTCAGTAAACTGCCAAGAAGCAGTCCTTGGGCACAGATGAGAATTTTTTTTATACCCTGACCACTTTTATGCTTGGCAGCCAGATATGCTAAAAACAAATAGTTCAGCATCAAACAGTCTTGGATTAAGTCAGTCTTTACAAAAAGTAATTTCCTAAATCCATTTGCACCTTTGGAGTGTTGTATGTTTAATATAGTTTTGTCACATTTACACTCAAGCAACCTAAACTTATGGTAATGTTCGCACAAAGAGTACATTTGAAACATGATATTGCATCTCTTTGGCAAATAAGGGTTTTATTAAATTAGTAGGCTTATTTCTTAGATGATCAATTTATTCTTTTAACAGGTTTATGCTTAGATATTCCCAGAGATTCACTTAGGTGAACTTTATTTCTCCATTTTTTTCTCCCATGTTTTTATCCTCTGCCATATAACTGGGTGTGCATTGCTTATAAGTGGCTAAAACAGCACACAGGAAAACATTTTTTTTTAATCGGAGCCAATGTAATTTCATGGATTGGCAAATCCCTTCTATAGGACTATGATTAATACAGCTTGAGACATCAGGTTCCTCATTACTAGAATATATTCTCCTCTTCTTTCTTCAGAAGATTAATGCTTGCCATTTGCAGGGTCAGCCTTCTGTTTTGCTTAGGGGCTAAGATACCAAATCAACTGAAAAATCATTTCAGGGTGTTGATCCAAGTCTTATGAGAGTAACCTCACCATTTTCCAACTGGTTGGGGTATATGCCTAAATGATGCTGAAATATGGAAATCTCTAGAAAGCTGTGGCCCTGAGGGTAGCACAGCATGTTCTCTTTCAGGTTCACGTGTTCCTGAAACTATGAAACATCCAAAGCTCTCCACTAGTAACTCCCTCATCATATTCAGACAAAATTCCCATTTTCCTGTTGTCTTTGAATCATATTTTTTTTTCGTTGAAGATGGGAAAGGGTTATAACAGTGCACTGGAAAGAACTATGATAGTTTGGCTCCTATTAACCTGTTATCAATTTGGGTCTGGGTATTGTTCTAGGTACTCCAGTCGCTGTCATTTTCTACATACTTCCTGAAATGCAGCAGTGCTGTATTCACATCTCCTTAAGTAGGAATGTAGCGTATTTACCCAAATCCAAGATGACCCTGAATTTGAGGTGACCTGGAAATGTTTAGATTCTGTATATGGAAAATGTATGCATTTGTTATGATTTTCATGTAGAGAATGTAATTATTGGGAGGCCATCTTAAATTAGTTGCAGTAGGGTAGATGGTGGAGAGCCAGTGTGTGTGTCTGTGGGGGAGGAGAGGGTCAAACAGCTTGACTCCTGCATCTTCCACCCCACTCCCCTCCGCACCTTGCCCCTGCTGCCTATCTGCCCTGCCTGGTACCTGCCACCCCCTGCAGCCTCAGGTCCCTCTTCTCCCCCATCTCCTAGCTTCTGTGTCCATGTGTCCTGTTTCTCCCCCACCCCACTGCAGCTGCAGCTGTGGCCCTGCTTCCACCTGAGGCATGGAGTATGTTTTGCTCCAGCCTGTAGCAGCAGGAGCAGTGGGGTTCTGCATTACTTGGAAACTGCTAGACAGCATTCCACATGTTATCTACTGACCTGGCAGAGGACCACGTAAAATGTTAATACAGCCAAGATTTAAGACTAAGGATTGCTTGCTTTCTTTTTTTCTTTTAATGCTGGAGATTGCTCTGAGTTTGGCAGCAGTGAGTGGGTAGACAGAAGGCGTTTGAAGCATTTTTCCCAGTGGAGTGGGAAAGCTCTCATGTGCCTTAACCATTTAGATATTTCACTGAATGATCTGGCACAGATTCCTTAGGAAAACCTTCCTTCAATGAGTTTTATGGGAGGGTGCTACAAATAGCAGCATGCATTGGTGGCATAAACATAGTAATGTTTGCATAGGTTGGGGCAACTTTATTATCAGCTTAAAAGGAACGTAAGTGGTGGTGATGGTGAAGCCAAATAAAAATAAGTAAAGGAAACTGTTGAAGGTACAGTTCCTGGCTACTTTTTAAATATCTTTTCATTGCCTCTGGAATGCTTTTGTTCTTTAAGTTAGACAAATGCATCTCCTGGCAACTGACTCCCCAGCCCAGCCCAGCCCCTGGCTTGTTTACTTTTCATTCCATCCAGGAAGAGCACACACCAACTGCTGAAACTTCCTTAGCCTGACGAAGGGTTTTTGAACCCGAAAGCTTGCTTAATAACTATTCTCCAACCATTTGGGTTGGTCTAATAAAAGATATCAAATTCACCCAAGGAACCTTGTCTGCCTATATCCTTAGACCAACACGGCTACAACCTAAACCCCTGCAAATGCATCTCAACATTTTTGGACACAAGGCAGCCTCCATAAATTTTGTGAATTGAGTGGCACCTAATTTTAAAAAACTAATTTATGTATTACAGTGCTTACCTCCTTGCAATGGGGGTGGTGGATCATTCGGGTAGGGACAAGCCTAAGCCTGTGTTTCTCTTGTCTGTTTATCTCCTCACACAAAGGATCTGGTGGCTCGCTGGTTGAGAATCATGGAGTTAGAAAAAGTACTTTATTTCATTTGGACTCTCTTGGATTAGTGATAGGACAGGAGGAAAAATCTGTGCGTCTTGTTAACAGAGATATTTTGGTTAAAATGTGTTTTTTCTTATCCCTTAGGATTCTCAAATCCGTCAGAGCACAACTTACAGTTTACATCAGCCTCAGGGAAACAAAGAGCATGGCACTGAAAGAAATGGTAGTCTCTATAAGAAAAGTGATGGGTATGTAAGACTAAATACATCCTGGGAAAAAGATTAACTCTTAGAAGGCTATATATAAATTTGGTATTAATTTTACTAAAACTTGAACCACTTTGTCTTTTTTTAAACCAGAATCAGAAAAGTGTGGCAGAAGAGGAAATGCTCAGTTAAAAATGGTTTTCTTACTATTTCCCATGGTACAGTAAGTATTTGTTTATAGTACTTTATGCATGTAGTTGGTTGCTAATGCAGAAAGACAGGCTATGCTGTTCTATATTTGTCGTTAGGAATTAGCTAGATTCTTCATACAACATCTTAAATGGGACAGATGCATCTTTTTAAGGCAGTCTCAGAAAATTTCCATGAGAATCTAACAACCCAGGCACAAAATCTAAGAATTCCTCCTTCATGATTCACATCAGTGTTAATGGAAAAAAACATATTTTACTTGTCTTTCCTCCCTCCCAGCACCTCACCATGGGTGACTAAATTTGTGCTAGGTTTTTTCTTTTAAACCACAAATGTTAACTTTTTTGAAAAGATATAGGAAGGGCTTTCCTTTAGAGATGGTTTCAAGCATAACTTTGGAACCTGCAAGACAGGATTTGCAGGCTTCTCTTAAGTAAGCTTTCCAAAAGAAGCAAGATTTGTTGTCATGTAGTTATTTGGTATGAAGGTGACTTTGCTGGGGTGAGAATAAAGGAGAGAAAATAAGAACTAGCTGAGGTCCACAGCCTTAAGAAACTAAAAGGAAAGGGAGTAAAAAAACCAAACCCTTTATCTTTCCTTGGTTGTTGGTTGTAGCCGTGTTGATTTAAGGACACAGGCAGACAAAGAACCTTGTCTACCTATTTACCTTTGCTAGAAATGTATGAATACGGTTAGGTAACAGAAGTATTTTCTTTGTCCGCTGGGCAGAGAAAAAAGAAAACAAAAACTTATATTTCTGCTCTGTTAATATCACCCTAGGGCAGGGGTCAGCAACCCCCAGCACAGTTGCTGAGCGTGGCACACGAGTCCATTTTGCTCAGCACGCCACCATCAGCCCCAGATCTGGGTAGCTGCTGCCAACCACAGAGCCTGGGCTTCTTCCAGCAGGTGGCTGGGAAGCTGCAAGCCCTGCTGCAAGCAGCCTGGGCTCTGTGGTTGGCAGCAGCTACCCAAAGCCCGGGGCAGGTGGCGGCCAGAGGGTGCAA
>NW_005841900.1:152958-162937 GCF_000455745.1 Alligator sinensis | reverse complement strand
CCAGAGCCCCACCATCAGCTCTGTGTTGGCAGCGGGGGAGAGACTGGGGTTGCATTGCCTCAGGTCCCTTCTCCACCGCCTGCTCCAAGGCACACGTGTACATGCAGGTAAAGAGCTGATGCCGGAGCCCGGTGCAGCTGCTTGCAGTGCTGCCTGCAGCAGCCCAGAGCCCAGGCTGGCTACAAGCAGCTGCTGCGGGCTCCAGAGCCCAGTTGTCAGCTCTGTGCTGGCAGCAGGGGAGAGACAGGGGTTGTGCTGCCTCAGGCCCCCCCACCGTCTGCTCAGAGGAGCATGTGCCACTGTTTGCAGACTCCCGGCTGCAGCCAGCTCTGGGTAGCTGCCGCCAACTACGGAGCCTGGTCTGCTTACAGCATAACTTGCAGCTGAGCCCGCCTGACACCCACCCACTCCAAGCCCAGCACTGGCCCATCCCCACTGCTGGGATGAGGCTGGCGCTGCCCCTTGCCAGGAGTCCTGCACTTTTGTGGGCTTAGCTGCGTAGAATGGGTAGATGGTTGGGCTGATGGGTAGGTTCTGGGCCACGCTGCAGCCCAGGGGCTGGTTCCCCAGGGAAACACAGGGGCTCTGGCAGGCCCAGGGCATTGTTGGGTCGGACTTTGTCCGGTGGCCCAGCAGCCCGGCTCTGTGCACCCAAGCATCTGGTTCTGTATGTTTGTCTCTGGTTCTGTGTGTACACGCCTCTGGTTCTGGATGTGTGTGCGCATCTGTCTGCTCTGGTTTTCTGTGTTTGTGCACGTGTGGTTCTGTGTGCGTGTGTGTGCCTGGTTCTCTCTGCTCTCCTTTCTCTCTCTCTCCTCTTTCTCCTTCCTTCCCCCCCCTCCTCTTTCTCTTATTTATCTTTTTTTCCTCTCTCTCTCACTGTAACATGCTTAACAAAAAAGTACACAACAACAAAGGCAACATTTATGATTATTAAATATACTAATATGCAGTGTGTCCTGCCATGTACTGCCCCCCTCCCCCCTTGTTTTTCTGGCATGCCGTTTTGATGAAACGGAACAGAACAGTGTTTTTAAAATGAAACAGAACTCAAAACGAAACACTGTTCCATCGAAACAGATGTTGAAGCAGAACGTTGCTGTTTTGCACAGTCCTAGTTAGCAACAGATTGACCTATTGTAGCCAGTTGCTGATTATGAACAAGAACTTTCAGCCTTCAAGAAACTTGAAGTGGATTTATATAGAGAGAGAGATGCTTAATGATCACTTTCCTCCCTTAATGTTAGAAACTCTTCATGTGTTTTATCTCCCTTATCACTAATTCAGGGTCAAAAGAGACAGATTTTATAGTTGGACTTTCAGGTCCTTCCTAGTTGCCATGGTGATGGACTTGAATAATGAAACTTGCCAAATAATACCAGTTGAGTTAGTTTATGTACCTGGCCAGCAGAACTCTGTTCAGCGTATATGTGAGACACCTAGTTATTTTATTCTTGCAACCAGTTTTTTTTTCCTGTTTGAGCCTTCTAAGAGTTAATATTGTGGATACAGATTATCCTTCAAAAGTATAGGGAGAGAAAGCTAAGGTTGACCAAGCGGGGAAAGGTGGAGAATTCCTTCTTTTCTGTTTATTTGGATAATAATCTGAATTGGATGTTAACAAGGTACAGTGGATGCTAATCTTAAAATATCTGAGTGAAGTAGGTAGTATGAAGAGATTCAGAAATCCCAAATTAACATTGTAACTATAGTTACACTTGAGTACATGTAGTATTCATGTTCTAACAATGTTTTCTAATCATGCCCTGTGTAGGGCTATGTGACCTAATCAAAACACTAGCAGGTACTGGTCCCTTATCTGCACTTTAGCTACTTCTCCTTGCAGTAGTAGAAATGAACTAACAGCAATAACTATAGGAAACTTAACCATTGTGTGGTGTTATCAAATTGATGAGAAATTTATTGTTAGAGATTGAAACAATGTTGTGCATCTAAATGTTAATGGTACCAGTACTGGTGCTGACCTACTCAGTGGAATAGACCAATCTCAATTTAAAAATTTTAAGATGTCACTTTTTCTAAAATTAGTTTGGGTTCTGGAAGGATTTTAAAAGAGGTTGCACTTTAAAAAGTGGACCCACTTCCCTGTGTACCCAAATGCTGATACCAAGGCTGGGGAGAGAACTCCAGAACTAAGTTTAAGGATCAGGTAAAAAGGAGGACAGGCCCCTTTTTATGTCCAAGGGATTCTGTTAACCTTTATTATTCATGCTATGTGGACATGTATGCACATATACTGAGCTGTGCACTAGCTGAGCAATTATGTAGCTATATATGGGCACTTTGTGTATGTGTGTATGCCACAAAATTGTAGCTGGAGAAAAATCCATGACAAGTAGATGTTAAAACACAAAAACAATAATAGCTGAGTAGTTAGAGCACTTAGGAAGCTAGAGACCTTTGTTGTAGGCCCCCTTCACCCAGAGCAGGTTTGAACCTGTCTTTCTGATGTTCTAGTACAGGGTTTTTCAACCTTTTTAGATCAGTGTACCCTCGGCGTCCAGACGCAGAGTAGCGTACCCCCAGCGGAGCCTGGGGGAGGTGGGGGCAGGGAGTGTGGCTCATGGCCAAATGTGGAGTGGCAGCAGCCGCCATGTGTGAGCTTCCCCCACATCCGGCAAGGCAGGCAGCAGCCATGCAGAATGGTGCGTGGCAGCGCTCCATCCCCGCCCACGTGTACCCACTAGGACCTTCTCAAGTACTCCTGGGGTTACGCATACCCCCTGTTGACAACCTCTGTTCTAGTACAATGTTGTAACTTCCGTGCTATAGGTTAGGTACTTTTCAGTCCTTTCTCCAACACATTTTTGAAGCTGAGCCACTGCACCTTGTTTTTAATAGGCATTAGATAAAATAAATGGATGCCATGGGGAAATTTCTCTCATATTTGGGAGCAGAATCTAGGGTTTGGCCTCTTCTAGAGCAGCATGCATCTCCCTTAGCCACACCCTCTAGCTTCTTCTAATCCTCCTGCCTTCCTATATCTCTTTCTCTCTCTTAGCTGCCCCAGGACCAGCTTCAAAAGGTATTCTGGAAAAGCAATTGGATAATGTCTAACTTGTGGTGTGGTGGCTAGACCATTGTGCTGGTATACTAGAGAGATGTAGGTTCAAATCCTGTCCTGGTGATTGAGACCTGGAACCTGGTTCTCTTGCTCTCTGGGCAAGTGCTCTAACTACTCAGCTAGTGGGTTAAAACATAGGAGACCTTCACTCATTTTCTATTTTCTAAAACATGTCGCTGTACACATGTACATAGCTGGGTACCTGCCTAGCCAATGCATAACCTTCTGAGCATGTGCAGCATACATGCATATACATGTATGCACAGAAACGGTAATAGAAGTGCAAGTTGTGTGTACGTGCCAAAAAAAACACTTGCATGACTAGGTAAATGCCATTTAGGCACACAGAAGGTAACTGAATTCCACCCTAGACCTTCTGATTTGGACTCCATGTTTTAGATGTCACTGGAAATAAGATTAGTGCTGTATATGCCCTGGCCTATGAGGGTCCATTATAACTTTTCTGAGTCTAGCACGCTTCAGAATTTTTTTAAACTTTTACATTTTTAATCTGTTAAACACAACTTAACTGTATGAGCATGGTAAAAAATAGTTTGTCAAACATTTATCTAATTATTTTGTTTTATTCCAAAACTACATTATAATCAGTCTGAAAGCTCATTAGAAAAAAGGATTAGTTAGGAAAAAAAAAAAGGTGGGGGGGAGGCTTTTGTCAAACGTTGTACTACAGGGCAAAACTAGAAAACTGTTATTTTTATGAATGTTAGTATGTCTTTAGAGGCAAAAAACCCTTAGTTCATGATACTTTCTTGCCTAATTCTCACTCGAATAATTGTTAGTAGATTATTTGGTGATTGTCTGTTAAAATAACCAAAATTGCTTTCTCTGTACAGTATGCAACTTTCCATCAACTTCCAAATAAAAACCCCTTGAGAACTGAGGAGAATACAGTCTGCTTATCCAATAGTTGCTATTCTTCTCCAGCCAAGACATTTCTGGGTACATATTTGCTTGACTTAGTCCAGATAAGCATGGGGTGGGCAGTTATTTCGGCTAGAGGGCCACTTAAGAAATTTTGGTGAGCTGTTGTGGACCAGATCAGCTCCCACCCTTTCCCTTCACCCTCATAACAATTCACCAAAACTCTCTAAGTAGCTCCTGTGGGCAGGGTACATTTGGCTAGGCAGGTGGGATGACGCTGTGGGTGGGTGGAGGCCAGCTTTGGGGGGAGAGGGACGGGCAGCCGGGACTGGGATCTCAGGGTGGTGACAGTGCAGGGCTGGGGGCCGGGGCCTGGGGCAAAGCTGTAATCTGCTCCCTGTGTGATAGATCATGACTGGCCCGAACCAGGAGGGGGGCAGAGTATGTGCCCATGACCCAGCTTCCACTGCCCCTGCCCCAGGACAGGCATGCACAGGCAGCCTCAGTACAGCACAGCTGCGGAGTAGTGCATCCCAGCAGCACAGAGCAGCCTAATCTGGTCATGATCCATCAGGGATAGCTCGTGTGTTTGGGCTGTGCTACTCTGAGCTGTTACTACCTCATGATCTCAGCCCCGCCTGCCTGTTGCTCCCAGATGCTGCTCCCCCACCTGCCCCTGTTCCCATCCTATCCTCCCAGCTGAGTGCACCCTTCCTGTGGGGGTCCCAGGTCAGACTCCATAGAGATGCTATCTGGCACCCCTAGCAGTGGGTGTGGGGCTGATAGGCTGGGGCGCCTGGGCAGTGGGGCTGGATCTGGAAGCAGCAGTGACACTGGCAGCTGGTTAGAAGGAGCCGCTGCTGCCAGGAAGCAGAGTCCGGTTGCTGCTCCACCCTCACCCCACTGTGTGCCGAGAGCAGCCTCATGGGCTATGGCTCAGGCTGCTCCCAAAGCCTGGGCCAGATGGGGCTGAGGGACCCACCACAGGCCAGATGAAATCCTTGGCGGGCTGAATCCAACCCATGGGCCATATCCTGCCCGCTCCTGAGCTAAGCATTCCGTAGCGCCACTGTCCCAAAACACCTTTTCATTTGGTCTCTCCGCTTTTGTAGACAGAAGAGAACACACATTTGTCCAGGTCACCAGACTTTCATCACTGCTTCTATACTTGTTTTATTCTAGGGAAATCCATATATATTTTTCTCCACAGACATGTTTTTTCTTCTTATTTAAATTAATTACTTAAATCAGGCAGTTTTATAGAAAGCTGTCCAAGTTTTCCTTTTTTCAATATTCTTTTGCAGCCTAGTAACATAATATTATGGTATACCAACTTGATTTTACAAATATCTCAATTTTTACATTTTTATCTTGCTAGATTGGTTAATTAAACACATGCTCAAACTGTTTTGACTCTCAGTTATTTTAAAAATTGTTATGCATTATTCTATCCTTGCAGTTTTACTTACCAGACTATTTAAAGGAGTGACTCTTCCATGTAGCGCTCATCATTTAATTTGATTTCTGATTTAATTGTTTTACGTAAGTCTACAACTGCTCTTCTGTCATAGCAGATACAAGTAATTACTGGATTCCAGGAATTCCTTCCCTTAAATGAGGGGAAGGGCCAGCCATTTTAGAGGAAAGGAGAGTTCTGTGTAGAGTTGCTATTTTTGTCATCTTCTCAGAGTCCTTGTAAATATTCAAAAAAAACCCAAAAGTCTTTATAGTGGGTTTTACCTTTGAAACATACCGCTTCTATTCCATGTGAGAAGATTTCTTTCTAAAAGTCCTTCAGTTTTGTAGAATATAGTGTGTTGGATGTCTTTGTTGTTATGATGTAATTTATGACTAATTTTCTTTAGGTTTGTATGTGCTGTTAAAGTGTTCTTTGGGGACTTTTTATTGTCCATCAGTGTGCCTTGATTATTATGTATGGGACAGAAGAAAATTATTATAGAGCCTTGCTAGAACATTGCTATGTATAATGTAATAAAGCACAGCCTTACTTGAAATACCAGTGAAAATATTACTAGAATGGGAATGATTTGACTTGATTAAGAAGACTGTAATGATCAAAGACATTAGATTTTGTTGCATGTCTTTAGGCAAGTATTATTGCAGGTAAGTTAACTAAAATGATGCATCCTAAAGCTATACTTTGGTTTCTTGTCACTTTCATCCAGTACCTAAGTTGTCTTCTCCAGCAATGTAAAAAGCATATAGGAGAATATATAAGGAAGACAGAAGAAAGTATTAGTTCAAATGATTACTTTCATCTGACCATAGTGATATTAATTAAGTTTTGCAGTCTTCCTAGTCGTGCTCAGATGTATTGTAAAACATTTCATTGCAGAAGGATTGTACCTACAGAGATAAAAATCTTAATTATTCACTATATGCATCTTACTAAAGGATTTTACTTTGTGTGTTCTTTTTTTTAATCTTTAAATAGGCTAATCGACCTCCTGCAAAGCTCAATCTGTTAACTTGCCAAGTGAAAACAAACCCAGAGGAGAAAAAATGTTTTGACCTCATATCACGTAGGTTTGTTCAGGTCTTTGCTTCTAGGTAACTTCAAAGTTATCTCATTGTTTCAGTAAATGTATTAATAATCAGATTTAGCATGATAGTATTCATGAAATATTTTAAGATTATGACATTCTATCCTTGAAAGTTTTTTTGGTTGTTTTTTTTACCTTTCATCCTTTTGTCACAATATTATTTGTTCATTTAGCTAAACTATTAATGTATAAAGACTGGGCATGTTCTTTCATTTCATGTTATTTTACATGATTCTACAGTAGGGTAACAGTATTTCCAGGATGGTCAGTTATGATGTCAGAAGTATAAAGTTATGACTTCACTACAAAATCAAAAAGAAGAATTAATGTTCTTATGTATATTCTTCCATGCCACATGCTCTCAAATAAGATGCATACCTTGCTTTTGGAAGGCAGAATGTAGAAATAATAATTTTCCAGTCATGGCTACCTGTGTGACAAAGTAAGTCCTCCTGGAAACACAGTGTTCAGGAAGTGTGGCATCTGAGGAGACAATCTGGATGAGACATCAGGAACTTCCTGGTGTGGCAACACATTAACAAGGCTAGGCCCCAGACCTTTGCAAAGGTAGTAGTAAGACTTACTTTTTTACTGTAGTTAGTCTTTATGTAAGATCTTGTAGATGATGAAAGGGTTGTTTCAACACCACAAGCCTCATTAAGATATTACAGACTGCATTTAGCATTTCACTTGCCCTCAGCCAGCTCAGTGGGTCTTGAGCCAAAAGTTACTGCCTCACCAGCACAGTGAGAGGATTAACACTAAATACTGCCCCTGCTACTTGCTGACCATTTTGGTATCCATTTTAGTTTAGTGCCTACTTGTTTCTTTTCTTCCCCACTTCTATTTCAGCAAAGAAAAATAAATTAGCTTTTCCTAATTAAGGCGTGCACCTCAATTGGGGGGGAATATGGTAACTCTTTTTTCTTTAAATTAAATTGTGTGTTTAATTTTTGTTAAATAGACTTTTTAAATCGGTCGGGCTAGAAGATCTATTAGGTCCCTTCCGACCCTGAAACTATGAAACTATGAAACTATGAAATCAGTTATTAAAAATAAATTATAACCCCCAGGCTGCCTCTAGATGGTTTTGTTATGCTACAATGTTTGTAGCATGACAAAAAATGAAGTGCGGTGGGCAGCCACATGTTCAAAGCCCCCTGGCTAGAATGCAATGAAGGCATGCTTTTTGGCCAGGGGGTGATAGATCCCTGTGCCCCTGGGGAAGCCTGTCAGCAAGCCTTTTAGCTTGGCTGCAACAATTTTAACTGGCTGTTGGTGTTCAAGCAGCAGCAAGCCTTCAGATTTCCTGGATTTCAGGCAGCCTCCTCACCCTTGCTGTCAGACAGGTGACGGAGCTGCCTGGGAGTCCCCCACAGTGAAAGGAGTTGATTGGGGTCTGCACCCTGAAGAGTCCCCACCAGCTGCTTGCATAGATGCAGAGGCAAGGGAGGTCCCTGCAAGCAGCAATAGGAGCTGACAAAGGACAAATCAGCCCATGCCTCATTTACAGGGAGCTCCTTCACCCTTCCTGCCCAATTGGAAGCTTTCCAGAGGTTCCTGTAGGGTGCAATGGGGCAGCTGGTCCTACCTTGCAGGGACCAGGGCTGTCCTAGGTGCCTGCCCACATACAGTGAACTTTAAAGGGCAGGTGTGCAGCCTGGCACCAGTGTGTGTGGCTTGCAGCTTGCTTGTGCTGGCCTACTTGTGCACTTGGAACTTTAAATGTAATGTGTCCCAGAGACCTAAAGGAAACAGTGAAAAACTTTTTTTTTTAATTTGATTTTCTTGTAAATGAATTTGTTTCAGTCTAACAGCCCAAAGTAGAGCTAGAATGTGAACATTTAGGATTTAGTTTTTAAACACACCAGGGGGTGAGACACAGGGTGAGGGTGAGCCTGGGGCATATGGTGCAAATGGGGTAGTTCTTCTCTTGTATACTTCATTTTCCCCTCATCATTAATTGTATACATTTTCCCCTCATCATTAATGCGGCAGAGCCACACAACTGCTTTATTGTTGATGCTTGCCAGGTCCTCATCCTGGGTGCACGGGTATGATGCACATGTGAGGAGGTGGTCAGCAATCCGTAATGTATCACCACACTCGCATATTGGACTGCCCTTTAAGCCAGTCTTATAGAGTGTGACATTGAAGCATCCAGCTCCAGAGGGAATCCTCTTTAGTTTCATCCATAAGTTGTGAGGGAGCTCATACCCAAGTGGATAGGGTGTTGGGTTGCTTATGGGGGTTGTGGATGCACAATGTAATGGTGGGGGGAGAGTTGCAGGTACACAGTGCAGCAGCAGAATACCCATGCAGATGTGCAGTGTAGTGATGGGAGGAAAGGGTCCAAGGCCCATGGTGTAGAGCAGAGGCGGGCAATTATTTTGGGCAGAGGGCCGCTTACTGAGTTTTGGCAAGCCATTGAGGGCAGCATGGCAGACAGCCAGGAGCAGATGCATATTAATTTTCTAAATTTTTTAGGGGCCCCAAGGGCCGGATAGAATGGTCTGGCGGGCCACATCCAGCCCGTGGGCTGCATTTTGCTCACCCCTGGTGTAGAGGGTTGCCAGGTACATGTTAAGTGGTGGGTGGGGCATCCATAGAGTGTGTGGCCCCAGGGTTCATAGCTTACCCTAGTGTGGTCTGCAGGGTATGAGGCCTGCAGGGTATGCAGCCTCTGGAAGTTGGACAGCCCTGTGTAAGGACATGAAGGTGATATAGGTTACACCCTGATTCCACCCACCTGTAGTTAGGCTTTGAATTCTTGCTAGAATTCCATTGATTTCAAATCAGTGGGACTTAGCAAAGACCTTGAGATTTGTCCTCCCATTGACTTCCAAGTCAAGTCAAATCAATGGGTCTTGCCAGTCACATAAGCACTTAGGAAAATTTTAACCCACACCTTCATTGCATTTGTGTACAGTTATGAATTAAAATGATAATTTGCTTTACCATTAATGAATGCCATACTCTCCTATATCTTAGTTCCTGTTATTCTGCCCTTGTTCATTATTTTCTGCTGCTGTTCTTAAATAACCTCTTTATCTTATACTCTTTGATTTTACTGGTTTGCAGTGCATTTCAACAGCACTTGCTGTTGCTAACGCTGACTTTTTCATACCTCTTAGTTTTAAAAAAATCCTTCTTTTGTCTTTTTATTGTTTTTAAAATTTTATTTAAAAAAAACCCTTCAGTTAAGCATGCTGAAGTGTGTATTTTGGGAAAAGAGATCCAGTCTTAAATACAATTCCATCTCCTCCATGCCTCAGATCTTCCCTTACTATGATCCTGGCAATGTCACTGACCCTTAACTTCTTTTCATTTTATTTGTTTGGAGAACTGTTGCCCCTTCAGTATTTCCAAGGCATGCCAATGCCGTGATTTAACTACTGTGCTTCTCATCTACATCTACATCTCACTTCTTCGTGACTTTTGCACTTCT
>NW_005841900.1:85551-152927 GCF_000455745.1 Alligator sinensis | reverse complement strand
CCTATGGAGTCCTAAGTCTCATTTCACCTGATACTGGCTTATGTGGAGTATTTTCACCTCATCACCTGTTCAAAGAGGATTAATCACCACCAGCCCTTCAATTCTTCCACTGCATTTATTTCCAAAAAAACCTGCCTTTTTATTAAAATCCTCCATCAGCTTCTTCCACATACTTTACAAATCTAGACCCTCCCCCTCTCCCTCTCTTCCCCCCCACCTCACTTAGCACTGATTTCTTTTCTATTCTTTCATACAGCTTCATTCTCTTGGAGGGGGCACTTTCTCCTGTACACTTTTCATATCTGGAACAGCTTCTCTAGACCTTTTTGCCTTGATAGCTGGCCAAATTCCTGTAAATTTCAGACTAAAATCTCTCTCCCCCCCACCCCTTTGCTTTATTTCCCTCTTTTCAGCCTTTACCTGCTTTTTGCTTGCTTTTGTACTTATATATAATCACAGCTACAACATCACCTTTACACTACCTTAAGTATACTACCTAATTCTGTATTCTTTATTTTTCTTCATTTATGTAACTGAAATGTTAGGACGTTTTTAGAATTTTCATTATCATTTTTATTCTTGTTTTATAATAACAGTGGTATAGTTATGGAAGAAGAGGGGATAGTCCGTGCTCTTTTTTTCCCCCCCCCCTTTTTTTTTTTTTTTTTTTTTTGTAAAGAGAATATTCTGTGTGTATCTGAAGATTTTAAAGCCCAGTTTGCTGTACAGGCAACTCCCGCTTAGCACTATGAATTGGCTCCTGGAAAACCGAGCATTAGGTGAAACAAGCGTTAAGCGAAACTGGAAGTATTTGACGACCCAGGATGGGGACCGGAAGTGTTTTTAATGACCCAAGAAGGCAACCGCAAGTGCTATAATGAAACTCACTGAGAGAGAAGTGAAATTGGGTATCAATTTCAAATGAGTGTGATAGTGAAATAGCGCTAAACAAAACAGCGTTAAGCAGGGGTTGCCTGTATTTGAGTTTTTGAGACTTGAAAAGGAATTCAGAAAATCCTTTTGATATATTTAAATGACTCAATTATGGATTTTTTGGTCAGATATTTTTTCCAAGCATAAAACTTTCTCAGACCTGTTTTTAATCCAGAAAGTACTACTCAGATCTTAAGATAATGTAATAATGCTTATTGGCTCTCACAGTGGCCATGAACAGACATTCATTTGTACCAGTGAATTTCTTAGAAACTTCGCTTGCTAGGAATCCTACCAGGAGAGGGAGAAGTACAGTTTAGTCAACAGCTGTGCTCTCTCCCCTGCTCTCTATGCCTTTCTGAGACCAGAATGATTTCCAGTCTGGGGAAGGTGAGAGGAGCAGTGCCTGTGGGGAATGGAGCAGTGGGGAAAGACTGCACCTGCCCCCTACTGGGTCCTAGGAAACAGGGGATCAGTCTTATGCACTCTGCTCCCAATCTTGGCGGGGAGTGGAAGGAGCACTAAAACAACCCCCCCAGCCCCTGTGTCTGGCTTGGAAGAGGAAGGGAGCAGCAGCAGCTGCTTTTCTCTCCTTCTGGACTAGTCCAGGAAGGGATAGGAGCAGCAGGGCAAAGCCTCCCCCCCACCTCCCCCCTCCAGAGCAGCTGGTCGCCACTGGCATCTGCTCCTCCCCTCCACTGCTGTCTACAGGAAGGTTGGGAGCAGCTGCCTCTTGCACCTTCTCCAGACCAGTTACCCTGTTCTCAGGAAAGCACAGGGAGGCTCTACTCATGGTCCCCAGGAGGAGGTAAGCCAAGGGAAAGTGTGCAGACATGCAGTCTCTCAAGAGAAACTCCCCCATGAACAATCATTTTTCTTCCTAAGTAGCCGTTTCTTGCTCCCAGAAAAAAAAGCTTGAATATCTGCACACTTGTGACATCTACTAGGAGAATGGTGATTCTCTTGGTAGAAACTGCATTTCTGTCCATAGCCAGTAAAAGGCACAGCCCCTTAATAATAAAGATAGCTTTAGGACAGAGGTGGGCAATTATTTTGGCTGGAGTTTTGGGGACTTGTTGAGGGTCACCTCTCTCTCTCTGTCTCTCTCTCTCTCCACCATGCTGGGTGGGTGGCAGTGTCAGAACCTGACGGCAGTGTCACAGTTGATGCTGACACCCACCCAGTGCAGCAGAAGCTCCTGCCTGGGTCTGTAGCTGAGTTTTGGGGCTTCTGGGAAACTACAGCTTTGGCTGGGTTCTGGAGGGAATGTGGGAAGGGAAGAAGTTGGAGAGAGATTCTACCTTGGCTCAGCAGAAGTTCCTGCCTGGGTCCATGACTGATTCTGCTGGCAGGTTCCAGGTCAGGGCATTGGGCAGAAGCTTGCACTGTGCTGGGAGGGTAGCAGATCAGCTGTGGACACTGCCAGCATATTCTGTGTCCAGGCTCCTGAACCTGTCCGCCCTCTGGCATTCGCCGTCCTCTTGCTATGGCCAACGCCCTGCCCAGGTCCACAGCTAATGCTGTTGGGTAGAAGCAGTCCTGCCCACCTGTCTAGCACCATGCAGTGACTGAAGCCGCTGGCAACCCTCAGGCCAGATCCAATGTGTTGGCAGATCTGTGGGTTAGATCTAGTCCATGGGCTGTATTTTGCCCATGCCTGTTTTAGGAGGAGAACACCTACTCTGAAAAAACTGCTCTGTGTAGGTGAAATGGCTGACTGAAAATGACTTATAAACAAAGATATAAACTAGTATGTAATTTAGATTAATTTGATCCCTATCCAGAAGGTGCATGACACCACAGTCTCAATAAAGTCCTCTGGGAACAAGTGTATTTCACTAAATTTAATTTTTCACCCAATAACTGACTTTCTAGTAATGAGAACAGAGAACTCTAGTCACTGAGATGGCTGTATGTGTGTTCAGTTTCTGGTTCAATATATAATATATTTATTGTTATACAGATGACAGAACATATCACTTTCAAGCTGAAGATGAACAGGAATGTCAAATGTGAGTTACTTCACTACTTTTGTTTCTAGGGTTGCCATCCTACTAATAATATCCCATTATAGTTTAGAAGCATATAGCATTTTAAATGTAAAATATTACTATTGTTTTAGATGGACATCTGTGCTACAGAACAGCAAGGAAGAAGCTTTAAATAATGCCTTCAAAGGTGATGATAACACAGGAGAAAATAATATTGTCCAAGAGCTGACAAAAGAAATTATATCAGAGGTCCAGAGGATGACTGGAAATGATGTGTGTTGTGACTGTGGAGCACAAGGTGATTTGAAGTATTCCTTCGGTTCATTTCTGTGTCTGTTAAGTGTGTGTGTGTGTGTGTGTGTGTGTGTGTGTGTATAGATACACACACATATATACAAATGTGAGCAATCCCATTGAGGCGTCGAAGAACATATTCCCAAATAATTTAAAATCCTAACTTTCACATTTTTTGCTTCTTTTACCGTCAAAGATCTGCTTCAGATTTGCCAACAAATCTAAATTTAAAAGTCATAAAAACTGAAATCTTAAAGTTTATGCACAAGAATCTTCCACTTACTGATTTCATTTCCATATTAATAATCTTTAGAGTGTAATCATTACCTGATCAAACCTTAATTCTGTGGTATCCTTTCTTTTGTCAGATCCTACCTGGCTCTCAACAAATTTGGGAATTCTTACTTGTATTGAATGTTCAGGAATTCACAGGGAACTTGGTGTTCACTATTCCAGGATGCAGTCGCTAACTTTAGATGTGCTGGGAACATCTGAACTTTTGGTAAATAAATGTTTGTATTTAAAAACAATCTGAGAAAGTAATGGCTTCTGTTGTGTGTGTATTTTTGTTATTTTAATTTTTTCATCCTTTGAAGTTACTCCTGGATGATAAATAAAAGCAAGGAAAACTGCTTTTCTCAAATAGGAAAAATATTGTGTTCTTGAAAAATTACTTTGTCTGATATTATCATCTGTATGAGTACAGGTTTCATGGTTTTTGGCATTTAGCAAGGCTTTCCATGAAGTAGATTGCTTTTTTTTAATGAACTGCAAAGTATTTGGCACTTAAATATGCCTTTCAAGTGATCAATTAAAATATTTTGCAACTGTTTACCCGTGTAGCATTTTTGAGAGGAGAATTTTAAAGTATTTCATAACTCAGGAAAGAGGAGGAGGCATTGTATCTGTTTTAAAGATCTGAAAATGAGGGCAGAGAGGGGCTGTTTAATTTGATCATGGTCACACAATCATATAGAAATATAAGGAATCGGAACCCCAAAAGATTCCAGTTTCTCTTGTAATTACTACTACAGTGTACATACCTAGTAGCTGAACAAGTTTGTTTGAGATGTAGATATTTTACTTTTAACAGCTTGCCAAAAATATTGGGAATGCTGGGTTTAATGAGATCATGGAATTTTGTCTGCCGGTTGATGAGACTGTCAAACCTAATCCAAGCAGTGACATGTAAGTACAGAGCCACTATTTGATCTGTGTTGATTATATGTTTGTTCCACACATTTGTTTATTTGTTTTTTTACTACAAAACCAGTTACCAAGGTTTTTTGATGCCTTACACAACCACTTTATTGATCCTTATCTCATTTTCCTGTTTCCCAACATTGAAGATTACATGTTACTAACTGTTTCCACTATACCTTTTGAGTCTGGAGACAGTCCTTATGGGACAAATTAACAGTGACTTATTTGGGATGTTGAAGTCCCCAGGGCATGCAGCCCAGTCATTTACCTGTACTCTTAAATACCTAAAGAAACTAGAAGGCAGGATCCCAGATGAATAAGAGGAACTGAGCATCCACCAACACCGAGTGATATCAGCTGGAGTTGAGAGTGCTTAGCACCTTGCTTTGTGGGTTGATAGAGAAAAAGATAATCCTGGGAGCTCTCTGAGAGTTCAAACCTTTACTGGCAGGGTAGCAGTCAGCAGCCCACCTAGCTCTATGCCTAGCCCCCTACTTGCTATTCAGATAGCAGTAGAGGAAAATCTGCTAAATCAGGTTTTTCAGTCTAATGCTTAATTTCTCACCTGTTTAGTTTGGTGGTTTAGAAAGGTGCAACATAATACAAAATAAATACAGGAACAAAACTATCTTTTTTGCTGTCTAAGTGAAAGGCATTTTCGCTGTTATATTGGAAATGGAATTTTATGATACACAAATCATCCACCAAACTAAATCTTCTGAGAGATGTACAAAACGCCAGAACGTCTTTTCAGGTGGGTGGGATGAGTAGAATGACATGCTGAATTAAAGTAAAATATTGTTTATGCAGAAGCATATAAATCTATTTTAACTTGGGAATTGTAACTGAAATTACTGTCTACAAAGAGTTAAGAATATACATTCATCAGTTATGCTAAAAATAGCCCTGTGAGAGATTCTCAGTTGTAACAAGATTTGCATAGTAAAAGAAATATGGTAAACAAAATGCAGCTCTCTTTAAAAGAGAGGATTTTGATGCACATAGGCTTCCTGCTCCTTCAACAGCTGGAAGACATGGGAAGAATAAAACCAGGAAAACCAGCTGTGAATGAAGCACACTTGATTTGATTGCCCTAGGTCCTTCAGTAATCTGTAGCAGGTCCTATACTGAATCATTCTTGAGAGGTAAATTTAAAAAACCAATTGACTTAAAGCTTAATAATGTGTAACAATAGAATATAGAAACATATAGAGTAAAAGCATAAATGAGTGTTTTAAATTTGGCGCAGAAATAATGTTTGTATTTGTCCCTTCATTTGCCTGTCAAATTCCATGCTGTTTAAGTCTCTTCCCATGAGCTGAGAAACTTGTAACACGGATCTCAGCATTTAGTTTTTAATCAACAACTTGTTTTAATAGATTGACTGGAAGTGGAAGGAAAAAAGAGTACAGTTTAAAAAATTAAAGAATACTCTCTATTTTAAGTAATACGGTTTGCATATCTACACTGTTTAATTGATTTTTGTTACTCCCATTATCAGAGGTATCTCAGGAGCAGATTATCTTTGTAACAAGTGATCTCTGTGGGGGAGTATGTACCTGCACCACCTCAGCCTCAGCACAAGAAATGAATTATGCCTATGAGAGGCACCTGCTCCTACTTTGTTCTGGTAGGGAGAGGGGGTAGGAATTTGTTCCCAGGGTATAGCAGTAGCAAATAGTAACAGTTTACCTATCAAATTAGAAGGGTTGACTGTAAAGCTGGGATTAATTCTAAGGGTTCACCAACTCTGTGACCAGGTGTTCTGACTGTGCAAAATAGGGAGTGAGTGCAGGTTCTGCTTACTGCTACAAATCTGTATCCATGGTCTGATTAGTCTGCACATGATTTTAAGTGTTTTGGCTTTTCCCCTGAATGAGCGTGTATAAATTCTAATGAAGGAAATCAAGATTGTAATCCTCAATGAGCCCCTAAACCTAAAGTTTATGTAGTCATGAGCTGAGTTTCAGCCCAGGGTTTCAAAGGAAGTAAAGCCATTTCCAGATCTTGTGTTTTTTTCCTGTCCTTAAGGATAGTGGATATTCAATTCACCATATGCTGAAAGTTTGAGACTACATAGTTAACATGTAGATGTGAGAAGTGGAAAGTATCCCAATGAATGTGACACACAAACCTTCCCCACAGGTTTGTGGATTCCCCAGAGGAGAGGTTTTTGTCAAATAGATTGTCCTGTTCATGTATATGTAATATATATCTGTAGATATCAGAGTTGCCAACCCAGGACTTTTTTTTTTTTTTACTGACAATCAACCATTTTTAGTAAAGCATAGTTTCATAGATACGTTTTACATAATGTAAATGTAACTCTTCCGCCAGGCCCTGGTACCTGCTGCCAAGCACCAGTTAAAAAGGATGACTTCAAATTTTGGGGTGTAGTATCAGTAAAAAGTGTGTGTGTGTGTGTATTTTTTTGGGGGTTGGCAATACTTCTTGACATTAGCAATAGTTTTACACCATGCTGCCCCCACCCCAGGGGTCCCCTATTCACCCCCACACTCTCATGGCCCCAACTATATCTTGAACTGTACTACCCTTCAATCCCCCCTGCCTCAGCACAGACCCCCAAAAAACCTACCTGTGACCCACCAGCATTACAGGTGCAGTATGCAGCAGCAGCACATTCCCTAAATAAGTCCTTGGGCTGGATCTGGGCCACAAGAATTTTGTCTGGCTCATGGTGAGTCCCTCAGTCCTGCCTGGCCCAGGCATGCAGCAGGGCTAGGGAAGTGTGGCAGCCATAGTCCTTTTCCTGGCAGCCCCTGTGGCAGTGGTTCTTTCTGGCTGCTGCTGCCAGACCCAGCCCCACTGCCCAGGGACCCCAGCCCATCTGCCCTGCACCCACTGCCTTGGGGCAGGATCTGTGCAAGCAGGGCAGCTGGGATGGGACCATGAGCTGGTGGGGAGCAGCAACTGGGAGCAAGATGAGCAGGCAGGGCCTGAGAGTGCCTAGAATTACAGGGTGGGGTTACAGTGCAGGGTCGGGGCCTGGAGCAAAGCTGGGTTCTGCAGGTAGGGGTGTTCAGAGACTGGACAGTGAAGGGCTGGGGCAGAGCCATGATCACCACCCCAAGATCCTGGCCCTGGCTCTGGACACAGTTCCCTACCGCCATGGGGCTGGGGCAGAGCCCTGGTTCTGCAGGCAGGGATTTGTGGGGAGTACATTGTGGCTCATGCTTTTTCTGCCCCATGAACCTGGGGTCTCCACGGAGACTGGCTGGGACCTGTGTGGGCAGGGCGCTCAGCCAGGCAACTGGGATGGGGCTGGCAGGGTGTGGCGTCCTGGAGTGAGAGGGGTGGCTGAAGCCAAGGAGACCCTGGGATCGCAGGGCAGTGACGGCGCAAGGCCAGGGCCCAGGGCAGAGCTGCAGTCCACTCCCCACATGCCCCTGCCTGTGGAACCAGCGCCCATCACAGGAGCATGCAGGCAGTAGTTTGCAGCTCTGCCCTGGGCCCCAGCCCCATGCTGTGTCTGCTTTGTGAGCCTGCCCTGCTATCCTGGCCTCGCCCCACACATCCTGTTCCTGAACACCGCTCCTGAACACCACTCCCTGCCCACCTGCAGCCCCATCCCACAAAGGGAGTTTTGGTGAGTTGTTGTGTGGAAGGGAGCTGGGACAGCTCAGGAAAACTCCCTGTGTGACACACGGGGCCCAAATAATTGCCCACCCGTGGCCTACAAAGTCCTGAGAGAAGGTTCCCTTCGGGGTGCAGCACTCCTTTTCAGATACCAGGTGATTCTGCTGTGCTTTGTCTGTATGTCAGCTTGCCTTTAGCTTCTTTTTGACCACAGAGGTACAATCAAGCTCTGGTTGCTTGGTGATTTTTATGGATGGCTGAATCTTTTTTATGGATTTTAGACAGGCATAGTTAACCTGAATTTTTACTGACTGTGCTTAAATGTATAGCCAATTGGTAACTCTGGAACATATCCTGTTAAAATGTTTAAAAGTAAATTATGTTTAATTTCAGGAATGCAAGAAAAGATTATATTACTGCCAAGTATATTGAGAGAAAATATGCAAGGAAGAAGCACATTGACAATGCAGCTAAACTGCATGCTCTTTGTGAAGCAGTCAAAACGAGAGATATTTTTGGATTGGTTCAAGTATATGCTGATGGTGTGGATCTGACAGAAAAAATTCCACTAGCCAATGGACATGTAAGAGTAATACTTTTTTTTTAAACTGAAATGCTGGCTAGGAAATGCAGCATGTTTTTATTAATGAAAGTGACAAGACTGCAGTTATTTGGTGCCAACTTACTATATCTTTATTCTTGTAAGATGCGTTTTATAGTGGCAAAAGTATATAGTACATGACTTTAATCTCTTTTTGTTATTTCAAGAGACATGAAAACATTTATACCCAAATTAAGAACATTTCAAATAATTTTTTTCTTTAACCGCTTTTATTTCAGAGAAGGAAGCAAAGGTTGTAAACAAGAATTTCTTTCAGTGGGTTTTTGAGCTTATTGAAAATTAAACGTTTGAATTGATCTAAATGTATGGGGCAGTGGAATTTTATTGATTAACAAAATTGAAAATCCACTTCATGGTATTGCTTGGACTTCCACAGTTCTCATTCATGTGGTATGCTTAAGAAGGCGTCTGATGATTGGATGGTTCAGAAGGTAGTTTGTACTCCTGACACATGTAGAAAGCAAAATTTAATTGGCTGAGAAAACACAGGAGAAAACTGAGAGGTTAGAAAAGAAAAAAATCACTTTAGGCCAGATCCTACTGCATGTATTAGGCACCTAAACGTGATCCTGTTCTGTCTTAAGCAGAAGTATTTAATACCATTTTTAACTGAGTCTTTACAAATCAACTCAGCTACCAGATGACGAACACAGTTGACAGCAAAGATAGGGAAGGAGATAAGTACCCTAAAGTAGTGTAAGAACAAGTTAGGGATTACTTGAAGAAGTTAGATACTTTCAGGTTGGCAGAGCCATTTGGGATACACCTGAGGGTACTGAAGGAATGGGCTGTGTTAATTTCAGAGCCATTGGCTATTGTCCTTGAGAACATGTGGAAGTTGGATGAGGTCCCAGTTGATTGGAAAGGAGACAAATATAGTGCCCATCTTTAAGAAACGGAAGAAGAAGGATTCAGAGAATTAGAGACTAATCTGACCTTGATACCTGGAAAGAGCATGGAGCACATTTTGAGGAATCTGTTGTGAAGTACCAAGAGTAGAAAGAGGTTATTGAGAACAGTAATTATGGATTCATCAAGGGCAACTTGTGCCTGACCAACCTGACTTCCTCCTTTGATAAGGTGACAGGTTCTGTGGCTGAGAGGAGAGCAGTGGATGGTGATATATCCTGGCTTTAGCAAGGTTTTTGACACTGTCTCCTACTATTCTCGTTAAGGAGCTACAGAAATACAAACTAGACGAAAATACTGTAAGGTGGATACAAAACTGGTTGGATCATCATGCTCAATGAGCAGTCCTCAGTGGCTCAGTGTCTAGCTGGGAGGCACTACCTAGTGGGGTTTCCCAGCGGTCTGTCCTAGGTCCAGTAATGTTCAGCATTTTCATGAATGATTTGGATGGTGGGATTGAGTACACACTTATTACATTTGTGGATGACAGCAAGTTGAATAGAGTTGCTGTCACTTTGGAGGGCATGGGTAGGATCCTAAATGAGCTGAACGGATTGGAGAAGAGAAACCAATCAGATAAAATTCAGCAAAGACAATTGCAAAGTCCTGCACTTGGGATGGAATAATCACATGCATAAATACAGATTGGGGAATGGCTGGCTGGGCTGTGGTATTGCAGTTAAGGACTGAGGAGTTACAGTGGAGCATAAGCAGAACATGAACCAAAACAAGCCAACAGTATACCAGGTTGTATTAACACAAGTGTCACTTGTAAATAATGGGACCTGATTTTTCTGCTCTGTTCAGCATTGGTGAGGCTTCACCTGGAGTACTGTGTCCAGTTTTGGGCCGCATACTTTAAGAAACATGTAGACAGATTGGAAAGTCCAGCAGAGTGACAAAAAGAGGCCTGGGAAGCATGACATATGATAGGGGTGGGCAAAATATGGCCCATGGGCCGGATGGGGCCCTTGAGGCCATTCTATCTGGCCTGTGGGGCCCCTAAAAAATTTTGAAAATTAATATTTATCTGCCCTTGTTTCCTGTCAAAAATGACAGGAACCAAGGACAGTAGGACCCTGGAGAAGCCCAGTGGGCTCCCACAATAGGAGGGCCCGCCTGGCCCTGCCCCCTCAGTCGGAAGCTGCAGTAGTAACGTGGGGCTACCCATGCGGCCCTCGACAGCCTGCCAAAACTAGGTAAGCGGCCCTCCCCCCAAAATTATTGCCCACCCCTGACATACGAAGAAAGGCTAAGAGAGCTAGGACTGTTAAGTTTGGAGAAGAGAAGACTGATGAGGGATTTGATCACTGTCTAAAAATACCTGATAGACAATTACAGAGAGGATGGAGATGGACTTTTCTCAGTGGCCATAGGGGTGAGGCCTAGAGGCAATGGCCTCTAACTTCAGGAGAAGAAATTTGGGTTGGAGATTAGAAAGAGCTTTCTGACTATAAGGATGGTCAGGCATTGGGACAGGCTACCTGAAGAAGTTGTGGAATCTCCATTCCTAGAAGTTTTCAAGAGCAGGTTGGATAGACACTTGGCTGTGATGGTTTAGTTAAGGATGATCCTTCCTTGAGCATGGGGCTGGAGGTCCATTCCAGCCTTACTTGCCTACCCTGCTTAAGTCCCTGGAAAAACAACCCCGTTAATACAAAAGGTGGCAGTTCTTTTCTTCCTTTCTCCTTTTTTATAAGTTAGTCTTAAGGCTAAGATGACAGCATGCAACAAAGTAGATGCATTAGCTGTTTTTCTTGGTTTTAGCAGGGTAAATAGGATTGCACTTTGGCGTGTGTTACGTGGAGTAGGATCTGGCCCTTAAAGTACTTCAAAACTACAAGCCTTTTAATACTACTCATTTTTGTCATTCTGTGGCTGTTAGTAGATTATGATTTTTAAAACACTGAATCTTTGATGAGAGAATGGTATAAATAAGCTAAAGGCTCTCCATGTTGCACCTTGTGGTTACTATTAAGATTCCTTCCACATTTTTTTTCTTGATTTCCCCCTTCCTCCTCAAATCTGAACAATCAGCTGGACAGCTTTTGGATATAGTATCTCACTTTTTCTTCCTACAAGCCTGTATTTCAAAATTTAGACCTCAGTTATCAAAACACTTAATTGCATGGTTAAGTCCAAGCTTTTTCATCAGACAGTTGAACTCCTGAACATGTACTGTAAGGTCCATTTAGTTCTTGCAGAGGAGAGGTGGACTGGTCAACTTGAGATATAACTTAGAAAACTGATGTTGTATTTACTTAGCATAGTTTTGCAGTCCTGTATGCATATTAAGTCTCTTAAGCTTTAAGAAATTGGCACCTTAGTATAACATAGTTAAAGGTGGTTATAGATTTAAAGCAGCATTTCTCAATCTTTGTGGACTTGAGGCACCCCTCTATAACGTTTGTGAATTCAGCAGCACCCAAGTTCAAAAACTAGATATTACAGTGCTTACCTCCTTGCAGAGGAGCCAGGCAGTGGGTGGGGGATCAGCCAGGCAGGGACAAGTTTATCCCTCACACATTGCAGTGCCTTTCAGAATATCTGGCAACACCAGTGAGTACCATGGGACCCTGGTTAAGAATCACTGGTTTAAAAGGAACCGTGCACAATGTTGTGAAGGCAAAACATGGTAAATATAAATGTCCTTATGGAAAAGAGCACTCTTAAGTAAGCCCAGGAATTTGAAGATAGTAGTCAAGTGTCATGACTCAGTGTCATAGACATAAATCAAGAGAAACAGCCTTGATGCTTGTGAAGTGATTCCAGTGTTAAAGTGGTATGAAAGGAAACTAGATCCCACATTTTCTGTACAGCTTAACTCGAACAGGATGGAGTAGGGGATTATAGTAGGACCTTTAGGGGGAATGTGCCATTTTGGTGACACAGCAGTAACACATTTAATTTACACCACAGTCATCTGTTTCTCATTAAATAGCCCTGCAAAATTGGGGTGGATATTTTAAATAATGAGGCTGATTTCTGTGCCATAGTGGAGGCATGGGGGCACTGGAATGGCTGTCAGGGACTCTACTCCCTTCCTAGTCTCAGGCAGGAGGAACGGAGCCACTCAGCATCACTTACGTTGCTAGCTGCATCTCCACAGTTGAATATTTAATTCTCACAGCTGCTGCTGAATTGACGGTCACTTTTGGCTGAACTGCAAAGACCAGTTTGGCAGTGGCTATGACATGGGTTTAAAACTTTGTCTGTGGAGCTGCAGCTAGAGGGGGATTTGAGGAGTGGATTTTGCCCCTCCTGTATTTGGCTAGCATTCAGCCTTGGTGAGCATGTACTCTGGCAATTAAGAATTTTAGAGCTGTGATTAGCAACTTTTTCCAGATGCAGGCTGGAATGACCCACATCAGGTCAGAGGTGGGTAAGCAGGTGGGTCCTAGGACATACCCACAGCCAGTGCGTGTCTCTGTGGCAGTACAGGGAGAGTGTCTGCAGCCAGAGACCCTACCCCCAAATGTTGCGGAAACCCCACATGCATGGGCTGAATCCAGTGGCTTTACAGACCTGAATCTAGCCCATGGACTGTAGGGTGCCAATCCTTGGTCAGGAAAGTTTTTTGTTTTGTTTTGTTTTTTCCCCTCTTCATTCTGTCTTCCCAAAACAAGGTACATGGCTTTGCAGGCTTGTGGTATGTGAGTTAATATGGTGATAATATTCCTGAATTTTATTCTGCATGCGTGTGTGCATGTGCGTGTGTGTGTGTACTAGTAAAATGTAATATTTGTAATCAATTCCCCAATATATTTTTGTTATCTGGCATTAAAAAAAAGAAAAAACAATTGCTCTTATGTATGTTTCATCTTAGGAGCAAGATGAAACTGCACTTCACCTTGCGGTTAGATCGGTTGATCGTACTTCTCTTCATATCGTTGACTTTTTAGTACAAAATAGGTAAGTTTACTGTAAGTTATTTAAATGCTGCTTAACACTATGTTGTATCAAGAATTACCATATTTTCTTGAGTTGGACATGCACCTTTTTTTTCCACCAGCCTGTCGTGGAAACACACGCAGCATACTGTTGGGTCAGGTCAGCAGAAGCTTTTATTCAAAAGAAACTACAGCTGTAGGGGGATTCCAAAGTGACATGGATCTCCCAAGCACTTGGAAGAGGTTCCCCCACAAGAGCAAAATTAGGAGGCTTATATACTTTTTAACAGTCGCTTACAACTCATGTGATCATATAGTGGAATTAGCTAGAAAAGCAGCTATAAACATTACTTCATTACTTCTTTGCTGTTATCAGGATGAGAACTATGGAGGAGACAAAGGGAGAAATAACACTCCCTGCCTGCGCCTGGAAATCAGTTGTACATTCTTTTTGCTATCTTCAAGGCAGCGGTGAGCGAAGCAGTTGCAGAGGAGTTACAAAGAACAAACACTTTCCCTTATCTCTTCTACTGTACAGAGCCAGCAATTCCCCACAAAGCGGTTATGTCATCTTATAACTCATATGATTAAAGTTTAAGGCATTTATTTTTTCTGATTCCACAAGCCAACTGCTAGAAATTGGGGTACACATTATAAGCAAGGGCATATGGTAACAGTATACCTTTTGCAGCATATGCTGCTTAAGCTTGTTATGTGAAAGCAAAAGTAACTCTGCACATGATCCAGAGAGAGCAGAACAATGAGCAGGCTCAGCTCCCTGCTACTCAGTTCATAGACTCATAGAAAACAGGGCTGGAAGAGATCATACGAGGTCATCTAGTCCAGGGGTGGGCAATTATTTCGGGCAGAGGGCCGCTTACTGAGTTTTGGCAAGCCATTGAGAGCTGCATGACAGGCAGCCAGGGACAGATAAATATTAATTTTCTAAAGTTTTTAGGGGTCCCGCGGGCTAGATAGAATGGCCTGGCGGACCGCATCTGGCCCGTGGGCCGCATTTTGCCCACCCCTGATCTAGTCCAACCCCTTGGACTAGAAGACAAGATCTTATTTTCTTCATTCTGCCTTTCAAAAAAAAGATGTGCATCTTATTCCAGGGCATGCTGTTTATTAGAAGATAGGGTCATTTCAATTTCTGTTTTAACTTAAAAGTCTGCTTTTAAAAATCTAGTTACCTAAGCATCTCTGCTGTGAGAGGCATATTAGCATGTGGTTGGACATGTAATTGTAACCAACCTTTTTTTTCACCAACAGCGGCAACCTTGATAAGCAGACTTGTAAAGGTAGCACTGCTCTGCACTACTGCTGTTTAACTGATAATGTTGAGTGCCTCAAACTGCTGCTAAGAGGGAAGGCTTCTATTGAAATAGGTAAAAGGTTTATGTCTGCTTCCATGTTATATTTATACTACTGCTTGTAGATGGTCTCTGACAAAGTGTAACAGCGATAAATGTAATCATGCAATGTCTACATTTTCCTTATATCATGTTAGCATACCCCAGTGTATTTTATCCCTTTTCTTTTCAAAATTATGAAAATACTGATTTTGCTTGATTCAAGTTTAAATAAAGGTTTATGTGTATTTTAAACAATTGTTTAAAACACCAGCTAGTTAAAATTTTCTCATATTTATCTGATCTTCTTTAGCTGTGTGTATATATAATGGAGCTTTCTGGAAACTGGAACATTTTAATACGAGGCATAGCAAGTTATTGCCATGTGAGGAGATTAACCTGAAGAAAAAAGACCATTTGTAGGAATAACTTCATTTAGTTTATGCATTACGTAATTGCAGGTTTTCCTCGTCTTTAATGTGTATGTCACTTATGACACATAACAGCATAACTTTCTTTTCTTACTGAAATATGTAGCCAATGAATCTGGAGAGACGCCACCTGATATAGCTAAACGCTTAAAACATACACACTGTGAAGAGCTGGTAAGTTTTTTACTGTTGGTAGGCTTTTAATAAACAGAATTATTTCTGAATTTTTAATAGTGTACAGCTGTATATTCTGTGAGTATACTGAATATTTTTTAAATAGAATTCTGGCAAGAAAGACTAATGAATTATATAGTCTTAAGTAAAATCTGCATTTCTTTTTAAAGAAATTTTGGATACCTTGTGCGCCTCTATGGAATTTGGATGGCTTAGGGATGGGTAATATCATATGTAGATCTTGTCCTCTGCCACCACTTTGAATCTTGCATAGGCTGGTAAAACCTGGTTTAGAAAGATATCAAGTAACTAAATAGGAGTTAGATTCCTAAATTCCATAGAAATCTGTTTGTAAGTGGGTGCCCAAGTAACGTTATGGATCAGGGCTGTAGAGCTAGTGACTTAGGGGAAATGAGTTGTTGCAGTCCAATACCACCTTGGCAAGGTGTCCATCATTTCAAATCTTCTAATGTGGTTAACTTCCTTGATTTGGCTATCAAAGTAGCCAGGCTAGTGATTGAAGGAAATGAGACCCGAATTATCCTTTCACTTGACTGGTTCCCTTTGTAATATAATTAATGAGTGCTGGTGGGTAGTGAAATGGCAATTTGCCTTTGGTTTACTTGCTCTATAACTAAACAGAAGACTTCACTACTGTTCAAGCCTATCTTCAGGAACTTTCTGAATACCTGACATTTTATATTGGGAGACAAATGATCTTTGCACTTAAAAAAGAGAGAACTTTTTTTCCATACCCTTGAAGAAATGGTATTTTAATTATTCATAATTGCTGTTCATGACATTGTTGTTAAAAAATCTTTGTTTCTTTAGCTTACACAAGCATTATCTGGAAGATTTAATTCTCATGTGCATGTAGAATATGAATGGCGGTTACTCCATGAAGATCTGGATGAAAGCGATGATGATGTGGATGAAAAATTACAGGTTTGTGTCTGATACTATATAGTCACTTTTACTGCCTAGTAGGATGCAGAATACTACAAAATTAAAATGAATAATAAAATGAAATTGCATTTCCAGCTAATTCCCTGAATTATAGTTCATTCCTCTTTCTCTCCCTCGCTTCCCCATCCCCCTGTGGTTTTTGAGTTTGCTTTTGGGAGCAGATGTTGTCTTTAAGGTGTGAATGAGGGCTACTGAACCATTTGTAGATTCTTTCTTTGCCCAAATTTGTTATTTTAGTAATTGAATCCTTGCCCTATCTAATTTATTTCACTAGATCAAGAGTTTATATATCCAGGACAGAAAGCAGAAGCCAATATAAAAGGCAAAAAAGGTGCCTCCACAAAATGCAAGCAATTAATCACAGAATCTTTACACTCTGTGAAGTCAGTAGCTTCAATTTTGCTATAACTTAAGTAGAGTTTTCACTTCAATGGAACTAATCCTGTGCATTAAATTTGCCATGTTCATCCATCTTTGCAGGATTGGGGTTTTTTGGTTCTGAATCCCCTCAGTAAAGGGAATATTGTATTTACTAGAAGCTTAGAAGATGGAATGGGTGACATTTTTAGGTAAAAAGTATCTTAATGGCATAAGAGACTGAATCTTGTTTTCAGAAATTACTTAGCCAGTTAGGGTCAGATTTTTAAAGATATTTTTAAGCATCTACAGGCGGAGACAGACACTTCAAGGAGATTTTGAAGTTCCCAGTGATTCAACTCTTGTTGAAACGCCAAAAACCTGTTAGGTACCTCAGTAACTGTGAAACTTCCACTAGGTGTTAATCTGTATGCTATGTGCTTTAAGGACCTTTAAGATTTCGGAGCATTTAGGACTTAAAGCTCAGATCCTCAAAAGTATTTAGGCATCAAGCTCCCACTGTGTTCACTAAGAATGTTCTGGAATAAATATCCATTTCCTTCCCTGGAAGATCATGTCTATAAAGATACTGTCTGCATAGGATTCTTATTCTTGGATTTTCACTCCCTTGGCACAAGAGACATGGAACTTCTCTGTCACTTATGGTATTCTGACATTTGAAAGCAGTAGAGTGCCATTAAGTGGGGTGTCATCCCTCTTCAGTGAATAAATGCTGTTTACTGAATGTTTCCCTTGAGTTTCTGCTTGCATATTTTCAGGAATAAGAATGAACTAAGAACTGGGGATACCTAGGTTATTTGCTCCTGTTCTTTACCAATTCTTGGTAAAGTTTCACAGCATGCCCTTGTCATTATGTAGCCTTAGGTGTAATTTTTTATCATAATACATACAATGACTTTTTCAGGAGTGTCAAGCATACAGCCTGTGTAGCCCTGCGAGCTGGCCCCTGGTGCTGTCCCTAGGTTTAAGCAGACCCACACAGATCATGGCGTGTGCCAAGTCAGCCCTATGAGCAGGGCCTGGAACAGGCATGACACCTGCCTTGGCTGCTCCAGGACTTATACTGCATGAGCAGGCACATGTGGCGCAAATCCCAGAGCAGCTGGAACAGGCGCCCTGTTCAGCGCAGTCCAGTAGGGAGACATGTAGAGTGGATCCCAGAAGCGCCACATGCAGTGCCCTCCTAGATTATACTGCACCCCATATGGTGCCTGCTCTGGGGATGTATATACCGCATGGTGACTGCTCCAGCCAGTCTGAGAACTGTGCTGCATGCAGAGCCTGCAAGCACCGCATGCAGCGCAGGTCCTTCCCAGAGCAGGCACTGCATGTGGCACAGTACAGCCAGGGCAGGCACTGCATGCAACATGGCGCCTGCTCTGGTTGGCCTGTGATGTCTGCTACAGGCCTCAGCTGGACTGCACCACATGCAGCGCCTGTTCTGGCAGGTCTAGGATCCAAGCTACATGTAGCTTGGATTCTGTAGCTTGGATTCCAACTGGCCGAACCTATTACTGGATCTGGTATGCTGGGGAGAAGGGAAGGGTCCGTGGGCTCTGCTGTTCTGTGGGGACAAATAAGTTTAATACGCCTGGACTCCATTGCTCTCCTTTGTACAAAGAGCATTGAGAGTGTCCAGTGAAAAGAACTGTGTAGGAATGGAGCAGCATGGTAGTCAGATTCGTGTTGCTACATAGACTTATCTTTTTACTTACGCAAACCTTGCTGCTAGCCTGGTACATTATGATTTATATTTGATGTATTCAGGCATTTCTGCCATAATCAATACCCTGGTTTTTTCTTGTTCCATTTATCCTTGTAGCTCTGGTGCCACTTGGCCTTGGTACCATGTTTTTCAGTTGTCACCTCTTCTGTTTTTTGGCTGGACTTCAGCTCCACCTCTGAGGAAATCATTTGGTACTCTGCAGTGAGGCTAAAATAATAAAACTAGTATTTCACTGCCCACTATTAATAGGCTTATACTACTGGGACTTTTGAAAGAAGATTAAGGACTATTAATCACAGAGTAATGTCTGTAAGTACATTGACTGTGCTGCTGAATATTGTTGCAGTTAGGTTTGCCATGGGCCATGTCAGAATTCTGTTTATAAATGACAAGCTGTCAGATGGAGTTATCTGTAAAGAAGTCAAATAGTTTTTCCAATTACTGATCATAAGGGTCGCTTCCGAAATTTTGTTTTTTAAAGTTGAGAAGTGTGTCATAAGTGAATATAAAATAATAGAAAGGAGAAGGTTTCAGAGTAAGTGAAGGTGTGGCTTATTATAATTGGCTTCCATTAATGACTTTTATAACTGTTTTATAACCAGTCAGGGTGCTGTGCATTGATAGTCATATTTGACTAATTCAGTCTAATCATAGGATATATTCTGAGGAAAATAGCTCGCTTGTTCTCTGTACTATTGGTATAAATGTGTATTTAGCATAAATACTAATGCTCTAAATGACACTCTAACATTCACACCCACAGTTCACCAGCTGTGTAACCTTATTTCTAAAGGCACATTTGTATTTTCTGAGCTATGGAATGTTACGAATACAATTTGGTCATGTGCTGGGCATACGAATCCTCAACTGTATCTATTATAATTATTAGAGCACAATAATTACAATGATTATCACTGCAATGAGAAAAATAATGCTGAAGTTTATATAGCAAACAGATGACATTCTGCAAGACTCAGAGTAAACTAAATGGGGCACTTTTGCTTGTGTGCATGGGCTGAGCAACATTGTCCCAGCTGTCCATCAATCATGTCCCTGAACTGAACTGGTTTGTCTCTTAGTAAGCTGATGAGAGGCTTGGGCTCATATACTTACCATGGACCATTGTTAAAATTTTACCAACCCATTTTCAAAAACATATTTGTTGTGTAGGAGCACATTTTTCATTGGGCTTATTAGGCTGATCAGTCCCACAGATATTTCTTTAAATTCAGACGAGGATTCAGATTTAGACCAGGATTCTGTGTCGAAATCTGACCATGATGCTCCTGCATCATAGCAAATGCATAAGCGCAATCATTTTTTGTTTGAAATGCAATCTAAATTTAAAACTCAGTGTATACAGTTGCTTTGTAGTCTGACAAAGAAGAAAGAACAGCTTGAAATCTGCATCTGTTTTCAGGCAAAACGCTTTTAAATGGAATTAAGCTTTTCTAAATTAAAATTCTGACCATTAGGACTTGGAGCTTTCTAGAAGTGCTTTAAACTTTTTTTTACAAAATAAATCTAGTCCATATGATTGCCAAGGTAACCTCCCATATGTGAAATGAGTGTAAGTTAATGCAGTTCTTCTATGGAGGCCTAGTCCCCACTTACCTGCCTCTGGTGGCAGACACCAGTAATCACCACCCAGCTACCAGAACATACATAGCTACAAGCCTCTACTAGTTCCCTGTTGCAGCAGCTGTGCTGTCACAGTGTGGCACACACTCTAGGAAAAGGCCATGGCAACTGGCAAAAGTGAGGGATTGTTTATGTGCCCCTTGTGCTCACTTGCAGACAGTGGCAGAAATCTTATGCGTCTCAGCTATCGCTTCTCAGTACTCATAAGAAGCCAAGAGTAAAAAGAGTTCAAAGTCTTGTAAATAGTGCTGCTTCTGCAAAGAAGTCTGATCAGTTGTGCAGTGCTGTTTGGTAAAAATTTTAGTAGTTGTAGGTGACCTTTATCTTAGTGGGCAAATTGAAAACAAAGGCTAGATAAGAAGCCTCTCAGTAGCCAGGAGACTGAGAACGATTACTGCTTTTCCTTCCTGCTACCCATTAAAGCCTGAGGAGCTTTTGACTTAGCATTAATTTTACTACAAGGTGTCTGATATGAAAGATGGAACAAAGTTCAGTGAGACCAGCCTCGCAAGGCTCTTAGTAGTTTGTAGTATGAGGCAGTGTCTTTTCAGCTAGTTGCTGCCCCTGGTCAATAAAACAACTCCCCTTAAACATCTGTCTCTATCTAGTAGCTTTAGCTTTCTGGCTGTTAGGTATTGGGCCTGGATGCTGGAATCAGCCGGAGGAGAGCTACATTACTGACTCACTATATGACTTTGGGTAAATCTTATTCTCTCTGCACATTTGTTTTTGCTCATTCTTTTTTAGTCTTGTCTGTTTAGATTGTAATTACTTGTGGTAGGGAGTCTCTCTTACTATGTGTTTGTATGGAGTCTAGCACAGTGGGATCCCAATTTCAGCTGGGGGCACCTTTGTGTTACCATAATTCAAATAGTAAACAGGTGGTGGTGATTATGATGAGAACAAAATGACACCAGAAAAAATGCAGGAAGGTGTGCTATCAGATGCAATAGAAGAAGTAAGGGGAACACTATTGGAGCAAAGATAGGACCAAAAATACAAGAGATTAAGGAAGGAAGTATTAAGCTGCTTTTTAAAAGCATTGCAGAGTGGAGTGAATTAAATGAGACAATTTTGTTAAAATTAAACACAGACACAAAAATCAGTGCACAAGAGTTTTGTTCCTTTAAAACTGCAAGAGGGGAATGTGGCTTTACTGGGTAGGTTGGTCAGGGGTGGTGGTGACATAAGTGCAATATCTTTCAAGATGTAATAGTTATAAACTTCTCACTAGCATGTGGTAGTTAGTCCTGCTAAATATATTTAAAGCAAGTAGTATAATATCAGCATGTAATCTTTTGTTGTTTTTAGCAACCCAGCCCTAATCGGAGAGAAGACAGGCCTGTCAGTTTCTATCAGCTGGGATCAAACCAACTTCAGCCTAATGTAGCATCTTTGGCAAGAGATGCAGCAAATATTGCTAAGGATAAACAAAGAGGTTTTATGCCTAGTATATTACAGAATGAAACCTATGGAGCAATACTCAGTGGTAGTCCACCTCCCATTCAGCCTGCGGTACCTGTTACAACAAGCGCACCTCCCCTACCTCCAAGGAATATTGGCAAAGGTACTAACGCTGGAAAATATCATAGTATTTTAGAAGAAATGGGATCATAATATTTTTTCTTACATTTTGAAGATTTGTTTTACAGTTCCGTTGCACAGGTAGGTATTAGAGCTATTTTTTGATGACTTTTACATTTGGGGTGAATCTGCAGAACATATTCCAAGCTTGATTTTCATTGTACATGGTAGTGAAGGAAGAAAGTATTCCGCATTGTGCTTCTGCTATACAGAACTGCTATACATGCAGAACTATTCTGCTATACATGTCTACAAACAATTGATGAAGCTCACACGCACTTATAAGAAGTGAGTAACAGATCGGGTGATTTAGAACAGAAAGAGCCTTCTGCATGTGCCATTTTTCATTACGTTTACTTCATGAAGGTTTCCATCTCCCAGGTAATTTTAATCAGTTTTGAAATTCTTTAAGTATCTAGCGTATGTAGTAATATTTCTTCTTAAAAATGCCTGGACAGAGGAAAAGCATGCTGCATAATGTGAAGGAAGTTTAACAGTGATAACCTTGCAGAGACTTTTCTAAGATCTGTCCTAGGAAGTGTTGAAATGAAAGTAAAATATAAATAGTACAACAATTTGGGTAATTGGGTGGTTGAGGGAGTTGGTAACTGGCCAAAACTTAAAACTGTATCAATACCTCGTTATCAGGGATTCTGGCTTTCCCTGATAAAAGAAAACCAAAAACTGCAAGGTCTCTGATAAAATATTGCAAGTTCCCTGATAAAAACCCCAAAGCCTGTGATTAAAATGAAAGGCCTCTCACTTCCCCGCCCCCTCCCCCCCAGTTCCTCCTTGGCCCTGCTGGTGCCCCATGACTCCCCTGCCCTTGGCAGGAAGTGGCAGTGGCTGCTGAAGTGAGCAGAGCCCAACTCCTCACTGCTGCATGCATTCCTGGGGGGCAGCGGGGACCTGTGCCCCCCAGAGTTGTGCATGGGGTGGGGGCAGGCACAGGCTGCCTGCTGTGGGCTTGGGCTCCTGCCCTGCTGCCATCTCCTGGGGCCTCCACAGATGAACCATTCGTGGTCCCATCCTGCTCCCCACCAGGGCCCTGCGGCTGTGCATTGCAGCCCCAAGCCCCATGCACTGTTTGGCTGAGCAGCAGCCTCAGCCCCCTCCCCCCCTCCCTCCCCCTCCATGGGAGCTGCTTTTTCATGTGCATATACGTGCACATGGTGCGCCCTGCCTGGCCACCCTCCTCCCACCCCCTCCCACTCTTGCAGGCTGGAACTCTGTCAGCCTACAGAGAGCTGTTTGCAAAACTGCAAAATCCATGGGTTTGTCCTGTAAAATGAGAAATCCACGTTTGCCTCTGGTAAAGGGTAAAATCTGCAGTTGTCTCCGTTTTTCCATGGGAAACAGAAAACCCGGATCCTTGCTCATTCCCTTTTTCCAAAGGTCTGAGCAAAATTAATAGGCCTCAGCCCTGTTCATAGGGCTTGTAAGTAATACAGATACTTTTATTACAAGAGCTACTATTACAGCCAAGGCTGGACTTCCCTCTTACTTTAAGATATAGATCATGATGATGCGACAACCTGGAGAAATTTTTCAGTGCCTATCTTTATATATTGCACTTGTTTGGTGAATAAGAATCTATGTCTTTTATGCCTTCAGCAATCTGGCATCTTTCCTGAATACCAATATATTTAAAACATATAAATGCCAGTAAATACTGTTACACATATGTAAGGCCTTTTATCCTACAGAAGTTTGGACTTGTTGTGTTGGGATGTGTGTAGAAGACTTATCTGTCCTGTAAGAGTCAGCTTGCCCTCTGTAGGGGAAACTGTCCTTTTCTTGGGATTTGACTTTATTAACAGCTAGATAAACAATAAGATAGCATAAAGTACATAACTGACTGGATACAGGAATGGTTTCTGGCCCTTTTTTGGAAGTGTAAGGGTGTTACCAAAGTTAGAGTACAAGACTTGTACTCTAGACTTGAGGTTGGATGATCACCTGTCTGGGGTCTTGTGAACCCAGCATTCATTCCTGCCTGTGGCAGGGGGTCAGGCTAGATGATCTGTTCAGGTCCCTCCTGACCCTAGCTATTATGAAACTTGATATAGTATGGGTTTTATCTGGTCTGGCAAATTGTGCAGCTGTGGTATGAGCTAGCTCAGGGTTGCATAATTTTGCATTTCTTAAAAAGGATGGTAAGATACTATAGGAATGGGAGCACCCAGTTTGGAATACACTTCGACTAAACAGTGGACGTGACTGGTAAATTAAAGTAACGATTTTGTTCTTGGACCAAATTTTGTTCCTGAGCACCAATAGCATTTTACCCATTGCCACTTAATTAAATGACCAACATAATTTTTTTTTCCTTGCCCTCACCCCCACCTAAAACTGTTAGGTAATAGTGCAATATTGCTTATGCCAGGAAAACATTCCTCCTGGGTTAAAATAAAAATATATTAGCAGTTGGTTTCATTAGCCTCTTTTATTTTGCTCGTCTAGTTGAACATGTTTCGAATTATTACTGATCTTGTTTCTTATTAGCTGCTGTTATTGTTATTATTATTATACTCCTAATTTTAGAATGCTCTTCAAATCTTCTAATCCCTCTGTGCCTACGCTCCATGAAAACTGATGCTTTTACCTACTTCATATTTACTATATTTTTCATCTTTCCTTAATATGGTAATCACACATTATGAGTAGGCAAAAATGATATGCCAGTAGCCTGATTGTTTGTTCACAGAAACAGAATTTACAATGTTTTGTAGTGACATGGGGAGAAAGCTCTTGAGACTTAGAATGTGGTAATTTAGTAAATTATGGTTTAAGAGTTGCTTCTAAAATGCAAAAGCAATGCTATATATGTAGGTGTTGTAATTGTTGCTCCTACTTTGGGTGAAACTCAGAATTGCACTTTTATGGAAGGTCAAAGTCAAAACTGATGTTACCCTTTTGAGTCAGTGATGTCCACGAACCTTCACATGAGCTGGAGTCTGTCCCTTGTAGTTTTTGGAGACCAATAGAGCTGTTAGTCAGGAGTCAGTGATGTTCATACAATTCAATTTCTGATTTCCTGTGGATAAATTCCTGCCCTTATTACTGCTAGCTAGCCTCAGATTCATGAGCTGTGAAACAGATTTTAAAATTACCATATTTTGTAATGCTGATCTGAGACACATGTTTACATAGCTAAATAGTAGGCAGGGTTCAAATTACATTTTGACTCTTGATGGGGTGGGGTCTGCAAAAAAAAAAAAAAAAAATTAGGCTGCCCATCTCAGTGCCCTAATAAAATTGGAGACCCCCCCCCCCCCCCCAATCACAGACCCCCCCCCCCCCCCGGCGTTTTGATTTTCAAATCCCCCGAGATCCCCTGTAATTCAAACCCTGATAGTAGGGATGCTTTAATCAGAAACTTCTGTTGCTTTCAGTCCACTGTGATTTATCTTTTTATAGTCTTCCAAGAAGGTAGTGATTTCTGTCAGTTTATATACAGGCGACCCTCGCCATTCGTGGGGGATATGTTCTTGTATCCCCCGCAAATGGCAAAATCCATGAATAAGGCACTGCGTTCATACCCTGAGCAGCTGGTGGGGGGCAAGGCTCTGGCAGTGGCAGCAGCGGGAGCGCTGCAGGAGGAGCCCAGCAGCAGCAAGCATGGAGCTCCCAAGGAGCTCCTGTAAGTGTATAAAGTATATTTAAAATGCGGGTTCGGCATTCGTGAATATTTGAAACTGCGAATGCCAAACCCGCGAATAATGAGGGTTTCCTGTACTATACAGGGATGCCATTTTTAAAAAGGCAGGTGTGACACTTAACACTTCCTGTATCTATGCAGTAATAATAATAATAAAGAATTCTCTCCTTTTAGTTCAGCCTTCAGTTCTTGGCAGTGGTGTTCAGACAACTTCTTCTAACACAATGTGGAAGACTAATTCATTAGGAGTGGAAAGTATAAGCAGGCAGAGATCTTCCTCAGATCCACCAGCTATTCATCCCCCTGTGCCACCATTGCGTGTAACGTCTACAAGTATGTTCTCACTTTCCTCTTTTTTTCTCTCCTAATCATGGTTGGCCACCTTTTTCCTTTTTCACACCTCATGTTTCTCCTTTTGGTGATTTTTAACTCTGGCCTATAGTCACTTATCCAGCAATTTTTATTTTATTGTATGAATGGTCTTATCTAATATTCCAGAGGGGACTGGCTGGTATAGTGCAGTTTAACAGGAAATTCTTTCTGTTACGAGTTTTCTAAATAGAGTTTTAATTATTCATCTTGCCTTCCCTTTAATGAGAGGTTTTAAAAAAAGAAGTGTTCAAAATAATGTTGGTGCTATACCTCTCAATGTGTCACCTCCACAATATACTTAATTTTCACTAGTTTTAGGAATACAGACAGTGATGTGAAAAGTTGGGGGTGATGTAGTATAACAGTTTGCCAGCCTCTGGCTGTATTTCCCTAATCTTGTTCTAAAAGTCTTCTCTAAAATCATGCTACAATTAAATGTCCTCAAAGGAGTTCCTCTTTCAAGTACTTCCCATGGAATATTGCTCACTTAACTGAATTTCCGTAAAACACAAACTGTAAGTCTTTGATTCAGCAGGGAAAATAAATGTGTTAAATTCATCTCTATCTAGCAAAGCACTTGCAAGATCAGTTATTACAACAGTAAGGCAGTTGATCTTAAATTTCACATGCAAAGTGACATCCTTTGGATGGACTAGAGATTAAGTATGGGCCTGACCAAAAGTAATTCAGAACTACTTCTAGAGAAAAGGCTGGGACACTGAGTGTTTACCTCGAAGCAAGTGCTAGAGCAAGGGTTGGGACCTGTGCTGGCCTGTCAAACAGTGACTTGTAACCTATGAAGCTGGGATGCCAGTGGCAACTTGGGAGTTGCCAATTGGCAGCTTGGTCCAAGGACAATTTGGTGGGAGGGGGAGGAAGGGAGGGGAGGGAAATCAGTGGCATTTGGCCTCAAGGGAAGTAGGTTGCAAGTGACAGACCAAGCTGCATTAATTCAACCCATTGCTCCTAAAGGTTGCAATTGCAACCCCCTGTGCTTGGGAGCTGCTTCTGGTCCTGACCTCTAGAGAAAGGTTCTTATTGTGCAAAGGAAGAGTCACTGCCATTGGATGTTATAATGTTTTTTTTATAAATTACGATTAGTAAAGTACTACTTTGCTTGGAAATAAATCATATAACAAAGAAATAGTTGAGATTCTAAGAATAAAAATTGAATAAGTAAGAATAAATAAGAAGAAAAGTTTAATTCCACCACCTTTCCATCTTGCTTTTTTTATAGATATGATCTCCCCAGCACCACCACCTCCAGTTGCAAAGACAGCCAGTGTTATAGAAGCTTTAAATCATCAGTCAAAACAAGTACAAGCTGTTCCACAAGCTAAGCCTATACCACCACCACTGCCTCCACAACCTCCCAACAGAATCTCTCAAAAAAAGCCTTCTTCTGGGTAAGTGATGCCATTTTAGTATTTAGTTCATGAACCACTGAATTTCTGTGGTCCTTTTCCATTGTATTAACTGCTCAGATGGACTAGTGATATAGATCTATTGATTTAGTCTCACAAATCTCACAAATTTGCTATTCACAAATAGCAAAACAGTAGTTTTTACAGCAACATGACTGTTACTGTGTTTCTAAGAGCACAATAAAGGAAGACTAGGAGTCTTATTTAAACTTGGAAAATAGTTTTAACATATATTTACTATCTATAGAACTTTTAAAGTTCTGATTTATTTTCTAAATAGATGAATGTTTAATTTCTTCTAAACAGGGCTGACAAGTCATCGCCCTTAACTAACAAAGGGCAGCCTAGAGGACCTGGAACTCTGCAACAGTCTGGTAAGTTCAGTTTGGAGGCATTTGATTTATTTTTTCTTAGTGTACTATTGTTATAATTTCTACATTCAATGTAACTGGACTAAACTAGAGGCAGGAACAAGTAACTGTCTTCAGTTTTATTAGTTTGTTTCTTGTAGGTGCTTCATGTCACTTTAGCTGTTTTAGTTGAGTCCCTGATTCTAGCTGATCAGCCTTCTGGGCCAAGTTGAGGTCATTGGGGCTGTACAGCTGCCTACCTATGCAGAGGAACTTGCAGAAAGAAGGCTTGTGCTCGGTTTCCTTTGTTGTGTGTGTGGGTTGTTTGTAAAAGAAGGGTGGGGAGAGAAACATTGTGAAGGGATCAGAAAACATAATTAGAAAAAACATTGCCTTGAAATCATGTAGCACCATTTCTGACTCATCCTTTAAACCTACTGAATTTCAAACTGATGTTGTACCTCCCGAACCATATTTTTCCTTCTGGGCAAGTAATTTAATTGTAGTAATTTAATCTTAATAAGACACCCAGAGCAAGGTAAAGGCTTTCTGTGTGTGGTAATGATGGAATTTCTCTTTCTATTACCTGTATAAATATTAAATGTATATATTTGTTCATTCATTGTCATGAAGACACTTCTTCTATTCGTCCTCTTGACTGCAAAGCAAGGGGAATGTCCTCTGATCGCCTCATGTTCCTCACTCAAGGGGATTTTTCTGTTTACTCCGTTGAGGCCAAGAATCCCACCCCTAGGCCTAGTAAAAGGGTACAGATCTGGATACAGCTTTGCAGGTAGTAAAGTGAGCATATCACAATGTGTGATCCTTTTCTTTCAATGTAGGCAAGTTATAAAAAGATGGCACTCTAAAGTGAATGAGGAGAGGACATGGAGAAGTGTTTAATTCTGCTGATTATCTAATCTGTCTCTGGCTGGGTATTTCCCTCATTTCCATCACTGTACTGCTGAAGCTTTTAACTAACAGTCTTTAGGAGTTGCTGTACATAGGGAAGGATGGACAGAAAATCAGTTCAGGAATTAGGGTGAAGCACCTATAATGGAAAAATTGAGGGAGACAAAGGGCAATTTTTTTTATAGCAAGAATGGACTGGTTTTAAGAATATGATGGTTGCCATATATAAAAAGGATCTCACACCGATGTGTTCGCTTTACTGCCTGCAAAGTCTTATCCAGATCTGTATCTCTTTGCTAGGCTTAGGGGTGGGATTCCTGGCCTCAATAGAGTAAACAGAAAAATTCCCTTGAGTGAGGAACATGAGGCTATCAGAGGACATTCACCTTGTTTTGCAGTCAAGAGGAAGTATAGAAATGTCTATATATGAAGACACTTCTATACTTCCTCTTGACTGCAAATCTATATCTATCTATCTATACAAACATGTCCCACTTTAAATTGTTTTCCTTGCTTTGAACAGGAGAATCTACCTGTGTATCTGAAGCTCCTGTACCACAAACTGGTTCTGCAGCTAACACTTTGACACAGATCCAACCACCAGCACCAATGCCAAGGAAATCGCAACTAGTAAGTAGGAGACAGGTCTAGGTCAGGTTAAAAAGTTACATTGGACAGTGAATAATGGAAATCTTGATACAACTTCCCATATATATTGAAGTAAAAACAAGCTATAAAACTGAACTGTAATTAAGACTCAGCCATTGTTGTTTCATTAAATATGCACATTTTGGAATAGGTATTTCTGAAATGTTGCCTTTTCTGAATTTCCTGATTGGTTTATATCTGATTTAAAGTAGAAACAATTGCAGATATAATGATAGAAATGTTTTGCCATTTATAAAATACCATGACTTGATTTATTTTGTTGATTCTGCCCAGTGAACTGCAGTATTACTGTCATTGCACACATTCCATTCCATTTTGAAACCTCAGTAGTCAAAAACATTGGGAGTGTATTTATTTTTACAAATACACATATGTGTAGTAATAACCTTCCATGCAGCTAAATTAAGTGGTATCATTCTGTAGTTCAGGAACATTGATGTTAACATGTATTGGTGTTGGTGCATGTGTTCACTCATATATGGGATGAGTATCTCTGAAGGTAAATAAATTGCAGTACTAAAGATGGTGAGCTTACAGCCTGAAGCATTAGGGTACAGTTCCTTACTCTGGGAATGACCTGCTGAGAGACCCATTTCACATCTCTGCATCTCTTTTTTCTTCCCATCTTTTTAGTCATGCCTATTTAGACTGTAAACTGTACAGGACTGAGACTATTTCTAAATCTATGTGTACAGGGCTCACACAGGGGACACAGGCTGTCCAGCAGGTGTCCTAAAAACTGCTGTAATAAAAGTAACTAATAGTGATAAGTAGAAAACACATGCAGTTCCCTTTAATCATGCTTATAAAGAGTAAGCATGCAGATGTGCTCACTGATAGGTATTCATCTTTCCATTTCTGGCTGGCTTGCAGACCTACTGAAATTGCAATGACCTCTGGAATTTGTCACACTCCACTATTAGGAATACATCTTTTCTCTTTTTAGACCTTTTTTTCCTAGTTAATTAAATAGATTGCTGGCTCATACTATGTACATCTTTGAATATTTTGGAATCTGTCTGGTGAATCTGAGGTGGGTAACTGTCCTGATGGGTTTCATTGCCGCTCTCTGATTTTGCTGGATCACAGTAACACTTCACCAGTTGTTCCTGTGGTTCAAGTGTGAAACTATTGAGCCATTAAGTTAAGCTTCTTTTGTCAGGTTTGAAATGGCTCCTAATGCCTGAGTTTTCTATGCAAACTATAACCTTATTTTATCCCCCAGTTCTCTTTAAATATGTATGAATATACTTCTCCAGGTAAGTACAGGGGAACAGTTTGCTTGCCACGTGGTTCAGTTTTAATTTTACACAACATGGATAAAACATCTGACTCCTGAAACAGCATTTCAGTCAAGGGAAGTCTGGCTTTCTGGGAAACCAGCAGGGTAGTTTCTTCACAGTCCAGGACGCAGAGAGGAAATAGAAGCCTGAGCGGCAGTGAAAGTGCTTTAGTTGCTGAGGTACTAAGTCAGTCAAACTAAAGCACCTTATCTCTGAGGCTTTCGCTGACCTCTCAGCTAAAGAGCTTTAGCTAGATCAGTTCAACTAAAGCACTTCGGTTAAATCATCTATCCAGCCTTGCTCTCCAGTCTTCTGTGCCATATGTTCCCCTGTCAGAAGATTCTGGGGACCAGCCAGCAATAGGGAAAGCCTGGGCAACTGGTCCAAGCCTGCACAGAGTTCCTGTTGTACAAAGACGATCTCTGAAATGCATGTGGCCGATAGCACCTTCTTTAGAGAAGAAAGGTTTTTATTACCCATTTATTCTGTGTGTTTTATGTGCTTGAAATTATACTGTAGGTACATGGCCCATTTCCCTGGGCCTTTGGGTCTTCTAGGACTAAAGGACTATTAAAATTCCACTACCTTTCAAAGAGCAGAACATGTGTAATTGCTCCTCTTTGAAGGTAGTAATTAGGTGGTTGTTAGGTGCATCCCTGCACCCATTCAGCTTCCTCCTTGTGCTGGAAGATGATTCAGCAGAGAGGGAACAGACTGCATTAGAATCACTATGCAGTGTTGCCCAGTAGCATGATCTAGAAATGGATTACAAAGGAGTGCTTCATCTGCTAGGAGGCAGCTAAACACTTTTGTCATTAGAACACAGGGAGATCTTTCAGAGTTTCTAGGGTCGGAAGGGACCTGAACAGATAATCAAGTCTGACCCCCTGCCCTGGGTAGGAACAAGTGCTGGGATCATAATACACCAGCCAGATATCTATCCAACCTCCTCTTAAAGACCCCAAAGTAGGGGGTCTTAAAGAAGGGAGGGAAGGAGCAGCCCGGTACCTGCCCCTTCTCTTCATATAGCAGCCTCTGCCTTGCTTTTTCCTTCCTACCCAGTCCCAGGGCAGCTGCCTAACGTCTGCATACTGTTCAGTTCCAAGGCATTGAAGTGGCACTTTAAAGGACTGTGCAGCAGCACTGTCCTACGGATGAGTGTTTTGCATGTGGGGAGAGGAGCAGGAGAAATGCTTTAAGTAGTATTTCCATTATATGACTTGGGAACACTAGTTTTCTCTCCCCACCCTCAAGAGGTGACAAAGCATCTCACAGGCCATATTCCACAGACCTCAAAAGACTTAGTGGGGAATTACTTTGGAGAGTCCCGGACTGGAAAGATGCAAAACAGGTCTAGTAGAGTAAACAAGGACATGGTTAGTACTCTTCTAGATATCTCCTTGTGGTACTGCCAGTGACAGGCTCACTGCCTACTTTTGGACCAGTCACTGACGACTGGTCATTGTTTGTACAGGAAATGCATGTATTTGTCTTTTGAGGACTGGGAGGGTTAGTTTTAATGTTTAGCCAGTGCTCTAAGTACAGTTAATTAAGCTTTACTGAAATTAAGCTTAGTAATGGATAAATGTGTGCCACCTGCTGGTGAGATGGAGCACTGCCTGGGGCTGCTCTGAGGAGCACTTTAAACCCAGACTTGGGTGAGAGCTTTTTGTGCAAGACAGCAGTCTAAATGGGTACCTGCAAAGGGTAACCGTTTTAGGCAACTACTTCATTTTCTGTCTAAACTGGTCCAAGTCTGTTTTACTTACCTTTCTTTTGTTGCATTGTATTACTTGCATGTATATATTTTTTTCTTGCAGTCAAAAACTAAACCCAAGCGAGTAAAAGCAATTTACAACTGTGTAGCAGATAACCCAGATGAACTAACATTTTCAGAGGGAGACATTATTGTTGTTGATGGTGAGGAGGATCATGAGTGGTGGGTGAGTATTTTCTCTTCTGCATTTTCAAATTAAAGCATGCCTATATTTTCAAATACATTGTTTATGGGAACAGTGCGAGCCTACTATACAGGTGACAGAATATATCATCTTTTATGGGTATAAACATCTGCAACCAACAGCCCAGAATCTCTCATTTAACTTGCTTTACATTCCTGAGTCTTTTGGCTGACTGACTGCTTATTGCCTATTGTCTGAAACTGGTTTTATAGATTCTAGTAATGAAATAGCCAACAAATTATCACAAAGAACAAATCATTCACTTCCAGAATGGGGCTGAGAACAACAGTAAACTAAAGGATATGTACTTCTCGTTTCACCAGTGCTTCTGCACTGAAAAAAAAAATTCCTCTAGCGCAGAGCTTTCCAAACTGTGTGCCGCAACACATTAGTGTGTCAGCGGCAGTGTGTAAGTGTGTCGCGCGACATGCAGAAAATTTTGCGGAAGGGCACTGCGGAGCTCCCTTACTTGCGTCTGCTTCCCTTGGCCCCTCCCCCGGAACTGAATTACTGTGTCGTGAAATGATGCATGTCTAAAAAGTGTGTCACTGACATAAAAAGTTTGGAAAGCTCTGCTCTAGCGGCACATAAATGCAGAGTAGCCTGACTCTAGAGGACCTTGTACTTCCCACAAAATGAGATCAAACCTGAACTCAGCTAATTTTTTAGCCTCTCTGATGACTTAGCTTCTGCTTGAGAATATGTGATATGAGGAACTCATCTACAGGACCTGGGAAATCCTAGAATTCTGATACTGTTTCTGTTTTGAGAGTTGTACTACAGACCATAGAAGATGGCTTTTTTTTGGTTGATTTTGGTTCTTGGCTGGCCTAACATTACTGAGGCTAGGAGCTCACAACAGGAGGCCTCTTCTGCTCCACCCCTGAGTTGCCACAAAATAATTCCATCCATTTATGGATTTCCACTCAAAGCTAGTGCTTCCATTTCCTATTGACTAGGAATCTTATCTACTTGCTTTTCAAAATCTAATCAGTGAATACAGGGCCCTAGGAAAGGTGGTTACCTGTGAAAGCTTTTGTTTTATTCTTGTTCATATTGGGTATCAAAGAAGAGTGCAAAACTACTATAACAAAACTGATTGTAACCTTTTTTTAGGATGCAGGCCAAATACCCATGTTTAACCTTTATTTTTCCTTATACCATTTGGATTTTAACTCGCGGGGAGAGGAAACTGTTTAACAGAGTCCTGGAGGAGCAGGGGGCTGAGATATTCCAAAGTGCTTTAAAACTCCTGTGTGCTCCACCAGGGGCAGCACATGAAGAGCTATGTTTTGGTTCTTCACCTGTTTGCTTTGTCCAGAGGCTCCTGATAAGGGTTCACATACAACATGAGGTTGCTGGCACAACAAGAAGTAGCTTTATTAACCTAAAAAAAACCCCATTGTGCAGAGGTGACAAGTTTTTAAATTCCTTTTGGAGCAGGAACTCTCCTTTGTGTGTTCAGTGCCTGGCACCAGTGTTCCCTCTAAGCTGCATGGCGTGCACAGCCATGCATGAGCACACCTGCGCAGCTTAGAGGGAATGCTGCCTGGCACAGCAGTGGCCTCATTCTCATTTGGGGACGTCACATGGTATTAAAAAATAGTAATAACAGCTACAATTTAAATCTGTATCAGAGCAGTAAATCATGCACAACCCTTGTATTATTTTTCTTTTCTGTTTACTGTATTAAAAGTTTGGCTCAATAACTGAGACGCATGGTGATCTGTCCTAATACATGGGCAGTTCACAGGAGCCTGATAGGCTTTAGCATTTGCTTTGATGTTAATATTATAATTCTGTTTTTGAGAATATGCTGAATTTTTGTAACAGGAGAAAACCAAAATTATGTCTTTCCAGATTGGCCATATTGATGGGGATCCTAATCGTAAAGGAGCTTTCCCTGTTTCATTTGTGCACTTTATTGTTGACTAAACTGCTACTGACAAATGGAGAAACTTCTCATTTCCAAATGCTGTAGAAATCAAATTTGCTTTGTTTCATCTTCCCACCTGCAAACTCCTTGCCAGAATGCTTTGGAGTCCTAGGTACTGTAGCTGACATGTCATTACAGCAGTTCTGACTTTGGAACTTAAAAAGTTTTTTTCTGTATAAATTTTTCCATTAATTGTTTACATTAAAAAAATAGTTACTCCTATTATCTTTTCCACGGTGAACTGAAATACATTAAAACAGTAAAAATACATGGAAATGTGTGAACACTTAACTATTACAAATATTTTTAGTTTAAATTAATTTTCGACTTTTTTAACCTGGAAATACCATAGTTCAGTGTTGTATCCTCATCCTCACTGAAAATCCTAAGATCAAAAACAGGACAATGGATTCAGTTAGCTCTGTGTAATGTTTGAAGTGTTAGAGCCTAAACCTGCACGTTGCTGAGTACTTCTGAGTCTGGAACATTCAGCACCTGGCAGTATCAGGTTTTCATAAAAGAAAAGGCATCTAGTGCTGAAAAAATCTCCCTGAACTCTGAACTTGGGTATCTTGGCCAGGTAAAAGCTAAGAAATCTTTCAGATCACCATAACAGGAGATGTTTCTTTCAGATTTGATGTAGATATTTGCTTAAAGTTATCTGAAATCTGTGTTAGATGTTGAACTTTCTAGTTCTAATTTTGTGAGCTTGAGACCTGTTTCATTTTCTATGCTGCATGTGTTCGTAAGCAGTTTCGAAATGTCCTTTCCGTATGTTGCATCCATTTTCAATCATATTTGATGTGACTACTGCTGGTTAATTGAACCTATAGCAATATTACTGAGTTACTAAATTAACTCAAGGATATGAAAACTGCACTTCCTGAAATGTACTTAGCTAAGGATGATGGATTGCAGAACATTTCTTAAAATTGTATTATGGTGTTTAATTTTTGTATTTGAATTTTCTTAGTCACACAGGAACATGTTCACATGCATAGAACATATTTGGTGGAACACTTAAATACTGTACTAAGGATATGTTATCTGACAGCTCACAAGTACACCATGTTACGTCCTATTTCATACAATGTTTTAGGTGTGCCACTACTACCTTGCAAACAAATATTAGTTTGCTAACTCACTCTGTATTTATATAATATAGCCACATATGGTAGCTACACTGTTGTTAACCTTGTTTGTTTACTAATTTGTGAAAAAGGCTAAGCCATTCTTAGTTCCCAGTTGATTGATGCAGTTCTACAAAACATTAGAAATCCAATGTCATTTTGATGTTTGTATATTGCAATACTGTACCGGTTTTTTTTGCTTATGCTACAGGAAACAACTGATGGCATAGGATTAGAAAAATCAATGTCTAGGTCACATTGGCTTTGATCACGTTTTGTGACTATTGTATCTCTATATTTATCAAGAGAACTTTGAATTTCTGACAAATGGTGTATAAATTGGCCACTTCGTGTTTAGGGACAAAAAACAGCCCAATGCATATGCTTATATTAAGAAAAATCAAATGGCATTAATGCTGATACAGTCAGACCTACCCTTACATCACCATTCCTAAAATGGTTCAGTGATAGAGAGCCTGGTATTGTATGGGTGCAGCCAGATACACATTTAACTTTCGTTTCTTCTAGCAGCTGTTGTTGCAGTCTATGTGAGGGAATAAACTGGAATGTTTCAGGATACTTGTGTTGCAAATTTTGAAACTAATTAGTCTGCATTTTCAAAGTTCCCAGTAAAAATGATAGAGTAATAGTTTAGCACTACCATTTTATTCACTTACTGATATGTTCAGTTTGAGACACTTTTGTATGTTTCTATCCCAGATAGAGTCTAGAAAGTAAATGGGCATATTATTTTGCACAGTTCTCCTATGTACAGTATTTTTTAACACAGAATCTTATAGTATCTGTAATAGCCTGCAGTCTTTTATATGGCATCAAGGTTAAATATTGATGCAAAATTAACTTCAGTTGTGCTAAAAGGTGTACATGTTCAGATGTCACAATCCTAATTATGGTTATTAGTTTTCTGAAAAGTTCTGGTTTCTCATTTTGTGACTATTTGGTGGCACTGACTGTGCAGGAAACTAAACCCTTAACTATCCAATGATGAATTTATAAGAAAAAATGCCCTTGGTTTCAATAATATGCTTTCGCAAGGTTTGCTCCTCCAGCAGAAAATGCATTAATTTTGAAGACTGTAGATACCTATTTATAATATAAAATCAAGAATATCTGATTCAAAATTTTAACCTGTGTCAAAGGTGACTTCAAGAGATCGTGATTCAAAACAATCTGTGTCTAGGCAAACTATTAGGTTGCTGTGTTAACTGTTGAAAAAGGAGCAAATAACATTTAAAATGCAGCTTAGAACGCTACTTGAGATGTATAATATTCAATTCAGTCGTTTTATTATTTTGTTTAGTTGCAGAGCAACTGTATATATTGTATAACCTAAAATCAACTCTTATTTTCAATGTCCTGAATGCAGTGATTTATAATTAGAGCATGATTAATAAAAGAATTTACTCTTGTTAACCAGTTAAGTGACTGGAAAAATAAAACTACTTTTAAAATCAGCTTAACTTTGGCCTCTCTTTGTACAGTTTGTGCCTCCGAAACAAATAAGCTGTTCAAAGTAGGAGACTATACATGCAGCAGCTTCAGCACTGTGGAGTATGGTCATGTGTATGTGCACTTAGAGGAACGCTGAAGCTCTGGGATCTCTCAGCTGTAATAAATCCCATAACCATGTACTTTCACACCAGCTACTTTTGGTATGTGGTCTAAGCAGAACCAACAGCCATGATATCTGTTTTGCATGCAGCAGTTAGAAGACAAATGTCAAACTTTTATTTTACATTCCTGTACAAAATACTATTTGTGATACAAACTTGACAATTAGAAAAAAGTCAGCATTATTCACAAATTTATGAGCTGGAAGATGACGTCTGAACTCTGAAATGACTTCTTCAGGTAAGTCAGACTTGAGCTGTCATTTTCTAATGGCTGCAGACCAACATAAGAAACTTCTATATATACAAAATTGTGTGGTTCTCCTTGGTGCAGTGTTAATGATCCTGTCCAAGCAGTGACAGAGTTCACACGTGTTCCATTCTGAAAAGCTTGATTTAGTTGGTTTTGTCACAAAAGGGGGCTGCCCTTCTCCTCAGTACAAAGCATTCTTGAAGCATCCCATATGACAGCTGAAGAAATTCAAGACTTCTCTGATGTTAAAACAGAGTCAAAGGCTGTTGACAATACTTTGCAGAGGGCTTGTGCTTGTTCCTACATTTTATAAGAATAAAAAGTCAGTGAATTATTCTCAAAAAGGATTGAGCTTAAATGCTCTTATACAGATGTTTCTGCTAGAATTTTCTTCTCTAGCTATTGTGTTATGAAATATTATGGGGAAAAAAGCCTCATTCATGTGTGTGATGTGCAACTGGCTCTGCCAGGATCTTTCAGTATAGAATAACTTAGCAGTCAAGCTCTATACAACTCAAGTTAGTTTGAAGTCATCTGGGGGGTATAAAACTTTTTTGTTTGAAAAAGTCAATTCAGCACTGTTACCTGTAATACTATCTGTACTTAGAGTGTAATCCTGAGAACCCTGGTTTCCAAATCATCCTCAAAGTTTAGTGGCATGGTAATTAGATCTCATGTACTACCATAATGCCCTGAAAATAACTACCTTTCATAGTTTAGTTAGACATGTAGGAGAAAACACTTCCTACTTGTTAAGCAGTGCTGTGTGGTACTGAAAGTTTCTGCTTGCTCCCTCCCAGCAGAGCTAAAAAAAGCTAAATGCTATCTTTGCACATGCATGAAAAGTTGTCAAGCCACCAGCATTATTCATAGATTGTAAGGCCGGACGGGACCGTGGAAGATCATAGGGTCCAGCCCCCTGCACCAAGCAGGAAAGATAACTGGGGGTCAGGTGACCCCAGCAAGATGACCATCCAGTCTCCTCTTGAAGATTTCCAGGGTAGGTGATTGCACCATCTCTGGAGGGAGCTTATTCTACAGTCTAGAGACTCTGACCGTGAAGAAGTTTTTCCTAATGTTGAGTCTGAAATGGTCTTCCAGGAGTTTGTGGCCATTACTCCTACTTTTCCCCTTGGGTGTCCTGGTGAACAGTTGCTCACCAAGCCCTTGATGTACTCTCTTAGTGTAGCAGTAAGCTGCTATCAGGTGCCCTCTCAGCCTTCTCTTCCTCAGGCTGAAGAGTCCCAGATCCCTCAGCCTTTCCTTGTATGGTTTACTGTGTAGGACTCTGATCATACAGGTGGCTCTTCTTTGGACTCTCTCAAGCTTTACCACGTCCTTGTTAAAGTGCGGTGCCCAGAACTGTACATAGTACTCCCGCTGCGGTCTCACCAGTGCTGAGTAGAGCAGAAGAATCACCTCCTTGGTCTTGCTGGAGATGCATCGATTGATGCATGCCAGAGTATTATTTCCCCTACTGGCTACAGCATCACACTGACGACTCATGTTCATATCACTGTGGTTTACTATTACCCCTAGGTCCCTTACATTCGTGGTGCTGGTCAGTTTGGTGCCACCAAGCTTGTAGGTGTGTTGGGGGTTGCTTGTCCCAAGGTGGAGCACTTTACACTTCTTGACATTGAACTTCATCAGATTCTGATCCACCTACCTTGCTAGCCTGTCTAGGTCTGCCTGTATCTGTAGCCTATCTTCAAGTGTGACCACACTTCCCCATAACTTGGTGTCATCCACGAACTTGGCCAGTGAGCTCTTCAACCCACATCCAAATTGTTCATAAAGATGCTGAAAAGTACTGGACCAAGCACCGACCCCTGAAGGACACTGCTGCTCACTTCTCACCAGAATGACAGATCCATTCACTACGAGACTCTGGGTCCCATCCTGCAGCCAGTTTCTCACCTACCTGACTTTAGTTCAGCCCACAATCGTCCAATCTTCTTGTGAGAACATCGTGGGATACTAGATCAAAGGCCTTTTGGAAGTCTAGGTATACAATGTCAACCTACTCTCTCATGTCCAGGTGGCAAGTTACCTGGTCGTAGAAGGAAATGAGGTTGGTAAAGCAAGACCTGCCTACAACGAAGCCACGCTGGCTATCATTTAGAATCTTACCTTCTCCAAGCTTGTCGCAGATAGACTTCTTGATTAACTTTTCTAGGATTTTCCCTAGGATGGAAGTTAGTCCGATTGGCCTATAGTTACCTGGGTCCTCCCTTCTGCCCTTCCTGTGGATGGGCACAATATTGCCCCTCTTCCAATCCTCAGGGACTTCTCCAGAGTGCCAGGAGTTGTGGAAGAGTTTCGCCAGGGGTTCCACAATGACTTCAGCCAGTTCCTTCAGCACTCTCGAAGGAAGATCATCCAATCCAACTGACCTGTATTTGTCTAATTTTTTAATTGGTCATATATGAATTCTACGGCAATAGTAGGAAGGCAGTTACTCCTACTGTGCTCATTCTCTACTTTACCTGGCGTGGTTTTCCCCTTGTTCTGGTGAAAGACCGAGGCAAAGTAGTCATTCAGGAGTTCAGCTTTCTCCTGGGTGCCAGTAACCAGCTCTCCTGAGTGTTGGGCAATTGCCCCACACTCCCATTTGATCTGTTTTCCTCCTGTTCCTTATGTACCTAAAGAAGGGCTTCTTGTTGTCCTTGATTCCTGTTGCTAATTTAAGTTCAGTCGCTGCTTTAGCCTTTCTTATCCATTCCCTGAAAATACAGGCCAGAAGAATAGTCCTCTTTGGGGCCTGCCCCAAGCTTCCATTGTTTATAAGCCTCTTTCTTCTTTCTTAAGAGGACCGTGATTTCCCTGTTTAGGCAAGAGGGCTTCCCAGCCCTTCTGTTACTGTTTCTCTGCATGAGAACAGACTTCCTTTGTGCTTCAAGGATTGTGTCCTTAAGGAACAACAACTTTTCGTGCATGCCTTTTGCCTTCGGTCCCTGGTCTCACAGTACTTCCCCTACTAGTGACCTAAACATATTGAAATTTGCATTTTTGAAGTCTAAAACTTCAATCCTGCTATCAGAATTGTCTGCCTTATGTCAGACAGTGAACATGATGGTTTCATGGTTGCTGTCACCCAGACTTCACTCTATATTTAAGTCTGTCACCAGGTCGGCTCCTTTGGCCAGGACCAAGTCTAGCACAGCATCACCTCTGGTTAGCCCATGCACCTCCTGAATCAGGAAGGGCTCCTCAACACAGGTCAGGAAGGATGGTGACGGATCCAACTTGGCCTAGTGTTCCTCCCAGATGTCTGGATAATTAAAATCACCCATGATGACCATGTCACGTGCACATGTGGCCTCAGTTAATTCTCAGGTGAACTCCATATTGATTTCTTCCCCCTGGTTTGGTGGTCTGTAGTATACAGCCACAGTTAGGGCCCCCCACCCCGGCCGCAACTTAACCCAGAGGGTTTCAAGCTGCTTATTTCTGGAGCCGATGTCAGCCTCCAAGGAGGTAAACTGTTCTTTCACAGAGAGCAATGTCTCCACCTTTCTTCCCTACATGGTCCCTTCTGTGTAGGGTGTAGCTCTCCATAACAATGCTCCAGCATTACCTGTGCCCAGGGGGGACAGCACAGCCTTTTCACTGCTTTTGAATGTCTAAAATAGAGATGTCAAACTTGGGGCCTGTGGAACAGTGTTGTTTGACCCTTGCAGCTTGTACAGGGGCCAGGAACTTGGAGGTAGGGCAGGGAGCCTCACTGGCAATGAGTATCAGTGGTGGGGGACAGGCAATGGCTGCATTAACTGCCACTTGCCTTGCTGCCAATCCTGTATTCCAGATCTGGGCTGTCAGTAGCCTGGCAGCCCAAATCTGGCCCAAGGGGTGAGTTTGATACCTCTGGCCTAGAACAATAATCGAAAGGATGTTACTTGAAGAATTTAAGGAAGCCTCTCCCTAGAGAGTAACAAATAGTGATTTTTAGACCTAAATTAATCTGAATATTTATCTCTGAAAGTGGAGGCTATTCTTTGAAGTCACATAATCCTCCTTGTGCTAGAATGGTTGTACCTTAGCTGTCCCACCCAACTGTACAGAATACAAGGAAAGGTTCAGAAACACCACAGATAAAGACAACATTGGCTAGAAGGCCAAATCGGACATAAAAATACACTGATCCCTAAACCCATTAGTGTAAACACACTGTCTTACCAGACTATTACACTGGTATAACCAGAGGCTGAATTCTTCATAACTTGCATCTGTTGTCTTCAAAGCCAATAAACTCTTGCCTGCTCCAAGACCATCATCATAGCAGACCATCCTCACAATTAAATACAGAGCATGTCTATGTAACACATCCTGCAACCAAGTAGCAGAAGAGATTTTCTGAAACAGTGCAAAGAGTACTATTTAAATGTCTTGTATGCTTTGAACTGCCTTTTGCAAGACTTTAATATATTTCAGAAAAAAATATTCAGCTTGAGTTATTTACAGAAGAGAAGCTTACATGCCCCTGGTAACAGCTTCTATGACACATCTGACTCCTTGAGAAAAGGTAAAGGATAAAAATGCTATTGTAGTGATTGTGATAGGACAAAAAACAAAACAGAAATAGGGTCAAATAAACTGGGGAAAAGTATCTTGTATCCCTATGTCAGTTCATTTCTTTAATTAGAAGACAAGCTGTTCAAGACACAAAACATTGGCTTTTAAATTCTTACCTAGAAATCCTAGAACACTGTGCTTAGTAAAATGCTTAGTAAAAATGATACATTCTTAACTTATTCTGGAATGCAATTTATTTTTCTCTGCATCAAATACAAGCAATATCATATCTATAAAGGGCCTATGGCTACCAAGTTTCTAAACTACAAATTGATGTCAGTGGGGTGGCACAGGTACAAAGACTAAAAAAAGCAAGTGCAAACTGCTTTAGTCTTCATCAACTTGTCTCTTTCAGGCTGAAGCCAGAAAAGCAATGGATAAAAGGTTTTTAATTTAGATACCATAGCAAGGATCTATTGCCTTCTTGAAAGTGCAATGGGATTTAAATAACATGGTCTCACACATGAAATACCTGCTGGCTTGGATGAAAGGTGTGACTGTGGAAGGACTGCAGCACCAGAGGCAGTGCTGTGCCAGAATTCCCCACCTTCCACCCAAAAAATAATAATTTGAGAAGAGTCACTTACATACTGATCTGATGTTGAGACTTTAATACCATATTTGGAAACTCCCATAATAAACTCCTCTTCGCTAGGAACAAAAGGTAACTTTCCATCTTGCTTTGGAAGAAAAAAAAAACAACCTTTAATGTATAGAAGTGACAGTGAATATACACACTGGATGGCCTTCATTTGCTTTGTTAAACTAACTTCAGCTTAAATCAGTATGCTCTTTTCCCCATCCTTAGTGCATGGAATACAGGTGCTATGCTTGGGTTTGTCCTACAAAATTGTAAAAATTTGTCTCTCTCTCTGGCAAATGGTGCAGTTCATCCAGTTATTCAGGGTGAGAAAAGACATTCTGAAGAATGAGGCTTCTTATGTTACCTCTGTGTCTGTCCTGTGAGTCAACTACCTTATGAGAAGAAAGCAGATGCAGGCAATGCTTGTTGCAAGACTGGGAATATGTGCAAGTGGCTATGTACTAGCATTGCAAACGCCTTGTTTCTGAAGTCCAAGAGGCAGTTAAAGCTTTAACTGACCTTGTGAAGAGAATCCTGATTAGTCTTTTAACAAAAGAAGCCTTTGATTGTGCAAGTACCATAGATTCTATTCTGGCTCTCGCATCACAATCTTAAGTGACCAAGAGTAGTCAGGATCCCCTTTTTTTTCTTTTTGATGCTACTTAGCTAGTCCCACCACTTCCTGCAGATCTGCCCTTTGAAGGCACCCCCCTCCAACTACTAGCTAGGGCTTGCTGTATTAAAACTCCATGTATCGCTACAGTAAATTACTTGTCTAGATTTTGGCCATCAGATCATAATAAAAGATGGGAGGAAGAAATATCAGTTTAATATGTTCCAACACATTCATAACACACTTACCTGTGCAACATCTATGTAATTTATCAAGTCCAGGGGCCCTTCCAGATTTTTGCTCTCCTCAAGTTTCAGTTTTTCAATGGCACCAACATATTTAACTCTAAATTCTGCACAGGTATCTGAATTACTGTTGCTTTGTCCTATAAGGAAATGGTAGCATAAAAGTGAGATGGTCATGATGGTCCAGAAATGGACCTGACAAAGAATGTCTTGATCTTGAAAGCTTTTCTGACTTTATCCCAACTACAGAGTTGGTCCAATAAGAGAGATCCCCCTAAGAAATCTTTGCTTCTCCTATAAGGAAAGAAATATAATTTGGAACAATCGTTCTACCCAAACAGTAATCCTATTCTTTTGGTGCCAGGAAACTTTACTTTCATAGAATCATAGAAAAACAGGGTTGGAAGGGACTTTAGCTGGTTATTAGTTCAACCCCCTGCTCAAAGCAGAACTATCCCCAACTAGATCATCCCAACCAGGATTTTGATGAGCCAGGCCTTAAAAACTTCCAAGAATGGAGATTCTATCACCTCTCTAGGTAGCCTGTTCCAGTGTTTCACCACCCTCCTAGTGAGAGAGTTTTTCCTAATATCCAACCTAAATCCTCCCTTGCTCCATGTTCTGTTATCTGCCACCACTGAGAACAGTGGTGAACCAAACAGAACCTTGTTCTGTTATCTGCCACTACTGAGAACAGAACCACTGAAAGTCCACTGTTTACTATTTCCATTGACAGGCCTCTTCAAACCAGTATGTGGAAACATTACATGAATGAGAGTTAGCACACTGTTGGATAGTAGGAGACAATTCCTAAATGGCAAAACTGTGCTTTCAGAGATGAGAATGTTAAATCTTTTTGCTACTGCTGTAGCCACAATAAGCTGCTTAAATGAATAAGTTTACCAGGTATTTCCCCTCTGTGCTTTGGTTTGGTGATTATGTATGTAATGCAGAGCCAGGTCTCTGTGGCCAAAACCTGCTCTGAAGTTCTGAGTCAACAGAAACACTCAGTGACCTTTACCTCAAACACTGGAACAGTTTTCTGTCTCGGCAGAACTTCACTTCCAGGGCCTAATATACACTGTATATCAGGTCCATGCCTGCTGCTACACCTCTTTACATCTCACCTCTGACCACTCTCCCCAGTTCTGCTATACTTTTTGTGCAACTTCTTTATGGCTCTACACTTCAACTTGCACCTCATGCGCTCTGAATGGGCAAATGCTTGTCAGGAGACAAACTGACAGCTCAACTGGCCGTGTAAATGTGTAATTCATAACTTGAATATACATTTTTCATCTCTTTCCTTCTCCCTCCCACACACACATTTATAAATCAATCCCCTCCTGGTGAACCTATCCCAGTTCTGGACACGTACCTGAACTTTTAGTGGAGTCTGTATCTAGACTGGCAACAGTACTAGATCTGGAAAGTCCACCAAGACTGGAGTCTACAGACTAGTTAAAGGGGGAGAAAAGCAGCAATACGTTAAGAACATTTTAACAATTGACCTTGAGCTTTTCTACCCCATACACTTTGTTAGCATCTTAACTCTTATGTCTTAATCTATTTAAAAGCAATCAGATCAATCCAATGAAACAAGGCCAAAAACCCCTTAATATTATATTAATCCTACTTCTCAGAAGGATTAATATAATAAAGTTTTCTGGGCATGCATTATCCTGTCTTGGTCTCATTTATAATGATGTAAACTACACATGGGTTTAATGAAGTACAAAAACATTTTTTAAAAAATGGACAAAAATTCAGCAAAAATGAACTTTAAAGAAGTTGCCTGCAATTTTTTTCCTTTGACTGTAACATAACCTTTGGGAAATTGGCAAGGGCAGATCTGTCATTAGCATTTGAAGCGATGCGACCTTTAGCAATGAGATGTATATTAGAAATACCAAACATTTCAGGAAATCTGGAAGACTGAATTCATCATTCTTAACACTGAAGTTTGACAGACTATACTTACTGGCTGTCAGACCTTCCACTTCAAAGAGTTTTAAAGAAATGCTGCATAAAATATAGGCAGTCTTTTTGTTAATCTGTTCAGAAGAACCAAATTCAATAACATTTTGCAATGCTGCTGTGAAAGTTCTTGTTAATAATTAATACAGAAAAAAGTGAATGTTTCCTACAAACTCCTTTTCTTGTGCTGTCAGAAAGCTGTCATATTTGAAGGCATAGCTGCTGAACTTAGTAGTGAGTTACTGGCCATATAGTGGAAAAAGAACATGCTAATTTGCACACACAACTGCTCATTCTAGTCTTCCTTTGCTTTACAAAGAAAACAAACCAAGTTGTTAATTTCAGGAAAAGTTATTAACATGAACTATCCATAATAAGGTAGCCAACTGACAGATCAAAAAAATTACTTGCTATACATGAACATTGTGCTTCCTATTGTATATGCCAAAAGATGCAGTCTACAATGAGAAACTTGCATCCTGAAAGATGCTAACTAGTTGCAATCGACTAATTACAATTATTTCATTGGTCATTCAAGGTCAAATACTAATTTCAGAAAATAAATTTGGATTAGATCCAATAATCCAATGCATAGAAAGCAATTTTATGTAGGATGTTGTTAATTTCATCTATCAACGAAGCTGATCAAATCCACCCCGAGATGATGTGTGGCTAGATCCTTTGAAATGCCCAACTAGCATGCTCTTTCCATACTTTTTACACAGCATTCAGCTTGGCCAGTGAACAGCTGTACGTCCAAAGAAGTTCTCCTGCATTGGCACTCTGCTGCAATGATCTATCATCCTTTCTTAAACTGAAAATGCAGACTGTTTTAAGTCTATCAGGCAATCTCCTCATCAGGTCACCTTAGGACAAGGTGTTGTATTGGTTATCTTAAAACACAACTTTAAGGACAGGTGAAACAGAAAATATTCTCTCAATTGCAGAATCTGCCATTTCACAAACATCCCACTTCTAACGTCACCGCTGAACGAACCACAGAACCGTCTGATCACAGCAGACAGAACTGTTCTACAGACTGACGCTGCAGACCAGCCTCAGCTTACCTTACTCTTGGTGCTGATTTCGCTACTTTGTGAGCTGCTGCTGCTGTGTCGTTTTTTCCCTTTCCTGAACATTTTTCACCATAATTAGATCAAAGAAAATTCTACAAGAGAGAGGGGAAAAACTGGTCATGTGACATCGCCAAGATTAGTCAGTACCCAGACACCAGCATGGACTCTCTATCTAACCTTAAAAGCCACTCGACCCGTGATTTTTGAGGACGGACCTAGGAACCAAAACCGGCCCCACCTCTTCCTACTCTGCTACTTCAACAAAATAGTACAAAAATACTACCAAGTTCTCTTTGTCTGGGGTTCTCTCTGCGTAAGAACAGGAAGGACTATAGCTTAACGGACTAGCTCACAAAACTGTTGCAAGGATAATTTTCTAAAGTTAATAATGCAGTTTGAACAGGGTACACGGAAGCAGAGCAGCTGATTAAACAGGTTTACTCAATGACAAGCTTTAGAGCAGCGGTTCTCAACCAGGCTGAGCCGCAGCACCCTGGGCTGCCACAGGATCCTTTTAAGGGGGTCACGGCCCGGCCCGCAAGGGCCCCCGCACGCGCGCCCAGATTACCCCCAGCCTCATCCCGGCGGTAGAGGGCAGCACCGGGCCGGGGCCGCTGCTCCCAGCCCGCGGGACGTGGACAACGCCCCGAATAAGCGGCAAACTCCTCACCACAGCAACCAGCCTCAGCAACCGGAAGTACCTTTCCACTTCCGGTCCCCCTCGGCCCGGAAGCTGCTGGGGGCGCCGAGTGTGGGTGCCGGCGAGGGACACAGCGCGCTGCTTTGCGCCCGTTCGCCGCTATGTCGGCGAAGAGGAAGGCCGACGCCATGATCCCGGCCGAGGAGAGCGACCAGCTGCTTATCCGGCCCCTGTGAGTGGGCGGGGGAGGGGGCCTGGGCGCTGCCCGCGCCGGGGGGAGCGGGGCTCGAGGCGTCCTGAGTTCTCCCGGCCGGCTTGGTGCAGGCGGCGGGGGCCCAACAGCTGCGCCGGCTTCCTTGGGCCCTGTCCGACGGGTGCAGGATCGCCTCCGCCTCCCGCCCGGCCGCCGGGCCACCGCTGCCCTGGTCTCCGGCCCGCAGTCTTTGGCAGCGCTGCGCCGAGGCCTGGGGAGGGCCGGGGCTGTTTGCGGCCCGGCGCGCGGAGTGGGCCTGTGCTCTTGGCACACTGAAAAATGGGGTTTGGTGTTTTGTGCTGAGCTCCGCGGGTGCGGGAGAGCTGAGGCGATGGCTGCGGGCCTGAGGCAGGGAGCAGAGGAAGCCTCCCTGGGCCTGTCTCGACCCTGTGTGTTGGTCCAATAAAAGATATCGCCCACAAGAGCTCTTGTCTCCCGCGTTTGAGTTTGTGATCCGGCTCCTCCCTCACCCTGGTGGCCGCCAGTGGTCTATCCCCTCCCTCTGCACCGGCGTGTGGTCCTTCTTTCCTAGGACTGACATGGGACTGTCTTTGGAAAACTACTGGACTGTCTTTGTCATCTGCAGGCCAGCTCTGTACTTTATCACAATGATCTTATTAGAGCTCAGCTCGCAGCTCTTCCAAAATCAGAAAGTCTTGTTATCCATGTAAACCCTGTTCTTAGGGAAACAATGTCGAGACTGGTGTGACTGCACTTATTTTTGATGCATCTCAGGTCAGTCACGCAGGCCTGGGCTCCCCTGCCAGTAATGACTACCTTAACCCTGAAACTTCAAACTTTTTTATTTAAAAAATGGGGGGGAAGGTTATAGATCACAAGCACACATTTTGGCTGCTTCCCAACACTGATTACTAGGGGTGCACTGATTCATAGATGCTGGGGTCAGAAGGGACCTCACCAGATCATCGAGAAAGAGTGCTGGGGTCAGATGACCCCAGCTAGATGCCTCCCCAGCCTTCTCTTGAAGACCCCCAAGGTAGGGGAGAGCACCACTTCTCTTGGAAGCCCATTCCAAATTTTGGCCACCCGTACCATGAAGAAGTTTTGCCTGGTATTTAGCCTAAATCTGCTCTCTGTCAGTTTGTGACTGTCGTTCCTTGTTACCCCAAGAGGCACCCTGGTGAGCAGAACGTCTCTGATCCCTTGCTGCACCCCCTAGTGAATTTGTAGGCAGCCACAAGATCACTTCTCAGCCTTCTCTTGCGGAAGCTGCAGAGGTCCAGGTTCCTCAGTCTCTCCTCATAGGGCTTGTCCTGTAAGCCCCTAACCATATGAGTGACTCTTCTCTGGACCCTCTCGAGTCTATCAACATCCTCGAAGTACGGCACCCAAAACTGGATGCAGTACTCCACCTGCGGTCTGACCAATGCCACATAGAGGGGAAGTATCACCTCCTTGTATCTATTCGTCATGCATCTGTTGATGCATGATCAAATGCAGTTAGCTTTGCTGATGATTTTGTCACACTGACAACTCATGTTCATCTTGGAGTCTGCTATGACTCTGAGATCCCTTTTCGTTTCTGTGCTGCTGACAAGCTCACTTCCTAGCCAGTAGATGTGCTGGATATTGTTGTGCCCTAGGTGCAGCACTCTGCACTTGTCTTTGTTGTACTGCATCCTATTGTGTACTGCCCACTTTTCCAACCTGTCCAGGTCTGCCTGCCATTGTTCCCTACCCTCTGGAGTGTGCACTTCACCCCACAATTTAGTATCATCCTCAGACTTGGACAGGGTACACTTCACACCCACATCCAAGTTACTAATGAAGATAATGAAGAGTACAGATCCGAGGACCGAACCCTGTGGGACCCCACTACCCACATCCTTCCAGGTTGATACCGACCCATCTACTACCACTCTCTGGGTATGACCGCTAAGCCAATTTGCCACCCACCAGATGTGTAAACATCTATGTCACAGTCTCTTTAATTTATTTATGAGAATGGGATGAGGTACCATACCAAAGGCCTTCCTAAAATCCAAGAAAATGACATCCACCTCTACTCCTGCATCTAAGCTTTGTGTGACGCTGTCATAAAATGAAACCAGATTGGTCAGGCATGATCTGCCTGCAGTGAATCCATGCTGGTTGTCCTGCTGCATTATTTTTCCCTCTGGGCTCCCACAAATATGATCCTTCATAACCTTTTCAAAGACCTTTCCAAGGATGGAGGTGAGGTGGGACTGGCCTATAATTGCTTGGATCCTCCTTCCTCCCTTGCTTCAAAATAGGAACCACATTGGCCCTTTTCCAGTCCTCCGGGACCTGACCCGAGTGCCAGGAGTGCTCAAACAGCTGTGCCAGTGGTTCTGTTATGACACTCGCCAATTCCTTCAGTACCCTCGGATGCAGCGCTTCCGGACCTGCCAACTTAAACACATTCAGTCTATCCAAGTGACTCTGCACCAAGTCAGCATTGACAGTTGGTGGGCTGGTGTCCCACTGATGCCTGTCTAAGAGCCCATTAGGAGACTTATCTTGACCCCTGTTCAGGAACACCGAGGCAAAAAACTCATTGAATAGCTCAGCCTTATCCCCTCTGTCGGTCACTAATTGCTCCTTCTTGTTCAGTAGGGGTCCTATGCTGCTGTGTGCCTTCCTTTTACTCCCTACATACCTATAAAAAAAGACTTTTTGTTGTCTTCAATTTATGTTGCCAGCCTCAGCTCTGTAGTTGCTTTGGCCTTTCTGACTGCCTCCCTGCAAGTAGGTATACTCCTCCTTGGTAGCTTCCTCCTGCTTCCACCGCCTATATGCCTTCTTTTTTGCCCTTGGGTTCCCCTGGATTTCCCTGTTTAGCCAAGGAAGTTTTTTGGTTCCTTTCCCCCTTTTCCCTCGTACTGGGATAGTCTCCCTGTGCACCTGAAGGATCGCTTCCTTTAGGAACAACCACCCTTCCTGGACTCCCATCTCACCAATACTCTTATCCTGCAGTGCGTCATTGACTAGACTCCCAAGCACACTGAAGTTAGCCTTCCTGAAGTCAAGCGCTTCCACCCTATTAGTTACCTTACCCACCCTACACCATATGGTGAATTCGATTGATTGGTGGTTGCTGTCCCCAAGGTGACCACGAATTTGCAGCTCCCCTACCAGGTCCTCCCCCATAACCAACACCAAGTCCAGTAAGGTATTCACCCTAGTGGGACCATGTACCTTCTGAGTTAGGTGAAGGTTCTTAACCTGCGTACAGGACCTATGTGAGTGGTTGGATTTGGCTGACTGCTTCTCCCAGCAGATGTCAGGGTAGTTTAGGTCTCCCATGACAACCATGTCCCTAGACTGTATGGACTCTGAGAGCTGTCTCAAGAATTCCAAGTCTAGCTTATATATATATATATTCTTGAGACAGCTCTCAGAGCAGCAGGGGTCTGAGTGCTGGGGCTGCCACGGCGACATTGGGCTGTGCACGGGCGGGTAGGACACTGCACAAGGGACGTTCAGCTCCGCCAGGCACCAGGTGCCTTCGCAAAAGTGACTTCTCCTTGGCAGCAGGGGGAGCTCGGCTGCGTGGGGCCCACTGGCACTGAGGCATTGGTGTGCTCTGGGGCTCCAAACGCACCTGGTGTCACTGCCCATACAAAGGTCTACTCTACCTGCCCAGGATGGCAGCGCAGGCTGCACGGGGAGCAGGGATGCAGGTAGGAGCCATGGATGAGGGAGTGATGTATGTGGGAATGAAGTGGTCACCGTCTTCCTTATGAGGGCCAAAGCAGGCAGGAGGCATGTGTGTGTTATAAATACAAAGCAAACAAACAGAAAGTCTTATTTGTGTCAGTAGTTTAAAATGCCTTGCACTATTACTAAATATCTGTTATCAGATCAGCATTGGCCAATATGGCTGGCTAATCATCGGCTATTGGTATTGGCCAAGAAAATCTTTTATCAGTGCACCCTTACTGAGTACTGAGCAGTACAGAATACCATAAGCTACAGTGTCAGGATCCTGTGGCCAGGCTTAAGGCGGTGATTGGAAACTCACCCCCTGGTACTTCCCTATCTCCAAACAGTGCTGTTCTCATGCATCTGGGTTTGGTCCTGGAGTCGCAGGAGCTGTCTTTTCTGTTGTATCACCTGCAGACAATCTCTTTGCCATTTTGTCATGTCTTACATGGCATCAGTATCTTTGCTTTGACAGTTTGACCTGTGTCACAAGACACCAAAACTATATTTAACTTAAGTGCTGATAACAAAGAGTGTCATTGCTCAGATGAAGGTAGCTGTAGTGAGTTATCAGAATGAAGGAGATAACTGATTATAACTTGTGCATCTGCCAGTGTAGCAAAAAAGAGTTATGGGGAATCTAATCAGCTTCCAAAATAAATGGAATTGAACCAGTCCTGTTCTGTCATTAATGACAGCATTGTGACCCTCCAGGGAAGTAAAATCTTAACTCTATGGAAAGAGAAAGTATTAATAGAGAGCCCTTAGCTTTGAGTTTCTAGAGATATGCATTACCATAATATCTAGCATGTCAGGATTTAAGTTACTTTTTACTTGAGTAAACTGATATACTAGAACCAGTTGCAGAATACTGAAATGTAATGGCCTCAGCCAAGCAAAATGCAAAATGCAAAGCATGGCGGATACTCTGTGTGTATGTAATGTAATGCAATGTAATTTAGTAATCATGTGCTTCCTGCACTTGATTATTCTGGGGGTGTGAGATTTGTAGAATCACTAGAAACTTATTTTTTCCATCAGATAGCATGTTAACCTTTGGCTGACTGCCTTTAGTCAGTCAGAGCTAGGCTTTGCAAAATTGCTGGAGCTGTTTCTCAGTTGCCTTGATACAAATGTGCAAAACTCACAAATCTACTCAGACTGCTGTAATCTCAGCGCTCTGATTGAATTCCTCATAATTTCCAAGCTGTATTTTAGCAATGAATATACCACCTCCATTTTTCAGTGTTGTGACAGGAATTGGAAACCTCTCATTGTATATAAAACTAAAAAGGATGGAGACTGGGGGGTTATATTACAAATGACAGATGCATTGGAGCTCTTGTCTCCTGAACACTGGTCACGTAGAGAGTATTGGTTGTCACTTCCTTATATTGGAAAAATCATATTTCTCCTTTACTTTTGAGATGCCTTATTAACATCTTTCATTTATTTTGTGAAAGAAAGGATCAATATAAATAATAAATTGAGGGTGTTTCCTGCTAACTTGACAACAATTCTGTGGTAGGCCAATAAAATCTGGATAAGGATACAGGTACAGTTGAAAGCCCCTACACCATATTTAATAATTTAAGGGATAAATTTACCATATCTCAGTTGCTTCACTCACAAGTAAATCAGCCTCCTTCAGCAAAAGCAAGGTTTCTGCCATAAGTGAGGGGTTAGACTATAGCTGTTTTCAGCTTTTTTAGACTCAAGGCATCACTTAGAAAATGTTAGCTCTTAGCTTTCACTTGTTTTTGACTACAGAAAAAATAAGAGCAATTCTTTTGTTGCAAAGAACTCAAAACACAAGAAGTCAGAATGTTTTTGACACTTTGGATTCCGATTTGAATGTTCTGGGTTTACCTTGTAAATCCATATATAGTTGTTTGCTTACCTAACAGTGCTATTATTGAGTGGTGCTCTATGGCACCCTGGTTGAGAATCACTGGATTAATGACCTTCTCAAATCACCTCCAGTTTTATTTTTCTCTAATTCTGTAGTTGTTAATGAACCAAAAAAAGAGGCCAGAGCCATTTTGCTAGAGTAGGTCTCCTGTGTGCTGTTTTGGATAGAATTACAGTTTGACTTAACAGAATTACGCTGTTCACACATTGTAAGCACCCTATCGTTTTGCAGTCAGCATGGTACATTACAGTGTAATTAATCCTGCAATAGTCATTGAAAGGTGCAGTTCAATACAGTATTGCAGCTAATTGTCTTGTGTTAAGTGGGTAGTTGATTTTGTTTCTGGTAACTTTGTCATTGATTTCTTTTACAGAGGTGCTGGGCAAGAAGTAGGAAGATCATGCATTATTTTGGAGTTTAAAGGAAGAAAAATAATGGTAATTGTTATATTATTGTGTTACATTGCTAATTTAATATTTTTTGAAGTTTAAAGGAAGAACAATAATGGTAATTATTTGTAAACACCCTCAGTTACAACATCTGTTGTAGAAAGCTATCGTGGGCAAATCCAAGTTCCTAACTAAAACTTCGTATCGAAGTTTGCCGCTTCCAGAAGAGATGGATCCTATGGTTCCCAAGAACAGTTTAAACAGTGGAAGGACATAAATTCTGAAAGAAAGTTTAGGTATCTATTTATGCTTGTGTGCAGATGATACCTAGCCTTCAGTGGTTGTGTGTAAATGATACCTAACTTTCAGTGGAGCCTGTATCTATACTTTGTAAACATAGTTTTGAATATAGTCCAAACACCCACATATCCTTGCTTTTCTACTATTGAGCTTAGGTGATAAAATCTATGCTTAAATACTTTTTTTCAGCTATTTACTCAAAAAGTAGAAGCATGAATAGACATGTGAAAAGAATCACAAAAGGCATACAGTTTTCCATTGGGGATATGCTATATAGACAGACACACTAGCTGAGCTTCTATCATGGAACTTAATCTTCCAATGTTAAAAATAGTGAATAAACAAAATGAACTTTTCTTACGTGATACTGAAAGTCGCAAATCATTTGTAACTAAGTTAAATTTAGTAACTAAGTTTGTAAATTAAACTGCATGATTCTCTTTATATGTAGTTTTCTGTTAAGAGTTTCCGTTATTTTTCATCACTTTTCAGCTTGATTGTGGAATACACCCTGGTCTAGAAGGAATGGATGCCCTTCCTTACATTGACTTGATAGATCCTGCTGAGATTGATCTTCTCTTAATTAGTCAGTAAGTTGCACTTTGAACAAGAATTAGTGCTTTTTAGAGGGTCGATGTAATGTAGGCTGTATCGCTGGGAGAAAACGCATGGGGTGGCAGTTCCCAGTATCTTTTTATTATGTAAACTAGGTCTTAATATCAAAACTTTTATCCATCCCCATTACAACTTTGCCTCATGTTTCCTGTTTGTAATCATATAATACTATGTAACTTTACGATGGCAACTTCAGCTGTTCTTCATGTAGAAAACAAGTTTTAGGAAAATATTGTTTGTATTTTAGCACCAGCAATCAGTAGAAAAGCTTATACAGACTTAAATGGAGGTTGGCTCAGGCCCATAATAGTAATTACCAATGAGAAAGGAGCCAGCTTTATGAAACCAGTTAACTTTCCATGAACTACCCATGTTTTACATACTAGCATTTGATACAGTAGTTCAAGGGGCATTCACCCAAATACATTATGTATTTCTTACACCTGTATCTCAGGAGCCGTTCAAATTAGCACTGTAGCACAGTTGAAATCATAGGAAAGTAGGACTGGAAGGGACCTCATGAGGTCATCTAGTTCAGCCCCACCCCTCCCCCCTCACTATTCTATCCCAGCCAAGTTTCTCTCGAACCTGTTATTGAAAATTTCCAGGGGTGGAGATTCCAAAACTTCTCAGTGATTCTTTAATGATTCCTTAAAAAAATCACTCCCCTGTCTGTATTTGTGTAGATGTGGCAAAACACTTATCTAGTGTGCTACTAAAAATACAATCTAGTAGTTTACCTCTTCATATATGGTGGCCTGCATACCACTTTTGCAACCACCACTGCTAAATTTGTTTTATATTCCTCCTTATGTGTGTGGTATGTATATTTTCTCCGTATCCAGTATCAGTCCTTTTTTGAAATAAATATAAAAAATGAATAAAAGAGATCACCCACAACAATCCTTGCCTCTTGCATAAAAAAAATTATAAGCTTGTTTTGGTAAAATGTCTTCAGTAAATGCATAACTTGAAATTCCATCTTTCTTTATAAGTCTCATATTTTTGAATATAGAAGATAGGCCTGGGTAATCTTGATATTGCAATTTTTACATGTATTGAATTTGTGATTTTTTGTATTAATACATTAAAATAGTGAATTGTATGCCACATGCATTCTACAATATTAGCATATTAACTGGCTTTATATTGTTATTTGAAGTTTCCATTTAGATCACTGTGGGGCTCTACCATGGTTTTTGCAAAAAACAAGTTTTAAAGGAAGGACATTTATGACTCATGCTACAAAAGCTATTTACAGATGGCTTCTTTCAGATTATGTCAAAGTTAGGTAAGTTGACCCGGTCTGTTTTTTTTAATTATTACCCTAGCATGCCCAATGGAGAAAGTGTATGTGAAATAATACAGTGATTTAGGGACTTTGGGTGTGTTCTGTTAGGTCTTTACAGTGCCAACCTAAAAATTTATATATCTAAATTTCTTGCAGAGTTCACTTACAATACTAATAATGTCTTGGGGCTTAAAACCAAAGAAGAGGGAATCTAATCTTCTTTAAATGTTTGTTTTCTTTCAGTCGTGCTTTTCCAAAGGTTCTAACCATAACAGTAGACCAGTCATTTGCTAGTCAATTTAACTTTGGGGTCCTTAGGTCATAACAATGTCTGGGTTTCAAACATAGAAAGGAATATTTTATGTCAATTTCCCACATTTTTAAAAGTTCATGAAACATCCATTTCCATCCCTCTCACAAACTGATTTACCCACTTTTTCCCCCTTGTCCCCCTACCCCCAACCTTGCTCTCTCCCCAGAGTGAGTAAGTGGGGGAAGTCTTGTCTTAGATTCAAGTAAATACAGCATATAAAACCTTCAGTTTTTGGTCCAAATTGGAACGCTGCTCCAGTCTGCACTTATTTCCAGTAACTTTCCATGTGCAGTTTAAGGTGCTGGGCTTGACCTGTAAAGCCTTAAAAGGCCTGAGTACTACAGAACTAAGGAACTCCCACCTTGTTCCTTAAATTCCATCACAATCCCTATGGTCAGTCAAGAGCAACCTTCTGCAAGTACCATCTGTGCACCAAGTTTGCTTGGCAAAAATGTGTGGGAGGTTGTTCTTAATAGTCGCTTCTTGGCTTTGGAACTCCCTTCTCCCTGACCCCATCAGAGTCGAGCCAGGTTACCTTTTGGAAGTGTTGCAAGACTTTATTTGGGTGGTCTTTTAGCAGATGGAGTTAAGTTTTGGGGTGTGGTTTGGGGAACTACCTTAGCATGTATTTTCTCCTGTGTTTACAACTTGCTTTATTGTAAGTCACCATGAGTTTCTTTTGGGAAGGGTGGCATAGATAAATAAATAAATACATATATGTTCTTATCTCTCTTCTCTCATCTGTTTCATTCAGGTATATTTACCTAAACATGTCTTTCTTTCCTTTTTACACTCTCACCTTTGTACTTTCTTTCTCTTCTCTTTTAAATTTCACCTTAAAGCATTCTACTTCTAAATCTGTTCACAAAAGTGTCTTCAATTTTTGTATAAAGTGAGTGAGTGAAACTAGCTGATGCTCAGACATTTTGTTTTATACAGCAATATATCGGCAGATGATATGCTATATACAGAGACAGATCTGGAAGAAAGCATGGACAAAATTGAAACAATCAACTTCCATGAAGTAAAAGAGGTGGCAGGAATCAAGTTCTGGTGTTACCATGCAGGCCATGTTCTAGGAGCAGCCATGTTTATGATTGAAATAGCTGGTGTAAAGGTACTTATCAGTACAGAGTAGAAATCTGTATATAAGTCTTTGGCACGTGGTATTTCTTATTGGTTAAGTGCCAGCAATGTACTGAAAACTGTCCAGGACACAAGATGAGGTGTAGTCAGGTGCTCAGTGTTGTTGTGAGTTGGAATCCAATGGGACACAGAAGGAGACACATTATCTTAGAACTATTATTCATCAATTATAATGGGCTAGTGATCGCACTTATATCGAAATGAGATAGTGTATGTTGGCTAATTACAAGAAGTATACCTTTGTGTTTCTGTCGTAGGTGTATAATAACAATACAAGAATCTCCAAACTAGTCTGCTGAGAGCTGGGTGAGCAGCTGATGCTGGCTTGATTCCAGTAGCTCAAATATATGAAAAGGCAACTGAATACATAAATAGTTTCCTAATGCTATTTTACCTTGTCTGTCTGTCTAGGTACTTAAATGACCCTCATCACCATAGTATCTGAGTGCCTCACGTTAATGAATTTATCCTCACAACACCCTTGTGAGGTAGGGAAGAATTCTTATCCCTGTTTTTAGGTACAGAGGAACCAAGTAACTTCTCTGAAGTTATAGATCAGTCTGGGGCAAAGACCAATGTTGAACATTGCTTTCATGAGTCCCAGTTCATTATCTTAATAGGGAGATCACCATTCCTCCATTGAAATATGCATGAGGTGCGCTAAGTTTTTACTACAGGATGAAGAAATGTGGTCCTGAACTAGGTGGTGGTTCACAAAGTCATTTTCCTGTTAGGATTTGATCTGTCCCATGAATGCTTGAGAAGAAGATTTAAAAAAAAGATAAAGCCTGTGTATGGGTAAGGCTGTGTAGCTACAACAACTAGGATAAAAGTTAGAGTTATGGGTTGTCCTGCTTGTTAACAGCTGCAGACAGGAAGAAACTTTTTCCCCTTTTGTGCATCATATCTGTCACATGACCAGTTTCCTCCTGCCCGTTATCATCTTTGCTTTCTTCTGAAACACAATATAGGCCAAGGGCCTGTTGGCTGGATCTGGCCCACAGAGCTGGGGCTTTAACGATGTTCAGTGGCAGGGGCTTCACCTGTGCCACACTGTGCTGCACTACACTGCACCTTAGCAGTGGGGAGCTTTCTGTGTTGTGCTGCAGCCAGGTGGTGCACAGAAACAGTGGCCAGACTTTAGCACTGGCTACCTCCAAAGCTGGGCCATTCCTGCCTGCTGCCAGAAAATGTTGCTGACTACTGATGTAAGCTCCGTCACTGATATAGCTCTATCACCTATAGTTATACAGAAACCACTTATCTTTGCTGCTGCTGGCTATCTGTGTTCTTATTCAAGCTTTTGAGAATAAGTTTTATTTTATTTATACTTGAAAAGCTTGGTGGTTGGGCACATAACATGTAGACTTCTGAAATCAGAATGAGGTCATTTACTCTGGTTAAGGTGCAGATCACAGTTAAGAGTCTGTGTGTTTTAAAAGTACCTGCTTGGGCATACACAAGAAAAGTAGCTGACTTTAAGATAAGATGAGATGGGCACTAATGTGGAGAAGAGCATCAAGACTACAGTGAAAGTGTTTAAAATTATCAGCTTCTTTTTAAAGATCTGTGTGCAGCTTTCTCAAGTAAAACCAGATTTATATAGGTAACAGAAAATGTTGTTAATTTTTGTTGCATTATTTATTATATTCTCAAATGCAGTCTAAGTTTGTCTTGTGGACAAAACATCTAATGTGTGTGTTTACAGGTGTAAAAATCTGAAAATGTCACTCAACACAGAAAAGAATTGCCAAAAATGTTGGTAATTGAAATCTTATTAGTGATTTTGATTAAAGATATAGAGAGAGAGAGAAAGAGGGAGAAGTACATCCATAAATATTATTTTTGCTAACATATTAAACACTTCTATACAAGGCAAACTTATAAGTATTTGCTGACTTATTCTGATCATAGGTGTATTGTTTCTCTTTCATTGTCACAGCTTTTATATACAGGTGATTTCTCAAGACAGGAAGACAGACACCTCATGGCAGCTGAGATTCCTACCATTAAACCTGATATTCTTATAATTGTAAGTTTTGCACAGCAGTTTCTGTAAATAAGCATGTAGATTTATCTAGAAGGGGAAGGGGGTGTTACTTAAGTTGTAAGATTAATATCAAAATGAAGGAGGAAACTTAAAGGTGACATGTAACTAGCAATTTGTTTTAAGCTCTAAGAGTCCAGGCTACAGGGTATTCACACATCCTGATAGTTTCCTCCCAAGTTGTTTTTCCTCAAGTTTCTTTATTTGAAAGTATTGCATAATGTAATTTTAAACACATTAAAATGTATGTGCCATCTTAAAAATAACATGCACATCACCATTTCACAAAATGGCGTTTTGTGTTGTTCAGTAGCAAAGCATAATATGTTCTGGGGTGTCCACGCAGAAGAGTGGGTGGGCCCACTGTGGCACTGGCTTGTAGGTAGTAGTGTGCTGGGCCCATAACACAAATTAAGCATGTACTGTAGTAATTCTGCCTAATGTTTTAGCCCAGGCAATGACAAACATTGTACAAAACTTGATGTAGTCACTTCTCTAACCTCTCTGCAGCCCTCGACCACACTGCCAATTAGGATAAGCATCCTAGATCAAAAATAAGACTAGTGAAGAATGTCACTTCTTGTCTTGAAGCTGTGGAGTGAATATGAGCAGCGTAACAAGTTAATGTCATTTTCCTCTCAAAAAATATTGAGAAGTCTTTAATGGGTGTAAATGGGCATGATCTTTAGTGTCTGCTCTATAAGAGATCAGCTCTAGATCATAGTGCTGCCTGCATCAGCATAGTGGAACATTGGGCCAGTATGAACCTCAGACTGAAACATTATGCTGTGGATTTACAATGACTTCAACCACTTTTGGCCTGCCACTGCTGGTTGCACTTGTACAACCCCTGGTTTAGTCAGAGGCATTATTTTATTGCAAGTTTTTTACTTGGTTTCAAGCAGGATGAATACTGGCTTTGCCTGGTTACACTTAGGATTTGCTGTGGTGCGGGTGTATTGGCCACCAAAAGCTGAAATCTGGGAAATCCTAACTATAAATCAGGGGTTGGCAAACCCCAGCGCACATGCCGAGCATGGCACGCAGTGCCACTTTCCTCAGCACGCGTTGGGGCCGGGGAGGCAGCAGCTGTTTGCAGCCTCCTGGCTGCAGCTGGCCCCAGCTCTGGGTATCTGATGCCAGCAAGGAGACCGGGCGACTCCCATGGAAGCCCTGCTGCAAGCAGCCCAGGCTCTCTGGCTGTCGGCAGCTACCCAGAACCTGGGCCAGCTGCAAACATCTGCTGCCTCTCCGCCTTGGCCCCAGCCCCAACTGCCTCCCAGACCTGGCCCTGGGCCCTGCTGTGCTGCTGTTGCTGCTTCTGCAAAGCAGCATTGTAACCTGGCATGGCACATCACAGCGGGGGGGTGCAGAAAGCTGCCTGCTCCAAGCTCTCTGCTGCCCTGCCACACTTCCCCTGCAGGCGGGGACAGCAGCGAGGGGCATAACCCTGCGCTGATGCCCACTCTGCTCCCGTGCACACGGGGGAAGTGTGGCAGGGCAGCAGAGAGCTTGGAGCAGGCAGCTTTCTGCACCCCCCCGCTGTGATGTGCCATGCCAGGTTACAATGCTGCTTTGCAGAAGTGAGGAGAGCAGCACAGTGGGGAGCATTGCCAGTATGTGGTGCCTCCCTGGAGCCCAGGGCCAGGGCTGGGGCTGGGAAGCAGCTGGGGCCGGGGTGAAGAGGCAGCAGATGTTTGCAGCTGGACCAGGTTCTGGGTAGCTGCTGACAGCCACAGAGCCCTGGGGGGCAGGGGCTTTGGGTGGGGGGCAAGGGGCAGCAGGGCTGGGGGGCAGCAGGTCAGCAGGACTGAGGGGCAGGGCCTTTGAGTAGAGGGCAAGGGGCACAAGCAGGGCATCCTATCATGTACCCCCTGCCCTCATTTTGTTTTTCTGGCATGCCAGCACTCCGGCACCTTCCAAGGTAGGCATTGTGGGGGTTTTGGGCACTCCAGCCAAAAAACATTTCCTACCTCTGCTATAAATGATGCTTTGGTGCTGGACTCACCTTACCAATTTTGAGTCCCTTGTGGTTTTGAGTGTTAGAGTCAAGAGTGTCTCTGTTAAACGTGTTGGGGTGAATGTTTCCTTTTGGTTTGAAAATCAGCATTTAAAATCAAACCAATGAATGGGATTGTCAAAAAGCTCATCACCTCTCTTTGCTGCCTCCAGGGCCAGTCCTTTCCAACAGCAGCTTCTAGGTTTGTTTTTCCAATTTTGCAGTATTATGTAAGATTCATGTATATGACCCTAGAATAGAAATATTTAGCTGCAAGTAAGAATTCTGGTTTGATAGGATAACATGAACGTATACTGAACGTACATGAACGTATTTTGATCATTTCAGAGGAGCAAAGTGTAACAGAGTTTGGGCTGCTAATTATAGCTCCATATGTACTTTACCACCTAGGAATCCACCTATGGTACCCATATTCATGAAAAACGTGAAGAGCGAGAGGCAAGATTCTGTAACACCGTCCATGATATTGTAAATAGGGGTGGTAGAGGTCTTATTCCCGTCTTTGCCTTGGGTCGAGCTCAAGAACTCCTTTTGATCTTAGGTATGTATCTTCACATTTCTAACATTTAGTGTGCAAAGTAACATGGACACTTACAACACTCTAGTGTGGTCACTATTTTAAAACAAATCCCTAAGCACCTTCACAGTGTGCCAATAGCTTTAAAAAAGCACAGAAAGTTGGTGTGTTCAAGTTAATTACTGCAGAAGAGAAAACAAGGAGCACATGCGTTTCTTTTGCTGCTTTACCATGTATAGTAAAGCAGTGTATGGTAGAGCTGTCCAACTGGTGGCCCATGGGGTTAAATTGCAGCCCTCTGGCTTCTACTCAGCTGCCACTCCCTCCATTGCTCCAGCTGCAGCAGCAGCTGGGTGGGCTCCAGGCTCCCCTTCTTCCAACTGTCCCTTTTTCCCCCTGCCTGGCTTGCCTCGCAGTGCAGCCTGGGGTGCATGAGTGGCATGATGCATTGAGAGGAGCTTGCATCCAGGAAGGTAATAGTGAGTCAGGGCATCCAGACACCTGGTGCAGCAGGGAGATACAGGGACCAACAGTGGAGAAGGGAAGGTATGTAGTGCAGCAGGCAGGCCCCTGAGTCCATGATGCAGCAGGGAAGCCTGCACACAGTGGTGGGGAAGGGGGCACCTAATGTAAGAAGAAGGTTTCAGAAGTTGTTTCCTGGTGTGTTTGACAAGAAGAAAAAAGCTTTTTTTGTTCTGAGTGGGTGGTTTGCACTTTTGACATTTCAATCTTGTCTGCTTGCAAGGATTCTGTTAAAGAGTGAAAGTATGAAATTACTAAAGACCAAAACTTCAGTAGTGGAAAATAACACTTTTTAGATGAACTGTAATTAATTTGAGAGCCAAGTCAAGTATTTCAGCACTTCTCTATGGTCATCTTCTTGCCCTTACTTTGCACTCTGAATGATTTCTGATGATTCTTTCTCTGTCATGCAAACCTTTCTTTGACCAGTAATTCTGAAAATGAGTACTTGCTTTTGAGATGCCAAGTCCTCGATGTGAACTGCTTTTAGAGCACTAGCAGTTCATCACAATTGCCATTTTAATTCTGCTCAGCAACTGAATGTGCTTGTTCCAAGAGTCATGATTTGTTTAAATATTGATTGGAAGTTCCCAGCTATATCTTGGGTGTAAATTTGTTACAGGATGCATTTTTCTGCATTCTGCAATTCCATTATTTAATATTTTGTTATAGTTTATAAATATGTTACAGAGAAACTATAATATTTCACAATCTGCTATAGCCTTCAAAGTAATTCTTAGTTTTCCATTTTCTACACCTATTAGAATATTTGTGAAAAAAATGAAAATGCAACCATTCATTTTAACACACAATGTAGATATGTTGCGTATTTAGACAGCTGTATCCACAGACCTCGAGTGGTTTTCATGCTCTAATTTAGGCACACAATTATTTTTATACTCCGAAGTTGCTTACAAGAAATGAGCAACTACATAGAATTGAGGCTAATATAATTGTGCAGTCTTATTGTAACTCCTGTCCTACCATCTGTTGCTGTTAACTTTACTTACTGCTTTTTTATCTTATGTTTTGACTGTAAGATCTCCATGGCAGGGTTTTTGTCTGAATTGTTCTATAGGGCCTTGTCTCTAAATAGAAGATGTTTTGCTGTAACCCAGGGGTGTCAGGCTTATCCTTTGTCCTGGCTGGATCCAACTACAGGGTTCCTCAGTAGGTCAGATCCACGGGGCCAGCCACAGCCATCATGGCAATGACGACTTCTATGGCAGGCCAGGCAACTGCTTGCCATGGTAATCACAGTGCAAGCGGCTGCAGAGCAAGTGAAGGCTGTGTTGACACAACCTTCACTTGCCCCCTGCCACTGAGGTCCATCTCCACCACGGTCCCAGATTCTGCAACAAGCCCTACCCACCACTAGCCCCATCCCCAAGTGCCCTGGCTCACCAGTAGCCCAGCAGGCCAGAGGGGGCAGTTCCACAGGCTGGATCTGGTCCATGGGCCATATGTTTGACACCTGTCTAACTATACTGGTATATTTATGGTGGTACAATTACACCCTGACCCTAGTGTGGTTGCAGTTTTATGACAATATAAAAGTACTTTACTGTGGTATAGCTATTCCCATTTGAGAAGGGGTATAGATTATATTGGCATAACTATCCACACGTTCATTCTGAGTCACTGTTGCTGACTTTTGTGTTGGGGATCATTATTTGTTTGGGGTTTTTACTTCTGTAAAAGTTCTAGTCATTTGCACCTTTTCAAATGCATTGCCGCAGTGGTGGTACACACGAAGCTGACCAAAATTGGGCTGGGACAACAGTGCTAATTGGATGAAAATGAATGGTCTGCAATATACAAAGGGTCAAACTAGATGCTCTGATGGCCTCTTCTGGCCTTACCCTCCATGAATCTGATAAACTGGGCTTAATGTCAGGGGTGATGATATAAAGTTTCACTAACAAATATCAAATAACAGATTGTGTTCTTCCTGTAGACTGCATAATTAGTATTTGATAAAGATATTTCAGCCTGTTACCAGCACTTTTGTAAACCCTCTTATTGCTGTTATAAAGTGAATTGAATCCGAGATAGAAGCATGCATTATTTGTAAATTGTGTCTGAAAACTGTTGAGAGTTTTGTTTGACTGCTGATCTGCCAAGACCTTCCTTTTGACAAGGATTTGTTTTATTTTCATTCATTCCAGCTTTTCTTTCCCCTCCTTCAGTAGCCAAAGTTAAGAGATATGTCTAATCTAATAGTCTTCATTTTGACTTCCTGTGTCTAAAAGGGATAAAAATGTTGTTTGGGAATCTGATTTTCTTTAAAAACAAGCTTCCTTCCCCTTCCCCCCCCCCCCGCCCCCCCCCCCAAAAAAACCCAACCAAACAACAAACAAAGAAACCCATTTATGAAAAGTACATGTCAATGTTACATTTATACGTTGTGTTATGTGTCTTTAGATGAATACTGGCAAAATCACCCTGAACTCCATGACATACCCATATATTATGCCTCCTCGTTGGCAAAGAAATGCATGGCAGTGTATCAGACGTACGTAAATGCCATGAATGACAAAATTCGTAAGCAGATTAACATCAACAATCCATTTGTTTTCAAGCACATTAGTAATCTGAAGGTGAGTGTTATTTAAGGTTGAAAAAGTGTATTTGCATGAAATAGGGCCATTTTCTTTGTTCATTGGCTTATGACTGAGTCGTTTTCTATAATTCTACCTTCTCTTAATGAGATTTTTGTTGTGTACTCTTGGAACTTCGTTCCATAACGTTGGATGGATTAGGACATCTAATCTGTGCTGCTTTATGCTAGAAGAAGCACTAAGGCTTCCTAGGGGTTTCCCATCTAAACTCTTGAGTCTCATTCACCCCACATTACCTCATGTCCTGTAAGTCACTATCGCTTCTTTCATTTTTTTTAACTGGATAAAAAGGGTATTAATGTATTTCAAGCTCAAGGGGTCTCTCCTTAATTTAGAAGAGGTATTTTGACTGAAAATCCATGGAGGATTTAAGTCTAATTTCTGGAGCAAACATAAAAATCATACTCGTCCTTTATGAGTCATTTTTCAATTGGTATTTGAATGTGTGCATATCTATATGTTAGGTATATGTGTGTGAGTGAGGGAGAGGGGGGCACTAACACTACTTCTACAGTTTTCATATATTTTTAAGGCTACACGGCTACAACCTAAACCCCTGCATATATTTTTAAAGCTTTGATGTGTCAGAAATTAGATCCATCTTCAGGTATTATTTCCAGATATTTCATGCAGTGCAGCAATTCCGTCTCTTCTGTCACAAATCCAGGAACCGACAGCATGTCCTTGGACAGTGTAAAGGATTATGGCCAGGAAAGTCCCTTCTGTGAGGGTGGTGTGTAGGGCTCTTGCAGAGGGTGCAGGCCAGGCCTATTTACTTTTGTCAAACTATAGTAACTGTTGTTCTTCCTGTTTGTCTCCTAGAGTATGGACCACTTTGATGACATTGGTCCAAGTGTTGTCATGGCTTCCCCAGGTATGATGCAGAGTGGCTTATCCAGAGAGTTGTTTGAGAGCTGGTGTACTGATAAGAGAAATGGAGTAATTATTGCAGGTTACTGTGTGGAAGGAACACTCGCTAAGGTGAGTTGCTACTGTTAATCTGCCATGGCATTTTTAATATACATGGTTGGGATATATTATCCAACCAGGGTGCTGGATTATTTATTTGGGCTCGTTAACAAATGGGGGTCAGGTCATATACATATCATGCATCTAAAGCAAATTAAGCTCCCAAAACCAACATATGCCTATGATGATTCCTGTGACGGATTTATAAATTAATCTCTTCTAAATTTAATTCAAGAAAAGATTTATAAATTATCAGTTGGCTAGCCCCAGGGAAGGGTGATTGGTATATTTCCAGGGATAGAAATTCCATAACTTCCCTAGGTAGCCTGTTCAAATGCTTGATCACCCTTGTGGTAAAAAAGTTCTTCCTAATCTCCATCCCAGATTTCCTCTGCTGAAGGAAAAGTCCATCTCCATCCTCTCTGTAATTGCCCTTACGGTATTTTAGATGGTGTTCAAATTCCCCTGTAGTCTTCTCTTTTCCAAAATAAACAACCCTACCCTTTCCTCATAAGTCATGCTTCCCAGACTTCTAATCATTTTTGTTGCTCTCTGCTGGACTCTTTCCAATCTGTCCATATCCTGCTTGAAGTGTGAGGCCCAAAACTGGACGTGGTATTCCAGGTGAGGCTTCATCCCTGCTGAATAAAGCGAAGAATCACTTCTCTTGTTTTGCAAGTGTTAAAGCACCCCAGGATGCTGTTGGCTTTCTTTGCAGTAAGAACACACTGTTGGTTCATATTATGCTCCACTGTGACTCTCAGTCCTTCTCTGCAGTACTGCAGCCTAGTCACTTATTCACCAGTCTGTATTTGTGCATGCAGTTATTCCATCCCAAGTGTAGGACTTTGCCCTTGTCCATGCTGAACATCTGATTGACTGAAGACCACTTTTCCCATGTCTTCAGGTCATTCTGGATCTTAACCGTACCCTTCAGTTTGTCTACAACTCCAACCAATTTGGTATTATATGTGGCTGAGGGTGAATTGTCGTTAGTGTGTTGTTCAAGGGAAAGGGTGCAAGTATGTGTTTCAGTTATTCTTAATGACTGACCCCAGGTGTATGTGTGTAGTAACTTTAGCAAGCGGCAAATAATTATTTCTGTTTTTAAAGTGAAAATGTGGATATGTTGTATTTACAGGAAGCTTTTAAAGTATTTTATTTTCTCCTGTGACAGCACATCATGTCTGAACCCGAAGAGATCACAACTATGTCAGGGCAGAAGCTCCCACTGAAGATGTCTGTAGACTACATTTCTTTCTCTGCTCACACAGATTATCAACAAACCAGCGAATTCATTCGAGCACTAAAACCTCCACATGTGGTTAGTACACAGGGTATTTATTTCTTAGGAAAGTTGGATCTGTCATGCTAGATCAGACTCAACAAATCAGTGTTCTGGAATTGAGTATCTGGTAGTGGCTGGTCCCCGTTTTTTTTCCCCCCACTTCAACCCCCCAAAAAAGGATGAAATGCTCTTCAGTTTACTAGTCTGGCAGAGTAAAATGCAGGCTGACTTGCAGCACTACCATGGATGTGGGGTGCACTGGAGCATTTTTTTTTAAAGTGCTCTATACACCCTATTAAGCATTTTTCCATGTAATTATATGAGTAAGATAAATTACTGAACAAGTCAAGTGGCATATGGTCATGTTGATAGAGTGAGTCATAGAATATGCAGGGCTCCAGATATTTTGGAATAGCAAAGTGGGAAGGAAGTCCTTTGGTGGAAACCTGTTTGGAGGCTGTTGCAAGTGAACAGGACAGTGTGAAAGAAGGAATGGAATGGACA
>NW_005841900.1:76257-85520 GCF_000455745.1 Alligator sinensis | reverse complement strand
AGAGCGTGAGCAAAGTATTAGGTGGCAAGAAAGCAGGAGATGCGTAGGGATGAAATTATGGTGTGCTTTGAAAATAAGGAGTAGAATCTGAAATGCCAGAGGCGGCAGCTAAGAAGGAAGCACTGATATATAATATTTTTTAAAAATGGAGAAGCCTTTAACAACAGAAAAAAGGAAAATAAATTTGCTAGAGATATTTGTAAAGTTGTGCATGAAGCCTCAACTTAATACCTGTGTGCAGTTCAAGAATGTGTGTGTATATATATACATATATCGGAGCAAAAAATAGATGTTCCCTGTATTGCTGCCCATGAAATTATATATCTTAAACATGATGCATGGGCAGTAAAATGGCAGCCTACTCGCCTTACCACATTTTGAAAGTAGAAGCCATGTTAAGTACAGCTATTTCTATTTCCTCTAGATTTTAGTACACGGTGAGCAGAACGAAATGGCCAGATTAAAAGCAGCATTGATACGAGAGTATGAGGATAATGATGAAGTTCACATAGAAGTTCACAATCCTAGGAACACTGAGGCTGTGACATTAAACTTCAGAGGAGAAAAACTTGCCAAGGTATAAAAAATAGCATTTTCTTAACACTTTAATTATAATTTTTCTCCAAGAATTTCTGCCTTTATCAAATGGGGGTTATGTGCTTCTCAGGTGCTTTAGCATAATATGGAAACACTGTTTTTGCCAAGATCTATGTTGATACAGATAAGTCTGCCAGTGTTTTCAGTATCTTGACATTATACCGTATGAAACACATTTCATGGCAGCAGTCCTACATAATCTCTTAACAAAAAATAGTATGCGAATCAGCAGCGTCAGAGAAATTTATGGAAGAATAACAGGTCCCACTTCTAATGTAGGGAGCCATTAGTATATCCCCCTTCTTGACAAAAAGATGCATACAGGAAAAATATAATATTTTGGCTGGATTAAATAAGCTCGCCATCTTCAGTCAGTCGCTGTGTCCTCAAAGGTCTCCATTTCTGGGAAATTCAGAATGTTGCTGAAATAGGTTAAAATAGAATTGTCTAGAAGAAGGTATTTTATACATGATGGCTAATCTGTTTTATTTTGGAATACAATGATAAAGCTACAAAAGAAAGCCAAAGCTAAAGCTTTACCACTTTAAAACCAAGAGATCTGAATGTTCTTGCAGAATGTATTTTTAACAGTTAATCTCCAGTTTGCTAGGCTTGCTTTTGCAGGACGGTGAGTTTTGAACTGCTATAGTAACACTTTGATGTAATATTAAAATAAAATCTATGAATGTTGGACTAAGGAAGAACAACTGTGAGCCTTGATGCATATTGAAGAAACACACATCTGTCAACATTTTTTTTTTTTAAGTCCAAAAATCTGTTCAGGGGACTTTTAAGAAAAACTGCTTTGGTTGTTTGTCCCAAATTATTATATAACCAGCATTATCTCATGTTATTTGATGAATTGAGCTTAATGCTTTTAAAAATGAAATAAAAAGGTCTGAAGGAAAAGTGTCTTGAAAAATGAGGAACGGGGTAGCCATTATGGATCTGATGTTAGAGTTGTTAACATGAATGGCACTTTGGTGGGTCTCAATTCCCAGTAGACTACTATGGGCCTGCTTTATCAAATTCTTCTACATCTTGAGATCTAAATTACAGTGTAGTGCATCATTTACAGGCATACTTGCATTATTTGTATGCATTCTCTGCTGAAGATATTCCCCATAACAATGGAAGAAGCCCTCTAGGGAAGTATTATCTCCTTCACCGAGATTTTCAGGAAGAAGCCAGTAGGAGTCTGTTTGGAATGGTTTAGGAATAGCCCACCTTGCATCTGTATTATGGGGCTTTTCCAGATGACATTGAAACTCCCTCCAACCCTATGATTTTTAACAAATACTGAGAACACTTAAGTAACTACCGTGAAAAGAGTGCATGCATGGAGAAGTAAGATATTTTTTCTCTCTTGATCTTACGGACATTACCTTAGCCGGAAGGTTCTCAGCAAAGACTGCTCACGTATCCTTTATTTTGTATTTCTAAATGATTATCTGGTATGGTTTATCTAACTGACTTGGAGAAATTAAGGGTCACTAGGTGATGGAACTTTCACCATGAGCCCAACGCAACCTTCTCCCCCCCCCCCCCCCCCCCCAAACAAAAAACAACAAAAAAACAAAAAAACAAAAAGCCCCACACAACCCTGCCCCCCCCCCCCCCCCCCCAAAAAAAAACCCAAACAAAAAAAATTGGATCATATTGACTATCTTTAACATTTTGTGAACCTTGAAGCCATATAGGTAACCCCTAAAGCAGAAAAAGTGGGAAATGCTCAGTATAAAGCACAGATACTTGGGGCGGGGGGTAGAAATAATTTCCTCCACTCATGTCATCAGTATCCTCTAAAGCAACATACCCCTCCCTTCCCTGGACAGGCCATCCAGGGAGGAAGTGAAAATCTTTGGCCAGTGTGGTCTTACTAATGAATGACTCATCTGCCAACTGATAAAAGATTCCATGTGCATCAGAAACGCTTACTAGACCTCTACTGCCTGGTTTCAGATTATACATAACTAACAATAAATATGTGAGTTAACCTCAAAGAATCTGAACTTCAGCTTCATTTCTTGTGTTCACCCTTGCTTTAATAAAGTAGCACCTTCATGTTCTAATTGTTATTAGTCAAGTATTGTGTTTTTGGGAATGGCATATTTTAATAATTTTGTAAAAATAAACACCAATCTGTTCCTCAGATTGGTCAGGCAGTTCTTTGGGTCTAAAAAGCAGAGGGTTTTACTTGTTTCTGTTTTTTTCTTCAAGAGAAGTAATTGTGTGAGATTTAACCATCGCCACTGTATGAAGTCCATGGAAAGCTTCTGTATTACTAGGGTGGAAGGATGATAACAAACTGATACCGTGTAGTAACTGAGGATTTGCCATGAGCACTCAGGCTGATGACAGATGTGGGGGGAGGGGGGGGAGACAAAAAAAACAAACAAATAATGCCCCCGGACCCACCTCCCCCCCCCAAAAACAAACAAACAAACAAACCCAAAAACACACTTTACCGAAAGAAGCCATGCACTAGTTTGACCCAACTCTGCCGCGTCTATATAGATCAGGCACTTCAGTGGGGCTTTTAGGCACTCTTATCTGAATGCTGATTTAATCAGCTTTCGATAAAAGTGCCAAAAAAGCCCCGCTAAAGTACTCTATACAGACGTTTGGCAAGCCAGGTCCAACTAATGCAGAGCCTCTTCTAGGCATGCGCTGGGCTCCGCACGGGGGTGAGCCAAGTTTAAAGTAAAGCTCTGTTTTGTTTTTTTTTTACATCTGTAAGCTGCCTCAAATTGCTTAACTTTCTTAAACTGACATGGGACATGACTTTCTTTCTTGAGTGGCTTCTTTTAACTGGGGTCTCAGACTCAAATTTATGGCCAAGGTCCTGTGGACACGTAACTTACAGATGCATACCGTATTTGCTTGCAAAACATTTTCCTTAAAACGTAGGCTTCTAAAATTGGAATGTGTCTTAATCGGGGAATCTGATTTCTATGCTGGCCTGGAAGCATGGAGACACTGGAGTGACTGCTGGGTGCTGGCTCCCTTTCTGGCCCACAGACAGGAGGGTTGAGGGCAGAGGAGAGTCTTCTGCTCAGCCAAAAACTAGAGGCTTAATCCTGTCACAGCTACTGCCAATTTAGCAACATCTGTGGCAGAGTTTGACCTCTAGCTTCCATCTGCCAGGGAAGTGGTGTGATGCTGAAAAATAAGCGCTTCCCCTGGCCCCCACAGTCACTGGCTCCCTTTCTGGCCCACAGACAGGAGGGTTGAGGGCAGAGGAGAGTCTTCTGCTCAGCCAAAAACTAGAGGCTTAATCCTGTCACAGCTACTGCCAATTTAGCAACATCTGTGGCAGAGTTTGACCTCTAGCTTCCATCTGCCAGGGAAGTGGTGTGATGCTGAAAAATAAGCGCTTCCCCTGGCCCCCACAGTCAGCATTTGGCCATGCCAGGGTGGGGGGGGCGGCGACACGGATCTTGTTTTCTTCATTCTACGTTCCCAAAACAAGGTGTGCGTGTCTTATTTAGTATGTAAGAAAAGGCATTATGTCCTTTGCCAGCTGTGTCAGTGAACTGCAATGGTTAGAACATGGATTGAAGACATGGATTAAAAGTAAATTATCTCCAAAAATTCTCCCATGATAAGTCTAAAGTGATTCCTTTTAATATCAGTATTATTGTATTACTTAGAGGATTTAAAAATTTGAGCCTATTGCTTCAGTCATAATTGTGATTTTAACTTGGTCATTAACTAGCTTAGATACATTCTAATATAATAAAAGCCTTAGTCCATCTGTCTGTAACGCTTTATTCGCACTCTGATTGGTTGTCTTGGCAGCCAATCACAATGCTGACTGAAACAACCAGAGTGCTCCAAGAGCGTTCCAGACAGGAGGCGGCGGTGGCAATGCAGCAGAGCGCCACTTTGATGACAGGGATGGAGAACATCCTGCCCCACCTCACTCCCTGGAGGCAACAGAGCAGGGGAGGCAAGATCAGCAGCCCTGGCCTCCCCTGCCCCCCTCCCTGGCCCTTCTTCCTGGTGGCACGGGGTGCTGCCGGGAACGGTGAAGCAAGCTTCCCTCCCCTTCCCCCCTGCTCCTGGGAGACAGCAGTGCGGGGTGGTGAGTGGCAGTGCTCCGTCCCCACCCACGTCCCCTCATTCCTGACAGGCAATTAGCTTAACAAGATGTTTGCCTAAGTCTCTCTTTGTTTATCCTTTTCAATAAAACCCATAAAAGCAGGTAGGACTCAAATTGCAACAGAGATCAAAAACCATGAAAGCATGAGTAACCTCATTTAAGAAAGCAGACAAAATTAATTGGGTAAATATGATATCTTTTATTAGACCTACACAAATAGTTGGAAAAATTATTTGCAATCTTTTGGGTATAAATACATCACTAAGAAGCATCACTCATCTAAGAAGGCACTTTGCTCTGCTTAATTTACCAAATTCCCTCACAACGGACCAAAAACAGTGTTTTGGAACAGAATTTTTCCATGCTTTTATTTGTAGTACTCATGATGTTGCCATCTGACTTAAAATATTAGTCTGCAGCTGTGATGATTCATTAGAATTAGTAGCCTCTGAGTGTTTCTAGAATTCTCTATTCTCTCACACACTGGCAGCAGGAGAAAGAGACTCCTTGGAAGGGTTGGAGTCCAGTTAGGGAAGAGAAGCAGAGTCTAAGTCCTTGGCTGAAGAGAGGGTGGGGGGTGATAGCTACCTATCCTGGCTGGAAAGGTGTCCTTGTCCAGCAGGTGTTGTCTGGGGTGGGGTGGGGTGGCGGTCGCTGGCAGGTCCTCTGGGTGGATAGGTGGTGTGGCATGGTGCTGGTCCAGATGGAGAGGGCATCCCACTGGGTCTGTCTTCACTGCCCCTTTTTATAGGGGCAGACCTTGTGTGACCCTAGTGACAGGAGGCATGCCCAGGCAAGGGTCAGCCCCTGGCGTACTAAGCATGTGTGGTCCATGCAGGGATTTGCAGTTTCGGGTGTCTGTAATGGTGGGGTACAATGGCAGAGTTGCTGGTTCTGCAGGGTCTTTTGTCTTTCAAATGCTGGGTTCTTGTCTCTGTTCCTGGGTGAGGTCCGTGGTTCCTGGATGAATCAATGCAAGTTGATGGCCTGATCATTACAGGCCATTCAGTAGAGGCCTGCTACCATTGTATTTCAATTATTCCCAATCACTCTCATTCATCCAGGAACCAATTTACATGGGAGGGGTACATGACTCATACAGTTGCAACACAGGATGCCCAGGCAGAGGACACAAGATGGAAACTTGACATGACTGGTTCACTTACAAACACAGGCCTAAACCATACAATATCTATATGAAACAATAAAAATCAATATGAAAATGATAATAATACAATTATACAACAGTAAGAATTAATACAAACCTAATAATAATACAGTATAAAACAGTGGATATCCAAAACCAAAAACTTGCTACCAAAATAAAAATGTTAAAGCGTATTCTAAGTCTGAGCTCACTTATGCTGGTCTATAGGGAATAGAGGGAGAGAAAGAAAAGCCAGAAATAATTGGGGAAGGGAAGGGAATGCATCTCTATCATATATATTAAAAAAGAAAAACTAGGGGTTTGGTACACGGTTATAAACTCCTACAAGACCATTTCAGGCTGGACATAAGGAAGAACTTCTTTACTGTCCGAGCCCCCAAGGTCTGGAATGGCCTGCCGCCAGAGGTGGTTCAAGCACCTACTTTGAACGCCTTCAAGAGAGACCTGGATGTTTTTCTTGCTGGGATCCTATGACCCCAGCTGACTTCTTGCCCCTGGGGCAGGGGGCTGAACTCAAGGATCTTCCAAGGTCCCTTCCAGCCCTAATGTCTATGAATACAAACACATTTATAATAGCTATTGATTCTAAAGTGTCAAAAATGTAACCTCTTTCCTCTGTTGGCTAAACCTTTCTGTTGAGTTGCACTTTGGAAAAAATGCTTGCTGCCAAGGTTTACTCTTTCGCTTTACTGGGATCTTCCGAGGTGGTGTCATCTTCTGACTTTTTTTTTTATAAGGATTCTGCATTTCATCTTTAGCTAGCCCTTGTCCATTAGAATTTCAGATTTCCTTGAAGCAATTTTGATTTTTTTTGTTTTGTTTTTCTTTTCAATAGGTAATGGGGTCTTTGGCAGATAAGAAACCAGAGCAAGGACAGCGAATTTCAGGGATCCTAGTTAAAAGAAACTTCAATTATCACATCCTTTCACCTTGTGACCTCTCCAGTAAGTAAAGACAGCATGTTGCAATATGATCAATAATTAATTGAGTTTTGTGCTTAAAAGCAAAGGCTGTCATGCATAAGATTATAAACCAGTTTTCATGAGTTAAGCTTCTATAATGTTTGAGATCCATAATTAGCTAAAAATATTTTACATTGGCTCAGTTTTGGGGGAATGCTGCTTGATAGGGGTGAAAAACAGCAGGATGTTTTTTGTAAAAAGAATTCTTACTGGAGATGATTCAAACTGATAGAAAGGCTTATATATAAAGATTTCTGATATTGCCTATGCTAGCATGTCAAAGCTTTCTGCCATCATTATACTTTGTTTCCAGCAGTGGTGGTACCGTAAAATATGAGTAAGTTATCATTGAATAAGTCAGGCAGGGTAGCATAGCACATTAAAGACCTAACTTATTCAGAAAGGTGAAAACTTTCATAGGCTACAGCCTACTTTGTCGAGTGTCACCATACCCTGCCTTTTGCCTGACTTCAGACTAACACAGCTAAGTATTGCTCTCTTGCAGTGATTCACAGCCAGGATGTCATGGCACACTGAGGTGTTTTGACATCTTTTTGAGGGTTCTACAGGGTATCACACCATGCTAGCATGGTTAAGTGTCCAAACATGATTCACAAGATTAATCCAGAGATTTCAAATAGGAATCCTGTGATGGGGCCATCTCGGCTGGGTCGCAGTGTCAGTCCACCCACCTGTCTCTGGGCTAACCACCTGCCTTTCTCGCCTGCCACTCCTTGATGGTAATAATTGTGAGAGCTGTCACTAAGGCAGGAGGCTGCCTATTGCTCGCCCTAGTGATAAGGATGTTATACACAGCTCCGACCTCCCCTTATCGTGTCCTATGCCTCACAGATGACAACCTAAGTTGATGAATAGCTCCAGCCTAAAGCTTGGCCAAATTCTGGCCCTTGTAGGGCCTCTAACATACAACACGCACAATCTGTCCTCCACAGAGTGTCTTTCACATTACCTTCTCACAGGGCCTCTTGTATTCTGCCTGCTCTCACCAGGCCTTTCACATACTGTTCACTTCCTAGACCACTCTCAACCTGCCTTACTCCATGCAGCACTTCGGGTCCCCCTCGGCCCTACTCTGCGTGGCACTTTAGGCTTCACTACTCACTCTCCAGCCGGGGAGCACGCTGCACTTCAAGCTGTCCTCTCACAGATCTTACTCTACGTAACTCACAGCCTTATGCTGTACTCTGGGCTGAACTCAGCTGCTGGCCCCTCTCATGCACAGCACTTTGGGCTGCCGTTGTGCACCCTACTCTATACGGGCCTCCGCTTACTTCTGCCACCTCACTGGGGCCACCAGGTTCTTTCACCCTATGGGCTCAGATGCTTCTCCTAAGCATGCCTGCCCCGCCCAGGGTCTTTCAGCCTATGGACTCAGGTGCCTCTCAGTGGCATGGGGCCAGGCATGCCCATCGAGGTCTTTCATCCTGTGGGCTCAGGTGCCTCTCTAGTTTGTGCCTGGCCCCATGCCTGTCCCTACCTCCGGGTAACCCACCAGGATGTGGGGGCTGGGGTTTCAAAGTGCCCCTACCTGCCTTTCACCAGGGAGGTAACTGGCCTGGCATTTCTGGCAGACTGTTCTGCCATGAACATCCCATCAGGCCGCCCTTCCTCAGCAGGGTGCAGTTTTCAGTCATACCCAGGGCCAGCAGTCTCCTGCCATCCTCCATAGCTCCTGCCCTTACCTCCAAGGTGTTCCTAAGCAGCCACGTAGCTGGTGGCATCTCTCTGGCTGCTGGCAGCAGACTGCTGCTCCAGCTCTAAGGACCTCGGTTAAAATGAAGGCTGCTCCGCCCCCCTCCTCCAATCCCAAGGCCCTTCTGGGATCTTGTGCTAGCCTCATTAAGGCTAGCCCACACCTGCCAGCTAAAGTGGCAGGCACCAAAGGTACTCTGCCACAAATCCATAGTATTAATAAACCTTCTGCTTTATTGTGGTTTGAGTTCTTTGCAACAAAAGAATTCCTTTTTTATTTTTCCACAGTAAAAAAAATTAGTGAAAACTAAGAGTTGGCATTTTCCAGGGATTGCCTTGAGCATCACAAGGGGTGCCTCAAGTCTAATAAAGAGTGCCTCAAGTCTAAAATGGTTGAGAACCGCTGCTCTATTTAATAATTTGGTGATTGACTAGATTAAAAGAAGAATGAGTTTGTTGCTAGGAAGAGAACATATGTTAGTGAAGTCAACAGGAGTGTGAAGAGACTGTACTATATAATTTACATCTAAAGTGCAGCCTAAAACACTGGTCTTTGTTCTCTTCCCAGTAATAAATTCATTCCTCCTCTTGTGGGTAAAAGAGAGGGTTTTTTCTGTTGTTCGAAGGATGTAAACCCTTGAAAGTAATAGTAGACACCATTTATCTGCATTGAGACTTCTTTTTGGGGATAATAATTTAAAGGGCCAACTTTTTTTTA
>NW_005841900.1:62146-76226 GCF_000455745.1 Alligator sinensis | reverse complement strand
TCAGATTACACTGATTTGGCAATGAGCACCGTCACACAAACACAAGCCATTCCATATACTGGCCCTTTCAGTCTGCTTTATTACCAGCTGCAGAAACTCACAGGTATGGTTTGAAAGATGTTTAAGATCTTTTGTTTTTCTTTAGACGGTGGTTAAGTGTGTGTGTGTCTGTGTGTTTCTTGAAGAAATCTGACTGAAAGCTTTTGCTTTACTCTTACAACTTGTGTGCCATAACACATTGTATGTTTCAAGGTTTTTTGTTAGATTCTTACAGTTCCTGATGTAGCCACGGTACAAACATGGTGGGCTTGGTGAAACTTTCCTGTGCATATAATGTAAAGTAATGAGCCTGGGAAAATGCAGGATTCCTACAACCCCTACCCAGATTTATAAAGTCAAGATCCTTCACTTCCAGTTCATTGATCAAAACCTACCTGATACTGTCTTTAATTGTTTTCAACCTGTTCCTAGTAATTAAATGTCTTAAGCCTCTCCTAAACTGCCACTACAACTTATGCACAAATAAATAGTTTACTCCTTTGGGATCGTAGCATTTGTAGTCTTATCCCTCTCTGCTCACTTACCATATTTACTCAAATCCAAGTGAGTTTTTCTTCCCAGGTGGGGGAGCTCGTCTTGGATTCAGATGCCAGCCTGGAGCAGGCAGTGGCTCAGCACTGGCTTTGGCCCTGGGCTAAAGTCAGAGCTGAGCCACTGCCTGTTCCGGGCTGTAGTAGCTTGTTTGGCAGGGTAGAGAGCATGTGGTTTGGGAGAAAGTGGGGGAGATGAGGGGAACCTGCAGCCTGGCCCACAGCCCACTGCTCCCCTGCTTCCAGCTGCCCCCTTACCTTCTGCTCCAGCTCTAGGCCCCCCAGCTCTGACCCTGCCTGGCCAGGGGTTGGGACCCCACTGCTACGGAGTGCCCTGGAGCTGAGGCTGAGCTGCAGCAGAAAGGGGGAGGGGGAACAGGCACAGGGAGAGGCAGGCTGCAGGAAGGAGCAGGGGCTGGGCCAGGCTGAAGCTGTGCTGCTGGTAACTGCAGAGCTGGAGCAGAGGGTGAGGAGGGGTGTGGGCAGGGAGTGGGAGGGCAGGCATGGGATGCAAGGCATGAGAGGTCATGCTGTAGTGGAGAGCAGGGTTGGGGGAGACAGAGTTGGGGGCTAGTCACAGACATGGAGCAGGGAGGTTGAGGACAGGCAATGGAAACAGACACAGGCATGGAGGGGCAGGTGGTGGAGGGGCATGCGTGGCGGGGCCCAAGGGGCAGGGGAGTAAGGGCAGGGGCCTGGCTCCTCACCCCCCACTTCTGCTTTCCCTGCCACAGCAGTGGGGGAAGTAATGGGGGTATGACAACTAAAATGGCCAGTATAACCTATATTAAACATTAAAAACTGAAAGGAAGCAACATCACTGGGGAAAAAGATAGATTGCATTATATAGGGCTACCTAGCTGCTTGCAGACATTTAAGAAAACAAACAAACAAAAAACATGCTTTACCAGAAGCAGCCCCGTGTTACTTCAACCCAGCTGTGCAGCATCTGTACAGATTGCGTGCTTCGGCAGGACTTTTGGTGCTTTTAACTAAAGCTAATTCAATCAGCTATTAGATAAAGCACCAAAAAAGCCCCACTAAAGCACCCAAACTTTACAGATGTTGGGTGAGCCAGGTTGAAGTAACATGCTGCGTTTTTTGGGCATGTGCGGGACTTCACCTGGGAACCTGCCGAGTTTAAACTAAAGCACCATATTTGGGGTTTTGTTTACACCTACAAGCAACCTCCTAAGTCTAAACCCCTCTGGGACAGGAGGGTTTTCAGTCCTTTCATCTGCTTAAATCACTGCTGGTTTCTCAAATATACCTGCTCAACTTTAGGTGATGTGGAAGAAATAGAAGTCCAGCAAAAGCCAGCCTTGAAGGTTTTCAAAAATATTACTGTGATCCAGGAGCCTGGCATGGTGGTACTTGAGGTAGGTGTGGAATGGGAGGAAAATATTCTATTACCTGGTTTCTACAAAACGTTATAGATGGCAGCATCAGTGCAGAGTTAAATGTAGGCTTGTTAATTGCTTCTGCTGGGTAGGGACCTACGTGTATAAGGGCACCGGTATGGTTTCCCTTGAGCTGTCATCCTGCATTGATATGTCATTTTATTCAGTGGTAGTGTAAGAGTAATGTCAGAAATTATGCGAGAGGTAAAGGTTTGTTAAGGTGGTGTCTTTTACTGGACTCACAGCAAAGTTGGAATAGATTTAGACCAGCTTTCAAATGCAAGACATGCAGAACCTGATGAAGAACACCTTGAATTCTTCTTGCATTTGAAAGCTTGTCAAACTTTACCCAACTATGCAGTTGGTCCAGTGAAAGGCATCACTCCAAGACATCCTTGCTTCTCACATTTTATGTACTGGGTGTCAATTTCTTTTTATTTTGCTTTACTGTAGTCAGACAACCAAGATGTTGGGTGATATAAGCAGAGGTTTAGTGAGCAGGGTTTATACTCTGGGTGAACCCTGCAGGAGGGACGCGGCAGGGGAAGGAAGGGTTCAGGGAGCACCCAAGAGGAGGAGGGAGCCACTTGAGTTTTCCCTACGCTAGGCCTGCACCAGGGCTGGGGTGGTGTGGCACTAGGGATTCCAAAAACAATGTCCATGCTGCTGCTGCTACAGCATGATTTGCCCACCCAGGCTGTTGCTCCTACAAGAGCAGCAATATCCATGCACATGGTTTCTGTTGATGTGAAAGCGGTGCTATGGAGCTGCTTCTGCTGCCAGGGAGCAGACTGCAGGGGATGGGGGTCCAATTCTGGCACCTCTACAACACTGGTGCCTGGGACTGGTGCCCCAGCCGCCCTCCCCAAGTTACACTACTGGTTGTAAGCATTATTGTACTTGTTGCTAGTATTAGAGTCTTTAGTAACACCTTCCTTTATGGAAGGCCCTTGCCTATCTGTTTCACCAAGTGTAAAAACACTTTAAAAGTAATAATTCAGACTTAAATACCCCTTTTCAGGCTCTACACCCTTTTCTTTATGACAAATAGTAGTTGGAAATAATGCCAAACCCACATTTCTTTCTTAAAGGAGGAGTATCTGGGTTCAATCAGGAGTGATCTCTTCAGTGAGTTCAGTGACCAAGCATGGAAAAGCATGGGGGAGGAGGCCTCTTGGCCCTAAGAATAAGTCATGGTGGGGAAGCAGTAGGGAATTCCTACATGTCTCCATCTTTAATACATAAAGTTCTGTTTTGCACCAAGATAATTCCCTGAGTATTATGACACTTTTAGCTTGCATTCTTCAGTTGGTGCTGAGTATACTGCTGCCCGAGCATAATCTTTTTATTATTTTCCAGTGGGTGGCAAATCCTGCTAATGATATGTATGCAGACACTGTGACAACAGTGATCCTGGAAGTTCAGTCCAATCCCAAAATACAGAAAGGTATTTAGATTAATGTATGTATGTGTAATGCTTAACATACCTTAACTTCTCTGGTATTAACTGAGGGTAAGGAAAAATCTCAACAGATTTTGAAGGTGGGGGGGTGTTTGCCTTTTTTTCTTTAATGTTTTGATGTTTTGTTGAAATGGTTACTGTTTTTTATTAGTAGTCAGATTTGGTTTTTTTAATAGATTAAGTGATTTACACACACAAAACCCTAGCAGAATTGAAATTTCTGTGTGATTTACCATGCCATACATATATGAATATTTATTTTCCCCTCATGGCAATATAAACAAAGAAAACTAGTGTTAAGACTATAATACTGTAACTGTTATTTGTATTCTGGATGATTTATTTGTGTGTCCATGCATGTGTGTGTGTGCTTTTTCTCTCATATTTTTGTTATTAACTGAGGTAAAATACTGACTTAATTAAGGGTGTCTTAATAACTAATTCTATTTGATACCACATTCTCTTTACTGTGTGGCCCTACTTCCCTGTATTTTTTTTATATGGCTGAAGAAGCTTTTACTGTTTCTTTTAATTTCTCTTGCAAGGTCTAACTCAGTTTGATGTTTGGCAAATTTCACTTTACCCCTACACTTTTCCACCTGTAACATAGTAGGTGTTTTCTTTTGCTCATCAGTCCCTTTTTTCCATTACTTGTATAATTTCTGTTTATTCTTGATACCACTTTGAGGTGGACTTTTCATCCTGTTCAGTCTGGAGCCCTGGCCTACAAGAATTTTTCCCCTTCCCCATAATGCAAATTCTAAATAGTTTTTGTACTTTGATTTAGAGATTCCAAAACTCTACTGCACTTGAAGTCTCTAGGCCGTTCTGTTCTTCAGTTGATTTTACAAACTAATTTTCTTAATTTCTTAGTCTATCCTTTTTAAATAAAAAGCCTGAGTAGCAGACCTATTTTTATTTATCTTTCTACTGAATTTAAATGGGATCAATTTAGGGAATGGGGAGGAGGAGAGAGAGAGAGACTTTTGACTATTTAACACTTCATTATACACATTTTAAAAACAAATGGTGAAAGTGCAAAAGTATGTGGCCCTCCCAAAGGCTGAGCATGAAATACATGTTAGCGACAAAAAACACCACGTAACCAAAGTGAAACTCCCTCCCCCATACACCCCACAGAGAGCAAGCAAGCACATAAAAGTAAGGTTGGTGCAGTAGCATTGTATATCGATGAAGCAGTACCAAAACTAAGTCTAAAATAGCATCATATTTTTGTTTTGATGTCTACTTTGTGAAAAATTTCAGCTAGCGAATCCAAGGGATGTTGATGCCACACCATTTACTAACATTTGAAGTAGAAATTCTTGTTTTGCCTTAAGTATTCTATGCATAGCTGTAACCAAAAGTGTTCTAGCTTGACACCAGAAAGTGTAGTCACGTATTAGAGGAAAAAAGAAAGTGAAACTGATTAAAATTAAGACTTTCTGTTGAATTTAGTAACATAGATAAGATCATTTGTTCCAGTTACAGGTTTCAGCCTTTCTTTAAAATGCAGTTCTTCTCTTAGTATTTTTTTTATCATGTAAAGATTCTGTTCATATTTATAAATTTCCATAAAGCAAGCCATGCAGACTTTTAGGAAGCACATCTTTTAAATGGACTGTTTTTTCCCTCCTAGCAAATATTAACAAAAAGTAATTGATGGCTCTTTTATTTTTCAGCTGCTATACATAAAATTTCTAAACAGGTAGATATAGATGTGTATAGCAAGAGATTGGAGATTATGCTTCAGTAAGTTGGCTTTTCATATTATTCACAGTTGAACATTATCAGTTAGAATTGCTAATAGTTTGTCATGCATATGCGATGTTTTAGTATAACATAGAGTTATGAAATTTATGACCTATGGGGACATAGTTATCTGTGTATTACCATTTGCATTCACATATTTGTATCTGCACCATAATTTTAAAAAATGCTGTACAAATTGTTATCAGGTTAATTTCTGTGGATCCCTGCAACTAAGTAAAGCAAAGGGATAAAACGTAATATATTCTGTTTGTTTAATTAAGAAATTGAACCAATGATATATTTGGGGGGTTTTTTCCATTGGAGATGCTGAACATTGACTTCTGTGACAGCTGTGGGAACTCAGTATCTCTGAAAATTAAGCCATAACCGATTATTTTATGTGATTTTAACTACATTAATTTTGTATCTCTGTTTTGATTGGTAAGATCTTACCTTGTGTAAACACCTGAGTAGCAGCAGGCAGGAAGCCAAGCCTGTTGCCAGCTCTGCATGTTGTATAGGCTGTGCTGGGGATAAATAGCCCAAGAGCACACCAAGTCTGGGGCCAGTGCATGCTGACTTCAGGACCATATGCCGAGTCCAGGACCATGCACTTGCTCTGGAGCCATATGAAGGTCTGACCTGGCGCTGCAGTCCCAGATCGATATGCCAGGTCTGACTGGGCACAAGGCCCTGACATCAACACACTAGGTCCAACCTGGCAGGTGGTTCTGGAGCCAATATGCAGGATCTGACCCCGGCATGCAAGGTCTAGGACCATGTACCAGGTTGGACTTGGTGCACTGGGTCTGGCTGTAGATCAGCCCTGCACACAGGCCCAGTCCAGCATGTGGATTGGAGAGGTGCAATCCACTACCAGGAGTACTACCAGGTACTACCAGGAGTGGTAGTGTTAATTGCCAAGATTCGCAGAGCCACAGCAGTTAATGCTGCCACTGCTCTGCCCTTCCTTCCAGGCAGGTGCCAAGAACCTGTGCAGAGCCCTGTTCACACATCATATAATCCACACCTTCACACCCCCCTCAAATTTCTCCAGTTGGTTGGGGGAGGGGAGGATTATATGCAAGAAAATACAGTAGTAATTCCTCGCAGGAAAATTCTAAAGTTTAATGATTTATTCAGTGACTAAAAACAGAGAAACATTATGCTGAGGAATTAATCTAAAAACCAAAGATAATTACTCAAAGAACTAGTTTGCCATTTGGCTATGTTTTTATAATTATGGGCCTCTGTTTTAGGGACATGTTTGGAGAGGACTGTGTAAGTGGAAAAGAAGGCTCCATTCTAAGTGTCGCTGTAGATGGAAAGACTGCAAATATTTCATTGGAAACTCGGGTAGGTGTAGTTAAACTTATTGATTGTTGTTGTTTGTACTACATGCTAGGTGCAGCTAGGCAAGGAAAGACAAGAAAGTAGAGGTCAGAGACTTCTATGTAGTATTCTCTGAAATATTGTGTACCACTTCCAAAGGAAAAATTCCATATTTACCTGAGTATGTTATGCACCCCTTCTTCTCCCCCACTGTAGCTGTTTGTTTTCCCTGCAAAATACATGCTTGTATTTTCAAGGGAAGATCTTTTGTTCTTCATTCCACCTACAAAATGCAAGATACCTGTCTTGTTTGGGGGCATGCGGTATGCAAAAAAACCCAAAAGCCCATTCTATTTTGGTCTGGCAAGTTTGATGGCCTTGATCCTTCAGTAATTTAATACAAAGCCTGAATGTCAGACATGCACATGGAGAGAAAGAGATCTTGTCACTTTACCAGTTAGGTTAAGTAATAAAATTAATAGAATCATAGAAAATGAGGGTTGGAGGGGACCTCAGGAGGTCATCTAGTCCAACCCCCTGCTCAAAGTAGGACCAGCCCCAGCTAGATCATCTTAGCCAGGTCTTAAAAACCTCCAAGGATAGAGATTCCACATCTCTGGGTAACCTGTTCCAGTGCTTTACTAACCCTCCCAGTGTGAGTTTTTCCTTATATCTAACCTAAACATCCCTTGCTGCAACTTGAGACCATTGCTCCTTGTTCTGTTGATTAGAATGTGTTGATAGGCTATTTTGTGAAGATGATATACCTGGACATACTACAAGGAAGTGGTGTTGGGAACAAATGGTTAACCACCTGTCAACCTGCAGGGATTTGAACTGAAAAACAGGTGTAAATCAGTAAAAACCAAATGACTTAAAAAAAGATTGGGGAATTTATCAGTGAAAATCAGTAAAAACCAAGAATGTGGAACACTACTTATATTGGTACACCTGATGACTCGAATGATTTTGTTTGACATTTCTCTATTGGCAAAAACCCTTACATAGACTTGATTATAGTAGCATGAATGCATTCTTACTGGCATAGTTTAGTTTGCTCGCTGGCCAGATATGAGCTGTACAAAAAAAAAAAGCATTCCTTCACCAGTGCAAGCTGCATCTGTACTTGGAAGGTTTGGTTTTGTAGGTATGATGGCAACTTTTTTCTGTTATAATCTGGCTTTGTCTGCACTGGAAAAAAGACATTGATTGTGTGAATCAGAACTAATGTTTAGAATTATCCCTGCCTATGTTAGGCCTTCAGTTGCATTTAATATTACATAATAAAATACTGTACTGATTAAACTTGTTAATCATGTCTGTCACTTTCTGGTGTAGATAAAACGTGATGGGAGAGTTTGAGCCACTGTTTCACAAGCTCAGGTTTGCCAAATCCCATGCCATACATCTCTGATTCAGTCAGTCTGTAAGGTGCAAATCTACCATGCCTTCTGCCTCACTATTTCCAAGCCATGCCAGTGTCTCTTAATTTCTGTTCCCCTGATCTAACTTTTACCTGGTTCCTCTCTTTTGCTAGAAACAAAAGTTTCGGAATCAGTTAAACTAAAAAGAAATTGATAATTACCAAATGTGACTACTTAAAAAATAAGGCTTTATTTAATAATGTTAAACATTATATATAGGGTTGGATTCAGATATGGGCACAGTGCATCTCATTTCATTTCACATCTTTGTATGTATGATGGAGCTCAGTGACTGTGCTGATGGGTTTATCTATAGGTCTCATTGCTGCAGGATAGCCATCCATATACCTTTAACTTGCTTCTGACTTTGACTCATTTCCCTCTTGGCCAGGAAGAGTATCTGTCTTAGAAAACAGACAAGTTAGTATTATCAGGGAGAATATGATGTCTTCTAAGCTTAAAAAAAAGTTTTCTAGCACTATAAATGTCTGCTGCCACTTGTCCTATAGTAGTATGACTCAAGGACTTACTAAAGTCAGTGGATTTCTCTGTTCAGTTAAACTGCCATGTTTCAGATACCTACTGTGTTTTGCCTTAAAAAAAATGTTTTAATTGTTTTAGTAAGAAGCAGTGGTTCTATTCTGAAATAAGCACTTTACCTTGTCAGTTGTCTGCAGGACCATGAGTAGGTTGCAACTGAGTTTTTAAAAGCAATTATGTTGTTCGCATTTCAATGCTAGTCCAGGTTTATGCCTAAAAATATCGCTGCAGGGGTGGTCACAAATTAGATTAAATACCTTCGAATGTCACTTGATGTGGTGTGCTAATATTTAACTTTTGAATTGAATTTAGTTCACAGTCCTTTAGCTATTTTATTCAATGTTTCCAAAAATAGTGGCTAATCAAGCCTAGTTTTGATATTTCTCAGCAAAACTAACATAAATCTTTTGCTGAACTCTGGTATGTGTGGACAGACTGCATAAAAACTGGTGAGGCTGAAATCTCTCTAACTTTTTCCTTTCCATTTGCACGGCTACTGTAGGCAGTGCTTGTTGCTACTTTGACTCTTTTTTTTTTACTTACAACTTTTAGATGGATAAATTAAGAGGAGTGTTTTATTCTAACCTGTCTTTTCTTCCAGACGGTTGAATGTGAGCCAGGATGTGAAGATGATGAAGCCCTTCGGGAAATGGTGGAGTTGGCTGCACAAAGACTCTATGATGCGCTTAGCCCAGTGCACTGAACTCAGTGGCTGATAAATATCTGGGACTCGTAAGACTGATTGTTTTTATACTTATTTTGAATATTATTTTGAATAAATAAAACATGTCTTTAGCTAACCCTATGTACTTATTTCCTGACAAAACTGCTTAGTTCTTGTTAGAAATACAGGATTAGCAGCCTTACAGCAAATAAATTTATGTACAATATATAAATCACATGTAAAAGTATTCAGCGTGCATATACTCTTTAATATGCATGTATGAATTTATGATTGGAACTTATGCATAAGTTAACAGGAAAAACGTGTCCTGTTGTTTAGTATTCAATCTAAAATTTGGGGGAAGGGGAGATTTAAGTGGGTGTACCGATCTGTGTTTTTGCTTTGTGAATATACATAAAAATATCCTTTTAAAGCATACATTCAGACTTATTTAGGAAAGCTTGTGAGAGCATGCTGAAGTCTACTTGAAGTCAATGGGACTTGAACATAGGCTTAAAGTTAAGCTCCAAAGTTAAATTGGAGCCTAGAAGACTACACAGTAGAAAGTTACGTTGACTTGTATGAGAGATACAATTCACTGCACAAAATTAACTTTGAGAGAGTTTTACCCAATCATTACCCATTATTACAGTAGTCCAAAGTAAATAGGCCTCATCTATGCAGTTTGCTGCATGTGGGAAGACTGTGCGAAAGCACAAAGTCAATGTAATTTTATGCAGGTGTACCAATATGCTGCTATGCAGTGGTTAATGAGATTACAAATATATAATGGGGAAAAGTTGATACTAGTTAACTATTGTAGTTCAAATACAGTAAATCACATTGGTTAAGTGCCCAGAAAAGAGCTGCTCTCTCAAACCTGAAGGGCCTTTTGTGCCCAAAAACATGGCTAACATCTTTCCCAACTACACAGCTGGTCCAATAAAAGATATTACCAAAAAAACCCTTGCTTCTCACATATTTCGTGATAACTTTCTAACATCTTGTTAAAAAGCTCCCGGGGTGGGGGGTTGAAAATGTTCCTGTTTCCAAAGCACTGGGCACATCTACACAAGATGCTTAACTGCACAGTAGCTTAGTTTACTGTAAAATAAGTGTGTGCATCGTGTACATGTGTACATTCTTACTATGCAGTAAACCTCATTAATCGGGAGTAAATTTGCTACCTACAAATGCAAGTATCAAATTTACTTTTGATTAGTAACAGCACAGTAGCACGTGTGTTGACTGACTGGGAGCAAATCTGCTCCTGGTCAGCTGTCCACCACGGGGCAGGAGATTGCTCCCTGTCCCTGGGAGCTGCCTGCTGCTGAGGTGGGCTCTACCACTGAAGCCTGGGCAGGAACAATGTTCCCCTGCTCTGGCAGCAGGGAGCTCCCAGCCCGCTTCCTGCTGGTTGCAGGGCTAGTACTGGGAGACACTTCTCTCTTTGAGATCACTTCAGCAAACTCAGGGTACTAATGGGCAGGATCCCTTGGGAAGCCAGACTGAGAGGGAGAGGAGTTCAGGAGAGCTGGCTGTACTTTAAAGAAGCCTTACTGAGAGCAGAAACAGACCATCCTGATGCGCAGGAAAACTAGCAAGTATGGCAAAAGACCAGCTTGGCTTAGCAGGGACCTCTTCAGTAAACTAAATCACAAAAAGGAACCTTGTAAGAAGTGAAAACTTGGACAAATATCTAGGGAAGAATATAAGGGCACTGCTTGGGCATGCAGGGATGAAGTCAGGAAGACCAAAGCACAATTGGAGTTGCAGCCAACGAGGGATATGAAGGGTAACAAGAAGGGTTTCTACAAGTATGTTGTTAACATGGGGAAGATCAGGAAAAGTGTGGGTCCCTTACTGAATGGGGGAGGCAACCTTGTGACAGAGGACGTAGAAAAGGCTGAAATGCTCAATGCCTTTTTTGCTTTAGCTTTCACAGGCAAGGTCAGTTCCCAGACTGCACCATGTAGCATAGTTTGGGAAGGAGGTGAGCAGCCCTCAGTGGTGAAAAAAGAGGTTAGGGACGACTTAGAAAAGCTGGATGTGTACAAGTCCATGGGGCCTAATGAGATGCACCCAAGGGTGTTGAGGGAATTGTCTGATGTGGTTGCAGAGACATTGGCCATCATCTTTGAAAATTTATGGTGATCAGGAGAGGTCCTGGATGACTAGAAAAGGGCAAACATAGTACCCATATTTAAGAAAGGGAAAAAGGAGGATCCAGGGAACTACAGACCAGTCAGCCTCACCTCAGTCCCTGGAAAAATCATGGAGCAGATCCTCAAGGAATCCATTTCTAAGCAGTTGGAGGAGAAAAAGCTGATTAGGAATAGTCAGCATGGATTCACCAGGGGCAAGTCATGCCTGACAAACCTGATTGCCTGCTATGATGACATGACTGGCTCTATAGATGGTGGTGTACCTTGATTTTGGCAAGGCTTTTGATACAGTCTCCCACAGCATTTTCACAGGCAAGCTAAGGAAGTACAGGCTGGATGAATGGACTGTAAGGTGGATAGAAAGCTGGCTGGAGCATTGGGCTCAGAGTAGTAATCAATGGCTCAATGCCTAGTTGGTAACCAGTATCAAGTGAAGTGCCCCAGGGGTCAGTTTTGTTCAGCGTCTTTTTAACAACCCGGAAGTTGGCATAGAGTGCACCCTCAGCAAGTTTGTAGATGACACTAAGGTGGTGGGGAGTAGTAGATATGCTGGAGGGTAAGGCTAGGATTCAGAGGGACCTAGACAAATTGGAGGATTGGGCCAAAAGAAATCTCATGAGGTTCAACAAGTGCTAAGTCCTGCACTTAGGACGGAACAATCCCATGTACCAGTACAGGCTGGGGGCTGACTGGGTGGACAGCAGCTCTGCAGAAAAGGACCTGGGGGTTACAGTGGAAAATAAGCTGAATATAAGCCAATAGTGTGCCCTTGTTTCTAAGAAGGCTAGTGGCATATTGGACTGCATTGGTAGGAGTGTTGCCAGCAGGGCAGGTGAAGTGAGGCCACATCTGGAGTACTGCGTTCAGTTTTGCGCCCCCCCCTACAGAAATATGGACAAATTAGAGTCTAGCAGAGGGCAACAAAAATGGTGAAGGGGTTGGGGCACGTGACTTCTGAGGAGAGGCTGAGGGAACTGGGCTTATTTAGTCTAGAGAAGGGGAGACTGAGAAGGGATTTAATAGCAGCCTTCAACTGCCTGAAGGGGGGTTACAAAGTGGATGGTGCTGGACTGTTCTCAGTGGTGGCAGATGACAGAACAAGGAGCAACAGTCTAAAGTTGCAACAAGGGAAGTTTAGGTTAGATATTAGGAAGAATTTCCTCACTAGGAGGGTAGTAAAACACTTGAACAGGTTACCCAGAGTGGTGGTGGCAGTTGCATCCTTGGAGGTTTTCAAAACCTGTAGACAAAGCTTTGGCTGGGATCATCTAGTTGGAGATGGTCCCTGCTTTGAGCAGGGGGTTGGACTAGATGACCTCCTGAGGTCCCCTCCAACCCTCATTTTCTATGATTCTGTGATCTCCCAGTGCCATCCCATCATGGAGCTGGTGCTAGGAGATAAGGATCTCCCAGTGCCAGCCCTGGGATTGCAGTGCTTGGGCTGGGAGATCAGGGTGTCTGAGCATGGGCCCTGTGGTCATGGAGCTGGCTTCGGGAGCTCCCTGCTGGCAGAGGCTGAAGCGCCTGTTCCCCAAGGTCTGGGGCTTGGAAAAAGCTTCAGGGGTCAGGTAGGTCCCAGCCCCCTGCCCTAATCTGCCAGTGGGGTGGAGCAGGGAGCTGGGACCTGCCCCTCCTGCAGCTCTTTCCAAGTCTCGCCCCTGACTGGGGAGCCATGGCCAGGAATTCCCTGTTCCTACCCTGCCCCCCCATATGCAGGCAGCCCCTGGGGACAAGGTATAGTGTCCCTGACAGCTGTCTCCTGGCCTGGTGCTCCCTGGGCTGGCACCTGTGGGAAGCCTAGAGCTCCCCTGGTGGCAGCAGGGCCTAGGAAGCGGGAGCAGTTTGCTGCCATGAGTAGCAAATCTGTTCCCACTCACCAGCATGTGTAGACGCCTGCCCGGGAGCACTTACTCGCAAGAGTAACTCATGAGTAAACTGATCCCAGATCAAATGCCTGTGTAGACTGAACAGAGGACACTTACTCAAATGGTTGTAAACTGGTAGAAAACGTCCTTTGAGTCAAACTCTACCTGTTAAAATCTCTTCCGTTCCCTATCCTTGCCCTACAGTACTGGTGAAACAGAGCTGTTAAATCATTTTTGTCAGCGTGAGCGTTGTTTGGTCGCTGGATCAGGAGCGAACCGTAACCGGCACCAAAGGGCTGGGCCGGCGGCTCGAACAACGCCGCTGCCTCGACGCAGGACGTCCCTTAGTCAGGCTGATTTCTGGTGCCTGCCCGCAGCACTCTCGTCAGCGACAACGAGGAGACGGACTCCTGCCGGCGGCACCGCCCTCGACGGCGCGTCCGAGCGTCGGTCCCAGCCGTCACCGCGCAGCGCTCGGGGCACGCGGCCCTGCCGGAACTAACGCGCCTGCGCGCCGTGCCATCAGCGCTGCACACCACGGGAGCCATTTTCAGGGGGCCCCGAAGCTGTAACTTTGCCCCCGACCCTTTCTTTTCCCGCTTCTTTTCCTGTCTGCGTCCTCCAGCAATTCAAGTTGGTGCTAAAGGCCGGTCTGCGCGGCGGGCGAGGGGAGCTGCTGGTTTTCGAAGTTTTCCCTCCCCTCCTCCCTGGCAGGGGCGCAGCAAACTCTGCGCATGCGCCGGACGCCTGCTCGGGACCCGCGCCAGTTGAGCCTGGGCAGGGCTCGCGGGGAGGTCCCGCTCTGCGCATGCGCCACTCCGGGCCCGGGAGCAGCGCTGGTTGGGCTGAGGGGCAGGGCAGGGTGTCCGCCACTGCGCAGGCGCTG
>NW_005841900.1:55172-61807 GCF_000455745.1 Alligator sinensis | reverse complement strand
CGTGGCTTCCCTGCATGGATCCCTGGGTGTGGAGTTGTAAAGAGGTCGGGCTGGAAGGGACCGCTGGCGTCCCTAAAGCGGGATGGAAGAATATACGAAAGAGTCGTGAGCAAACTTCAAAAATGGGTTGTCCTTTAAAGGAGAAAAATGCGGAAAACCGTGGCTTTTCCCTCGCAGGCTGGCAGAGCTCCAGCACGCAAGGGGCTGCTTGGGCTCCCCACAGCCCCACACACCCACCCCCTGCCGAGCACACGGAGCGGGGGGCAGTGGGTCGGAAGTGAGGGGCTGGGTTGGGACTGGCAGTCGATGTTTACAGATGTGTCCTGGTACAAACAAGGTTGAGAACCTCTGTAAGCCAGTGATTCTGAGCCTTTCTTGTACCAGGACCCATTTGTAAACATCAGTGGCCAGTCCCAGCCCCACAGTGTGGGGGGCAGCGGGGAGGGGGCAAGCAGCCCCTTGCAGGCTGGAGCTCTGCCAGCCTGCAAGGGAAAAGCTGCAGTTTCCCATGTTTTTCTCCTTTAAAGCAGAATCCATTTTTAAAGTTTGCTCATGACCCTTTCATATATGCTTGCAGCCCACTTTTGGGGTGTGACCCATGGGTTGAGAAACACTGCTCTAATCCACATCTGATCCAAACCTCTGCCTGCAGCAGGATCATCCTTATCCAAACCACCCCTACCAGCATAATCTAAACTCTACACCAGACTACCATCCACCCTGAAGCAACACAGACCTAGCGCCCTAATCTGCTACAGGTAAAGCAGGGGAACCACAGCAGGCAGTGTCCTACCTCTGTTAAATGTTATCAGTATCTGCTCAAGAGGTCCCTGGTGGAGGTTTCCAGAAGATGTGGCCTTTGACTGCCTTGTCCTTGGTGCCGTTAGTTCTAGCGCAGCCTTCAAAAATATCATCTTCCATCCAGCCGTGTTGTGAGCCCTGCTTCATGGAGCCCAGGTCCCTATGTTGGTGAGGTGGCAGGAGATATAGGGCTGCTTTCTGCCCTGATGCGGGATGATGCTGGTGTGTCCAAAACTAGATTTAGTACCTAATCCTCTGTCAGCCTTTCGGGAGCTTTGTAACAGGATGGACTTTGTGAGAGCTCCTTTCTCGAGGAGTTCCAAAAACTCATCTCTCATCTGGAAGAACTCAGGTGTGACCAAAGAGAAATCTGTGTATTCGAGTCTTGATGCCGTGTGTTGTCAGGTTGGCCAAAGCATTTAAAATAAGATATTGATAGAATTTTACCACCTAATCCAAACAGATATCTTCTGTTTTTTAAAGTTCAGCTTGTTATTTTTTAAATGTAAGCATTTCCCTGCAGTGTTTGAAACTGGGACACAGTGGCATTGTGCTAGGATGCAAGAATCAGAAAAGAAAGACTTTAAATGGAAATGGAAGTGAACGCTCCAGTGACACAGTCTGAAATGAATGACCAAATGTAGACAGCATAAATACTGAAAAGTAACTACAATTCCTTTGGTTTTGATAATCTAAGAAGTTATTAATAAGATGGGCAGAGGCTAGGTAGCCGTAGCTTTTAAAATTGAATTAATGGTTCTCTCCCCTATACAACTTGTCTTGCATAACTTTTGAGAGCTACTTATTAACTGGTCTGAAATGAAAGCACAGGGACCACATTTAGAAATTATCAAATGATACTTTGCATCACCCCATCATTACTAGGTACTTGATTCATGTAATCACTTAGGGCTCAATACTACACAGTTCTTGGGTAGACTGAGATCAGTGATTGTTTTGACCCTGGGAGGACCACAGGGTCCTTCTCGCAATGTGCACTCCTCATACCAGCAGTGTTCAACCCCTGGCCCATGGGTTGAATCTAACCACCGGCATTGTCTCATCCAGCATGTGGGGCTCCTCACAGGTCTGAAAATTGGTGGCAGGGGAATGGTGGTAACTCTCCTGGCTGCCAAATATCCAGACCTGTGGGGAGCCCCGGCCCTGCCTGCTAGATTGGGTGGCCCAGGGCTAGTCAGGCCCTGATCCTGTGATGCAGGGCTAGGTGGGAGTATCATGGGGCCTTAGGGCTTAGTCATCATGGATGGACGAGCTAAGATTGGGTGCGACTGGGCAGAGGCAGCACAGGGTCCAATTCTAGTGTGTGGGGCTTGATCTAGCTCGCAAACTGTCCCAAGGCCTCTCACCTGGCCCACAGGGCCAAAAGCTTGAACACCACTATTCTATGCTGTTTTGTAATATGGTAGCAAAAAGTATGTGCCGAGAGTGGAAAAATAAGTCTATTTGACCATTATGAGGCTAGGATAAGGTCAACAGTAAACTTTAAGGAAATGCTAGTGGCTTCCTCTTGAAAATGTGCTGGGGCACAAAGGAAAGGGAAAAAAAGTCCATTAAGTGAGGGTGGAGAAAATAAAACATAGAGCAAAGAGGTGAGGTGCCATGCTGAACAGGAACCATTATTTGTTTTAGTTAGGATCTAATTGTGTCCACTTCATTCAGGCTGCCTTTCAGGAAAACGGATGGGGAGCATCGCTTGCTCAGAAACTAGTCAGGTGAGACTTATCACGTTTTGTGTTATTATATGTAACTTATGGGATGAAAGAGCCCAACAGTTTCCTGCAGTAGAACATTCTCATTTTGAAAAAATGAGAACTTATTTATATTTGGATTTATAAAATAGTATGGAAGGTCTCAATATTTTGCCTCTATGCGTTTGTCTAAAATCCTTGTTGAAATATATTGGAGAGCTTGGGTGAAAAATAGAAGAGAATTAAAAGAACAATGCCCTGATCCTGCAGTCAAGGCTCTGTGTATAGATCCTTATGCTCATGTGAATCCAATTTCAGAATTCAAACTTTTGTGTGTAAACTTTAATGCAGTACATATAGTTTATACATATACTATATAAATAGGAAATGATCATTTTGCAGTTGTACAGCATTTGTGAAATGTTGTTGATTTTTATAAGGATAGAGAGCAGATATCTTGCCAAAACGTTTTAAAATGTCTAAATTATGCTTTTTACGGGGGGGATTATTTTTTCTTGATACATGTGTTTATTTCAGAAAATGTGATGTTTTAAATCGTGGACTGTCGGGCTACAATACCAGATGGGCTAAACTAGTTCTTCCAAGATTGATCAGCAAAAGTTCTAATGCTGAAAACACAGTTGCAGTTACCATCTTCTTTGGAGCTAATGACAGCGCTTTAAAAGGTAGGGCCCTTTTCTTTTCTTTTTTTTCTGAGTTATCAGACATAGTGGGCTTTGTCTACACGATAAGCTAACTGTGCAGTAGCACGTCATAGCACCAACGGTGCTAATATGCTGCTGTGCAGTGTTATTAGGCTACTGCACAGTAGCGTCACTTAAAAGGTATTCGCTGGCACTACTATGCATAACTCCAGGTACTGTGCATAACTCCAGTGTAACTCCAGTTACTGTGCATTTTATTTAGTACTTGATTATACACTATAATCAAGTACTAAATAAATGCGCCGTAACCAACGCACAGTAGTGACTCGTGTAGACATGCCCAGTAGAATACACACACATCTCCTGGTCCTAAGCATCATTGTGTTCTTACATTTTTTTTTAATGAGTTTACACTATTGTATTTTTAAGTATTGAAAGCATACTTATACCATTGCCTTTTGTTCCTCTCCTTGTACCCAAAGCATTCAGACATTTCGAAAGACACAAATGGCAATATTTAAGTGATAGATTTCCACTGACTCAGCATCTAACTGCTATCTCTGTGTTTGAAAATTGTCTTTGGCTGATGGAAGTGAGTTTGAAGGTTAGTGAAGACAGTTTGGTGGCCTTTATGCGCACTTAAAGGTGTGTGTACTGACCAGTATAATCATTCTAATGGTCTTCGTAAAGGCAGTACATGAAGGGCCAATGCTCTGGAGAGTTTTTTTCAACAGTGAAACAATGCTGGAAAGTTATGAGAGATGCAGACAGAATCCATCATTTCCCCCTTGTCATACCCTGGGTATCGCACCCCCTTATTTTGGTGCATCTAGATACTTTATTAAATCTGCTGTTCCATAACAACATCTTTAGGAAGCGGCTGACATCAGGTCTAAACTGTGGCAGTGACCGTGTTGTGCACTGCTTAAAGGTTTATTTTAAATGTTTCTCATTGGTAATCTCTTGCAGTTGAGGGTCATTGTCTTTCATGATTGTGTTATCTGGGATCTGAAGATGGCTAATGAGGCCTATCCAGGATCAACAAACTCTGTTGCAACTCCGTCAACCCTGGAGGGTGGGTGGCTTGGGTTTTTGGTTCAACCGTGACATGCTGTTTCTGCTTCTCCCACTTTTCCGTCACGTGTTGTTGTCGTAAGGTTTCAAAATACAGCAGACTCCTTGCAGCAGACTCTTCCTTCATTTGGGGTGGTCCTGGGTGATAATCTCCTGCGAGTTGATGTCAGTGGTGCATTTTTTTCAAGTTGGCCTTGAGGATGTCCTTAAAGTGCTTTTCCAGTCATGTTTTGAAGCATCTTTTTCTACTTTTATTACTGAAAATCACCCTGACTCTTTTTTCTGGCTGTGTTTTTTTCTGCTAAGTCCTTGTAATGATTTGATTTTCTGTTACTAGAAAGCTTGTGTTTGAGCGTTAGCCAGCCTTGTCTGGCACTGTTGTTAATTGGGAAGGAAATTACTTTTAGTTTTTAGCATTTTCAGCCCCAGACGTTCATAAATCATGAGCCTGGTCCTTCAAGCTCCTGAGATTCTCATGATTTTTGAAATAGTAAATGCTGGGTTGTCATTTATGTATCTTCTAGCTTTTGAGCCTTTTGGTTGCATGTACTTCATAATTCTAAGCTTTTTTCTGCAGCCACAGAGGAGTTTGATTTAAAAGCTGAGATGATTATGCAGTATAATGCCAATACTTGGTGTTCTACAGGCATGTTATATGAGCAAGTAACTGTGAGATAAATAAGAGTAGGGATTTACAGGACATCAACTCTTTCATGGTATGTGCCCATGTATGTGTTTTTTCCCTGTTGTAAATACCTAACTTACTAAGGTACGAGCACATGCATGGGGAGTAGAAATCCCCACCCTCCATTACCTCATGGTAACTTGTCCATATGCCAGTGCCCTAAAAAAATATAAAAAGTCACAAGACTGGAAAAACAACAGAAGAGTTGGCAATAAGTTATTTTCCATCTTATTCCTGTAAGCTGCAACAAGTGCAAGTATTGAGCAAATGGCTGATATATTTTGGATTTTGCTTTACATTGTTTTTCCTATCACAATTTATATTTCACAGTTTATATAGAACTATGTATTGAATATAGGTAAAATGCTCCTATCCATATACTGTGTAAATAAGACCTTTAGCTGCAAATGAGAAGATAAATTTTCCCTCTCAACAGATATGAATCCCAAGCAACATGTTCCCCTGGAAGAGTATGCTGAGAACTTAAAGAGCCTGGTACAATATCTGAAGTCTGTAGACATTACTGAAGACAGAATTATTTTGATAACACCCCCTCCTCTTTATGAACCAGCTTGGGAAAAGGAGTGTATTGCCAAAGGTAAAAGGAATTCTCAGGTTCGGGCATTAAAAGGAAAAAGTGTGTGAGAAACAGTCCAAGTTGCTGACCACAGGCTGATGTGTGATTTGCTTTGTACCTCTGCCAGATACATCTGGTACGTCAGGTACGTCTGTTCTCTGAGCCAGTAGAAAATGACTGTTGGAACATCTTTGAAATGCCCCTCTGGAGCAAAGTGATCTTTTAAAAGTGCAGTTTTGATTTGGCCTTGCGTTATTACAACTGAAAGAAAAAAGCTTCACTTTAAAAACTTTAGGTTGGGTCCCAGAATTGTTCTTGTTTACATAAGAAATGGTGATTTGATAATAGTAAAATTCTTGGCTGTCACATAAGATTGTAGAGGTGTCTTAGTTGGACTACTCCAAGCCTTAAATCTGTTCACAACGAGAAGTGATGGCAGTGCAGTATGTCACAGAATTGTCTGTTACAATGTAGTCATTAGGGTAAGCAGGAATATCCCGCCCTACGTTTTATGTTTGAAAAATAATACCATCTGAGGGTAAAATTCTGACAATGCCAAGAAAGTGACATCTGACAAAAAACAGAAAAGCATAAATCCTTGTGACTTTTGTGATCTTTAAACTAACTGTTACAGTGGAGACATGACAGCACTGCTGGTGTCTTGTTGGGGAGTCTTTCCAAGAGCTGATTCTCAGCAGTGTCACTAGCCACAGCTCCATTGACTCCAACTGTGACAGTTTACACCATCTAAAGGTCTGCCCTCCTTGTGCTCACATTTGTTTGGACAGCCTGTGCAGTGCCACGGTATTTGCACTTTGAAAAGACTTGCTGAGTTTGCCTTAGATAACTAAATAATACCTCAGCATTTACAGTGTTCCCTCGATTTCAGTGAATACCCAGGGGGATATTGCATGTGCTGAGGTAATGCTATTTAATTAGCTAAGACAAAATTAGAAAGTTTTGAAGAGAACCATGTATATAAATTGCAAGCTGATGGATTCTTTTTATTCTCTAAGGACAATAGTTCCATAGAATAATTCCCTCCCCACTGTGCCCTGACACAGTAATGTATGACTCCTCAATTTATAACTCTTTGTATAAAGCTTTCTATCATTGTATGCAGA
>NW_005841900.1:36255-55141 GCF_000455745.1 Alligator sinensis | reverse complement strand
AGCAGGCAGATGTGCAGATAAGATTTAGATAAATGCATCTGTGGTAGTCATAGACCATACATTAGCGGTCTGTTCTGCCTTGCATTTGGTGCGTGCAAAAATAGAAGAGATGAAGATAGCCCAGTAAATAAGTGAGAAATATAACACCCTGTACTGTACAAAAGATATTGACTCATTGGGGTTAGGAAGATGCTTCCACCAGAGGCATGTTATTGAATAACTGTTGATGTGCGATTTTATAGCTCACTGAAATAACTAGTACATTGACTGCTAGGGACAAGGGCAAAGGTACTGGACTTCGTGGTCTTTTAGTCTGGTCTGGTTCAGTAGGGAAATTCCTATACTTCTGTTGCAGATGCGAGAGAGTCCTAGGTTTAAATATCACCTTTAAACAGATAAAAAGTTAATACTTTGCAGAGTTTTCATTCCATTATTATAGCAACACTTTGCCCATCTGCATTTTTTAAAAAGTAGGTTATGTTTGACCCATTTTTCCTGGTCACTGCTTTGCTGACATGTGGGTGTGCAGCTTTTGTCTTGCTTTTAAATACAGGGTCTTCATAAATTCCTTGTGCACTTTTAAACTTTAATAACTTAGGTTGCAGGTATGATAGAAACAATCAGTAAACAGCATTTAAAAGCAAATTTATTAAAGTTTTAGGGTTTAGCAGACGAAAAGAAAAGGACCAAAGGCAGAGCTCTAAGACCGTCATCCCATCCCACAGAAAAATTGGAAGAACATGCTGAAGAAGCAATTAGAGAGGCAGAAAAGAAACCAGAAGGTGGAATCACAGAAAGCAAAGCACAGAGGATTCTGTTGAAGGAGGCTGATCAAGAAGAATGAAGTTGGAGTACTAGCTCTGAGCTTTGTTGTGGAAGCAGTCAGAATCTCTGGCAGGAGTAGTTTTCATGGAGTGTACGGGGTGGGAGTGGATCTCCAGACAGTGTTTGAGTCCATCTAAATGACACTAATGAACTCTAGAAGCCCTGGAAAAGCTAAGTGACAGAGCCTGAAGAGACCACGTGATGGTCAGAGAAGAGGATTTCAGCAAGAGAGATCTGCCTTTGATGCCTACCAAGTCAAGTGCATGACTGTTTTGGCCTATTGGAAAGCTGAACCAAGGTAGCAGGTTGAACAGTGTGGATACAGGTAGCTTAGGGTTTGGATGGGTCATCACCAATTAGAAAGTCACTGAGGTTGAAGAGTGGAATATTGTGAAGGGAGGAAAGCTCATGAGGAAGAGTGGGGTGGACAACAATGGCAGTATGGGGATGGAGAGAGAGAGTGTATCATTTGAAAAAGAGAGAGTTGGAAGGGTTTAGTGCAGGCAAAATGCGGCCTGGGGGCCAGATGAGGCCTGCCAGGCCATTCTATCTGGCCAGCGGGGCCCCTAAAAAATTTAGAAAATTAATATTAATCTGCCGTGGGCTACCTGTCACACGGCCCTTGATGGCTTGCCAAAATGCAGTAAGTGGCCCTCTGCCAAAAATAATTGCCCACCCTGGTTTAGTGACTTGATACGTACAAGCTCCTTTTTAAAAAGTCTTTTTCACTTTAATACTTTGCATATTGAGCATCAGAGTTTCTGTAAAACTGAGGATTCTGAGAGAGAGTAGTTGATCTCTGATAATTTAATCATAAATACAGTCTTATTTCAGGATCTCAGAAGTATTTTACAAAGGAAATATTAGGGTTAAAAAAAGAGATCAGAATGACCTGTCTGGTGTTACTGGGAAATAAGTAAGAGACTTGTGAACCTGTTCTCTTAATTCTGTCCTGCTCTCTAGTGGCGTAAGTGCACATGCAGTTTTATGCAAATCAGGTAAATTTGATGCACTTCAGAGCTGTACAAAAGTCTGCCATTGCCTCTTGATTTCACCAACTGCACCTGCTAAATCAAAGCACATTGAAATGAAACACAAGGCTGACATGAGGACTTCAGAGATTAAAATGTATTTAGCTTTGTGTTAGTTTGTGAGGTTGCATCTTATGCTTTAAAGTCAGTAAAAAAAATCATGCAAGATAAATAGTGTAACTGTCTGATTGTTTTCAGTAATATTTTCTTGATTTCTAACAGGTGACAAATTAAACCGTCTCAATTCCACCACTGGGGAATATGCCAAGACATGTGTTCAAGTAGCTAAGGAGTGTGGGACTGATGTAATTGATCTGTGGACACTTATGCAAAGGAATAAGGTAAGGTACAGAAAAAGATTTTGTAAAAATGTTGTCTGGCTTGTGCAAAGCAGTGTGTAGCACAGTGCTTGGGGAGGCAGTTGAGCCACTTCTGCAGAGCTGAAGCAAGGAACCATTATAGATTACACTTTTATGGGAAAAAATTTGAAATCAGAAAACTTCATACTGGGCTAGGAGCAAACAAGGGTGATGTGTCTAAATACACCCCGAATATTCAGCTTGGTTAGCAGACAATACACGGCTGCACTAAAGGTAAATGATTTACTGCACGTATTTCTGTGAAGTAGATTACCAGGCAGCAGTTGCACCCCTTACTGTGCTTGTACGAGTAGTTCCATGATTGGCCCTTTTGCAGTGCAGCTGGATGAACACCACCAGCATATTGAGGCCAGTCTCCGTAAGTGCAGACCCCCTAAGCAACTCTTAATCTAAACACTTATGACCAAATCTGCAAAAGAGCTGGGGGGTTTTCTGTGGCTTGAAAATGTGATCCCTTACTCTGCTCAGATTTGGAAGCCAGTTTGAACCTTTGTGAAAAATCTTAACCAATGGTAGACAATACTACTACTGGCTAGGACCTCTTCTTGAAGCAGTGCTATAGATCTTTGATACTTTTCTTATGTTTTGCCTCTGACTTGGAAAAATGTACTGTAGGTTTTGTCCTTTGGGATCCTGGAATAATTTTAGAAGCAGAATGGATCAACCTGTATTTACTGGCCCATTTATTTGAAGTACCATGAAATTAGCTGTTAGGGCCTTCTATTTAAATTAGAAAAACATTAACAGGGTGTAGGTTATAGCCGTGTTGGTTTAAGGACATAGGCAGACAAGGTTCCTTGGGTGAATCTGATATCTTTTATTAGACCAACCCAAATAGTTGGAGAATAGTTATTAAGCAAGCTTTTGGGTTCAAAAACCCTTTGTCAGGCTAAGGAAGTTTCAGCAGTTGGTGTGTGCTCTTCCTGGATGAAAGTAAAGTAAATGTTTTTAATCCCCTTTACAGGATTTCTCTTCCTATTTATCTGATGGGCTTCATTTATCAGCAGAGGGAAATAATTTTTTAGCAACCCAGCTTTGGTCCTGGATAGAAAATAAAATATCTGCACTGCCTTTGCTGTTTCCTTACTGGCGTGATGTAGATCACCTGAATCCTGAAGGTAGCCTACTAGGAACTCCTGCTCATTGAATTACCTATTTCTTAAACAGATGGAGTTTTGTCCATCAGGCTTATTTTCTGTGGTTTATAGTTAGACAGGAGAATAGTGTTAATGTTTTCTGATTTCTAGAGATTGTTTATGAAAAAATAAAGTTACTTTTAGACCTTCCACTGCATCTGTTTGAAATTATGTTCAGTAGCTGACAAATCAATAAATTATCTAAATTTAAATCAAGTGTCAAACACTTCTGAAACTTTTTTGCTGGACAGCAGATTTTAAATCTAAATTTCACACCCTTCCCACTGTAGCAATGGAACTTCACTATTCCTGCAAATGAAGCTTTCAGAAACTTTCACTAATGTAGAATGCAAGATATGCATCAAGAACCTTACTTGCCTTTGAATTCTTTGCCTCTTGCAACTTAAGAGTTTTTAACAGAAGAGAATCTAAATTGGAAACCACATGCACTTATTGAGGGCATCTTCCTAGAGCAGTGATCTCCAACCTTTTTATGGTGAAGGGCACCCCAGGCTCTACTGCGCCCACCTCTCTGGCCAAGGTGTCTGGGCTCTGACCCAACTTGCCCAGCCCAGATGGCAGGACACATGTACGATTGAGATCGACTGGTTGGTGACCGCTGTCCTTGAGGTTTTGAAACGAACAGTTCCTTTCCTATAGCCAGGCAACAGTTGAACTCTGAAGATGCAAAGTCAAGCACTTAACATAAAGAGATTTGAGGAGGGGGAGACTCAACAACTTGGTATCCTGACAAAGAAGGCAGATGTTATTACTTTCCATGTCTTACATGTTCCTGTTAGTCATTTCTCTCAAGAGAGAGAGAGAGGAGAAAACATGAGCCCGTGTTTTCTTAAATCTATGAGGAAAGAATTATTGGGTTTTTTTAATTTACTGTATAAAAAGACCATGATCCACTATATATACCAGGCCTAGGACAAAATAATAAATCCTTTAATTATTTATAGAATCATAGAAAATTAGGGCTGGAAGAGATCTCAGGAGGTCATAGCAAGGGAGACTTCAGAATAGTTTCTTAGTATTTAATTAACTATAGTTATATACTAGAGTGGCTACATCCAGTTTTAAGAACAGGTTAGGCCTCAATATATTTGATCCTGCTGCCAAGGCAGGAATTAATTAGTTGACTGCTTGAGTGGTCTTCAAGAAATATCCTGGTTGTATACTGAAGGATTACAGCACAGTGTAATAGCTTAAGTTAGAGACATGGCCTTTTGCTACGTAAAAGTGTTTCTGAGTAAGTATTGTGTACAAGTTTCATTGAAAGAGTAATTCTATTAAAAAGTTTTTATTTTTACATTGTACTGGGAGTTGAATCAACTCCTCACACAAAGTTTACCACTGCTTATCAAATCCAAAAACCAGTGTAACTAAAAATAACATGGCTGGTTAAAGATAGGAATACCATAAGGCACAAGTTCAAGTATTAGTGTAACAAGAATCTTAGAAACACATTTCTTTTGTCACAGGTTTCATTAACTGCCATCAAATTTAAAAAAAAATACAAAAGTTTTCCATCACAAAGGTTTCTTGGTTGATGAATGCTTTGCTTTCTAGTGGACATTGATTTATATAAAACAGCCATAGGACATGATTATGGGCTAAAACATGCAGAACTAAGATCTTTCTGTTCTGTCAAAGCAGTAACAGCTGCCCTATGACTCCACTATGGCAGTCCATGTGTTAAGGCAGACTTAAATAACTCCTATACCATTCCTAACACACAGATTACAATATCTGTATCTATTCCTTTTGAAATAAAAGGGAAACCATTAAAGTTGGCAAAGCTTAAGTCATACATAATATACGCTGTAATACCTGTATGGAAACCTTGAACTTAAAAGAATCCCTTACAAAATGTTTCTCTAAAATTGGCAAGCCTTGATTTTTCAGTTTACATTGGAGCTGAAATCAATATAATTTTCTGAATAACCAGAATTGATGCACCAAGTATACTATTTTTTTCAATTAAGTGTTATATGGATCCTTTTAAGAACTAGCTTTTCTTTTAAGTTCCATGGCAACAGACATATATAGAAATTTGAATCAAAATGATTTCACACTGAACCTTGGTTAAAACCTGGGCCTAAGCTTTCTCTACTTATCCTAGATAAGAGTATGCCTTGTTTACCATTGCAGATAAGAATCGTAATTCAGACTGAGAAGACTTGCAAGTAAATGGTTTTTATGCAATGGAAGTAATGAAATGTAAACAAGTTGCGACTGAAAACAGCTTTCAGACAATGGGGATATTTTAAGTGAATTATACAAGATTTTCATTGCTGTGCAATTTCTGTTGGTTTTTAAATGGAAGCCATGCAGTGAAAACCTTGTGCAACTCAGTGTGCGTCTGTTGTATTTGTCATACTCCAGTAAAATGCATTTTAAGAAACAAAAATTTCATTGCACTCATCCTTTGTTCTCAAAACAAAAAGATACTTTATACTGCTTCGAGTTGAGCTTACAGGTACTTAAACTGCTAACTGCTCTAGGCTCTGGAGGAAAAAAAAAAAAAAAGACTCTTGTTCTGTTTTCTTAAAAAGAAAAAAACCCAATGCTTGTGTGTGTCAGTGCTGTTCAACTACAAAAAGTTAAATTATAAAAATGCTAATATACTACACAATCTAATATCCAGCAGGATATTTATTCCATTTTACACCACAGGTTGAAGGAAATGTTAAAGATTGAGAGAAGAAAAAAGCCAAATTCAAAAACAAACTAGTTTTAGTCTGAATTTTGTTTCCAAAAGACAACGTTCTAGAAACTTAAATTAAGGAAGGTCATACACATGACCAGCATCTGCAGTAGGTCGCTTCCTTATTTCTTCTATTCCCTCACAAAAATATATACATAGATCTGTATTTATAGAAATGAAATGGTTTTAGATCAAACAGATTAATTTATTTTGCACACAGGAGTCTCAGGTTTGGAAGGCAGCAAGACACTAGCATTCTGTTTCTTTGCTGTCCACTCGATTTTGACGTTGCAGTTTAAAAGATGAAGCTTTCTCACTCCTGGTGACAGGATGGTCTGTAAGGTCCTCAAAAGATTTGGCAGCTGAGCTGCTATTTGGGAAAGGGTCCTTTTCAAACCCGTCTTCATCGATGTGAGAGTCAGTACTTGGGTCTTCCTGAATAGTATCCATTCTTTGGTGGTCCTGTTTTGGTGCTGCGGCGACTGTAGGCATCACCATGACTGGCTGCAGTGGCTGATGCCGACTTGTGGACTGTGCAGCAGGCTTGATAATTCGCACCGAGGCAGAGTCCATGCTGCTGAGCATTTCAACGTTCTGCAAGATACAAGCAGCTGAGTCAGGTGGGAACGACAGGATAGCTTGTTTGCATTCCCTCACAGGGCAGAAGACAGGAGCATGTGGGAGAAAGCAGCAAAGTTTCAACAACTCAGGAAATAAAGTAACCTGTTGGTTTAGGGCAGCCTACTTGAAGGAACAAAAGCTTTAAAGAGGTGTCCCAATGTTACTGTTTCAAACCACGGTCCAGAGTTGGCCTCATTTAGTTCAGCTGCTTGCGCTTTTGCCATATAAATTTTCTTGTACCAACTTAAACGATCAGCTAAGCTAAGGCTGTTCAGCATTTTCACCTGTGCTGCTGCAGGTCGTGTGTGCAGTAGTCCACCGTCACCCTAGGAAGCAATGGAGGAAGTGGGGGGCCCTGCATGTCCAACACAGCTGGCTACTCAACCTTTTTCTTTTGGACCCAACCAAGACAAAAGAGTTTAATTTACATTTTGCTTAAGTCTGGGCTAGGAGGAGAGTGGCCTGCTGCAACTTAATCCAGATTGGACTGAGATGCTGCTAGGGGAGAAAAGTAAAGCGATGACAGAAAGCATCGAGCTCCTTTATACAAGATTCAGCCTACCCTTCTGTTATTCAAGTTTACACCCTAAGGAGTTCTGTGTTCTAATATATTCAAACAGCAACGCTAGCCACATTTGTTGGTTAAACTGCTGTGATAACCTAGTCCAATCTTGTGTGGAAGTCAGGGGTGCCATGCCCTGTGTTAACTTCAACTGCAAGTAGCACAGGAGTTGAATTGGAGCATATTGCAGAGGAGCAGGGGGGAATCATTTCCGCTGCAATGGAGAACTTATGGTAGGACTGTGCAGAGTAAGTTGCTCCAACAATTAAGAGGAGGTGGGCAAACAGGCCAGGAGAAATGAAGCAGCTTGCCCCAAACTGCACTGCAGATCAGTGGTAGAGCCAGAGTTAGGACACAGGCCCCTCAGTCTCTCACACTAGTACCACATGCACTGGCCCTGAATGCCATGAACATGGTCTCTTTCTGCCTAAGCAGAAAATTGTGCCTTTGCTATGGTTGAGTCAATGTCTGCCACATGGAGAAAACTTCAGTTGTGCATACAGGACCTCAAGTTTCAACTGGTGCAAGAGGTGATACTTGTTTCAGTTGCATTTCCTGGAAAGGCACATAACACCTCTGCTCTGACATTGTACCGGCTTCCAAGAATTTCCAGAAGGACGCTAAACAATCTGGACCCTGCTCTCCGAGGCCTGTCCCTATGTCCATTAAATGCTTTGGCAGTAAAGACCAGCCAAGAGCACTTTGGTTTGTACAGGAGAAAAGTAGAGGCAGGGCAATCTGCAGCAGTTCTGGTCTCTGCAATGCACTTCCCTCTCTGGCTGTACAGGAAACCTGATTCTGGCCTTCAGCTCTCTGCCAGGCCTCTTCATGCTACTCTGGCCTTTTTGGATGGTAATAGCAAAGATGACAGGTTTTTTGGGCAAGGGCAACAGATTGGGGAACATTTTGAATCCTTGGATGCTAATCTTATGGTAATGGGGCTTTTTTTATTTTCAAATAAGATTAGGCATCCAAAACACTAACATACAAATGAAAGGGTGCCAGTTTATTACCTGACCAGCAGAACTGGTAGGAAGCGTCATTGCCTGAAAACTGACAGATCCATCAGCATGGTAGAATTTCTGGTGACCCACTAGAAGTAGCTCAAGAACTTCAGTATGTACTTAATTAAAAACATCCAGCCCCTAAAAGCTATTTTGATTGGAGGGGGTAGGGGACCCATTTAGTAAGTGACATTCTGGTGAAGTCCAAAGTCATTTGATTAACACTTCCACTTCCCTCAGGCAAGCACAGCCAATAAGGGGTCAAATGGTTAGTGGATAAGATATTGAGTTCCAGCCTGGATGCAGCATTCAAACACAGACACTTGCCACAGGACCTACACTTCCTACACTGAATGCTGTGGGTAGCATGAGAGTGAGAGTCATGCCCTCTGATGGGAAGGGGAAGCAGAAGCCATGGTATTTCATTTATTAAAAAAGCCAACATTCATACTGGAACATACACCTCCCAACTTGTTCCATTTCTGTGCCCAGGATGCCAAGGGCCGGCTTAGAGAACAGTTCATTTCAACCCACCCCAATGAGGTGTATTTTCAGATCTAGCTTTTTGCAAACATTGTTGAACAGAGTGCCACTTGCAATCGGGAAACTTACACTGGGGCAAAAGAGAGATTTTGTGTTCTCCTCATACTGTTTATCCAATTTCTTGTCCTACAAAGACAAAATAAAAGCAGAGTTAATTCTGTATCACTAGTTCAGCTTAGTTTCCCCATCCTGTTCCCTCCACATTCAACCACACTCCCAGGAGATCACCTCCCCAGTCTCAATCCATAGCTACAGTTGCCCCAGCACAGAAGTAACAGAGCAGTAGACTCCTTTTCAAATGTGTAGCAACTCCCACAAAAGCACATGCCCAGAGAACCTCTTGTGCAGAAAGCCAGCTCCAAAATATTCCTAATTGTAACAATTCAAATGATAAAACGAGCTGCCTGTGGAAGTCACAGAACCTTTTACCGGAGCGAGGTTCCTCAACTTTTCTTCTTATTGCGTATCCCCTTCCAGATTTACCAGCTGCCTGCAAACCCTTACCAGCACACATCTTATACTTTAACCCCTTAAATGTCAATTATTAGTATAATGAAAGCTAAATCTGCTATTACACAATTTTTTCCATGTGTCCCCCAGAGATGTCTTGCATACCAGTTTGAGAACCCTGCACTGGAAATTTTCAAAACAAGGCCAGTAAGAATCTCGGACAGTTTAGGAACAGTGAACTGTATCTGTGTAGTGCAGTGGTTCTCAACCTTTCTAGACTCAAGGCAGCCCTTGGAAAATGCCAGCCTTACTTTTCACTCATTTTTGGCTACAGAAAAATAGATCAATTCTTTGTTGCAAAGAACCCAGAAAGACTGCAGCAGAGAAGAATGTTTTTAAACACGATGGATTCCTATTTGAAATCTCTGAGGTCATCTTGCGAAGCATGTTTGCACACCTGACAAAGCTAACATACACTACACAGCACTCTGAAAAGATCATGACACTCCAGAGTCCTAAACACCCTGGCTGGGAATCACTAGTATAAGGGAGTGGGCTACACACTCGTGAATTCTCTGCAAGTATCCCTCAAGGGACACAAATCCATGCCTCTGTTGTGTTTCAACAACTGACTTATGGGTCTTCCAAGTGGTAACTTAAAGCCTATGAATATATCTTCACAGACTTAAACTGTAGAGAATTTCACAGCAACATTTAGTATACCAGAACATTTGGTGGATTTTCCTTCAAAACTTAATTTGAATGCCTATCAAGATTTAAAAATTCCCTGATGATTGGACCAAACTCCATATTCCAAGTCTGGATGATATGATATACATGCTTTGTCATCTAGGGACAAGCTAGATGGTTCTGACAAACAAACTGTTTTGGTGCCTGAAGTGAGCCTTCACCCTGTCTGATCTGATTCTATAATCTCAGGTTATAATCTAAGGCTTCAGGTTAAATGAACTTCAATTTTTCTAGCAAGAACGGAGCTTGTACCCCAAGCACATCCCCAGTTTGATCACCATCTCGAAGGCCTAGGTAGCTCTGTCAGCCAAAATATTTTCCAAAAAATTAACCCTAAATTAACATTTTTCCTATGCAAGTTGCAGAAGTCAGTCAGCATCCTGGTAATATTAGGATTCACTGCAAAGAGTAGTCAGCAGGACTTTTACTCATCTTGGGACTGATGGTAGGTTCAAAAATGTTAAGATTGAACTTATTTTTGCCAGTACCTGCTAAACTTCTGCTAATACATACTAGAAAAAGTTTCTTTTCTGAGACACTCTATCCAGTCTCCTTAACTTGGGTTCACTTACCACACAATGGACGAGGATACTGAGAGGAATCCAAAACAGCAGGGAGAACACAAGAACAGAGCCTACTATGTTGTCTGCTAGGAACTTCCCTGTAAAAAAAAATAAAACGAGTGACCTCCCAGACATAATATACGGACCTGTTTCATGAATTTGAGAGGCAATCCAACTCTGAAGTCTTTACTTGTGAATAATCCCGCTGAAGCAGTGAGGTTGCTCCGGTGGGTAAACACTGCAAGACTGGGGCCATATAAATCTCTCCAGGATCCGCAGTGGTTATAATTCTAAACCACAAAACCATTTTTCTGCCTCCTGCATCCCTTAATCTCTGATGTCCCAACATTTTCTGCTAGTGGCTATGAAGTGGGTAAATTCAGTTCTAAAGGGCACATAATTCACTCTGAGCCTCATCAACCATTCATTCACAAAAACCGATCACATGGAGCAAACAAATGTGCATTTCTACTCTACTACGATATTTACTTTGCAATTCAAGGACAACACAGTACATCTATCTTAAGTTACTACAAACCTTTACAATTACTTGGAAAACTGCCATTTTAAAGAGTCTTAAGACTTTAATTTGGAAGACTGAATACCACATGCAATTACCCTGTAAACACCTGGCATTTACCATAATCTTACAGTGTTACCCTATGATTACAGAATCGTGTAGTTAACGCCTTTCAATACAGTTACACAGCAGTGTGCACTGTTACATGCTTGGATGGCACTATGAGGCAAATAAGGCTAAGAACCACTGAGCGTGCACACGTACAGTTCCACAGCTTGCAGTGGATGATGGCTTCAGCTATTTTGAATGAAGATTTCATTGCCTACCCTGTCCATATTGAAATCCCTTAGAAAGACCCATGTTAACCATGATGCCTATGGCAAGTCATTGGCTTCTTTGGCTTGTCTCATACATCTTTGGAATAAAAGTTCTTTGAAGCAAACATCATCCTTCTTGTGGGCTTGGCAAATGCCTCATGTATAGAAAAAAAAAATATTAGGAATTACAAAAAACCTGGAACCTTAAAGATTTGGAAGATGGCATCAGTTCTAACAATGCACATTAGAAAGGAAGTCTGTTGTGGCTCTACCCTCCTAGAAGTTGTCACCCTTGGGCTGGTAAGCCATCATGTGCAGTTTGAAAAAAGAGAAAAAGAAAAGTAAACACAACAACAACGAGAAAGCAAGGAAAAAAATCCCCTACCAAAAAAAATCCCCTACCAATTTCCCCTTCCCTCAAGGTCCTTGGCACTGAATTCCTTTGGAATTTATGCACTTTCAGAATTTGAGATTTTCTTAGCTTACCAAAGGTATTGATGCTGAGCTGATCGATGAAATCCCAAAATCGTTCAATCACATCTTGCACTCTCTTCTCACATTTACCCTGCAAACAAACATTTATTTGGAAAAAACAGAACCTCAATCTTACATTACTTAAGTTATAACCATCCTGCTCACAGGGACTCAAAAGAACATGCTCAGCTCACTTTCTGGCTGCCAATGGCTTTGGTCCAGTTCTGACTAACGACATGCACAACCCCATGGAAAGTCCACGGTTTGAATGTAATTATAACCAAAAGCAAGAGTTTAATTGACAAGAGCAGAAAGCCTACAGCAAAAAATTACATGAACACTAGACAGCCCAAGACAAGCCTGAGGACCCTGAGCTAAATTGGGACTCATGCGCTCTGGGAAAATGTTAGTGTTTCACTGATCTATTTGAATTAAAAAGGCCGTGGGCCCAGCCCATTAAAAATTAGTGTTTCACTGAATTCCATGGTAAGTGTTGCCATTCCCCTTCTTGCCAGTACCTTATGACCACTCATCCACTATTTCCTCTTCCAAAACAATCATTCAATCATTCCATGCATGGAGATTTACATATACCAGCTACTGTTTACAGGCACAGAGATTAGGTCTTAGGCCAGCCCAGTGAACAAACCAGCAAGGGGAAACCAGATTTGAAAGCATAAGTCTTCCACATTTTTCTGTAAAATACCCAAGTACACAAGCAGCAAGCATGCAGGGAGTCTGGCCCAGGGCACTCACGTTCATGTCGCAAAACCCCACCGTGCACGGCTTCCCTTTGCGCAAATACAGGAACTTCTGGCTCGCGTCCACGTACGGCATGCACCTGCCCTGCTTGTCCCGACAGCATACCTTGCAGGAGTCGTCAGTTTCTGAAATGAAACAGCAAACAACAGTTTTTTTGCAGGACTGCAGCTGTGGTTACACCTCATTCAAAACCAAATGCTGCTGATCATCAGAGGCTTCATTTCTCATTCCCTGACTGACTCTGCCCTGCCCAACTGATGGTGCATTCCTAGAGCGAATGGAGCATTGTACAGTGTCTAACCATGCAGAGCTCAAGAAGCTTAGACTACGTAGACCTGAAGTTACTCCACTGGGAGTTCCACGTGGCAGGGTAAGCAAACCAAGGGAACTCAAGCTCTGAGCTGTTCCAGTTTCAAAGACGACATCAGAATGCTGCAGTAACCTAGGGGCAGGTGATGAGCAGTAAAGCATGTGATGTATTATTCAGGCCTTCCACAAATTGTGTTTATTGCCCCTTATTGTCCTGTCAAGTGCCTGAGGAGCCACCACCTGAACAAGTAATGAAGGGCATTGGGGACTGAGCTGGAACAATAACTTGGGTAAGGGATACACATGTCTAGCAGACACACACGAGGGAACTCTCAGTTAATGCAAATTAAATGGTCTTCAAACCCAACAGCCATGCCCCTTTGCCTCCTCTCAGTAACCTATCAGTTAGGAACAGTGGGGTATGTAGCAGTTGCTGATGGTCAGAAAAGAGCTGGCTGGTCATACAGTATGGACTCTCCTCCTTGTTCTCAACTGCTACATCACATTAAAGGTCATTAAAACACCCAAGGAGGAGCTTGGTCAGTTTACGAAGGGGATTATTAATATGATACCTGCAAGAGTACCTCAGTGACAAAGCTTTATGTTCTTAATGTATAATGGACAGTACAAGCCCCACAGAGCACCCCTGGGTAACAAGGCAAGTCATTTATAATCATGCAAGTGGCACAGACTGCCTGTCAAATGTAACCCATTTTGATACAGGCACAGCTGAAGCTGGTGGATAGTTGGTGTGGGAACAGCATGTGCTCAGCTGTTTGCACATTAAGGCTTGCTTCACTGTGACAGAGCCCTCTAATAAAAGCAGACATCAAGATACAGGACCAAATCAGTTTCAGGCCTGCCAACAGCACAGCAGTGATGGCCGAGATAGACAAAAACGATCAGCTGCCCACCACACATCAGGCAATTTGCCGACTGCCAAAACAGCCTCCCACTGCAGCCTTGCCTGCATTCTAGCGACTCTTCTGGAGCTGCAGCGCAAGTCATAAGCAATGGCTCCTGTTAGCAGCCTTGCCTGGGGGCTCCTCCAGCATTCTCTCCTCCCTGCGTTTGGAGGAGCAGCTGCCTGTCAGACTTCTCTTCTGCTGGGACCAAGGGGAAAAACAGATGCCTCTACTTCGCTTTGCACAGTCCCAGCTCAGCAGCCGCATCTCGAGTGCTGCCTGCTTACTGACCTCATGGCTTTAGCCCTTTCCAAACACAAAACAACATCACGGTCTGAGACAGACAGTTTCAGCTCTGGACCCGTCTTTTGAAACTGACCGTGGGGTCCAAGCAGACAACCAATGGGAGTTTGCAGCCCTACGGGGGCAGATCCAAGAGGAGAGGCACCCTCTTGCCATGCTCACCATTGCATGCACACGAACGTAGGCTCTTCTCCCTCTCGCAAAATGGAATACATTCGCCATCCTTGCACTTGCCCAGATCCACGCAGACAGTGTCATCTGGAGCATTCCCTGGTGGAGGGCACTCACTGCTGTTTCCTAGCGGTGGAGAGGACGCATTAGTATGCACCATTTTGGGTAAGGACAGAACGCTGCAATGGCTGGTGGCAGGGTGGAACGACAGACACTCGTTATGTGAATGATTCCCAGCAGCCCCTTTGTGGAGCCAGACTGCAGTCACCTTGAGTTGGCTGCCAGCCAAAACACCCAAAGGAGTGCAGCATGTCCAGCTGGTACCTAGAAGTGTGGCTGGGGGATGTTTAATTGCTGGCTCAGGGTATTCAGACCTTGTGGGTAAGGAGAGAGAGGGGACAGAGAACATACAGTGTGAAGGGCAGCCAGGCAGGGTAACCCCGGCTTCAGTTAGAAGGCAGCTCTGTCAATGCCTCATATCCAGGTGGAAGTTACTGTTGCATGTGGCTTGAGATAGAAGCCAAGCGGAGGTAAATCATACCTTGGCCATATGAAGATTACACTTATTTCCATACACTCATGCATACCTCATGGTACTTAACTGCACTCTAAGATTAGCCCTGCCAGATGTCTAAAGAGCACATAGAGCTAGTAAACAGGTGTTGAACCTTCAGTGTTCTGCTGTCAAGCCCAAGAGGACTGCAACAACAGCATACCAGTGCAATAGGACTCTCCTTTGCAAGTAGCATTTATGGCTTCCTGGCACTTCTTCTGGGCACTTTCAAACTGGCAGCCTTTGCAGCAGGGACTGTTCCGATCACTGTGGGAAGATTTGATGGAGGAAGGGAATAGTAAGCCACATGCAAAAGGAGACAAGTGCACTTGATATCAAAGCCTGACAACCCTATGGAAGCAAGTATACCCAATGATGGCTTCTCAGATCTCCACCTCCTACACACATTCCTCCACCTCTGCTTTTCTGAAGCACGCTGAAGCAGCACATGCAATGTGAAGAAGCAAAGCAGACTATGGAACAAGGTACTGCACTTCCTCAGGATACCCAAGATCTTTCCCCGACTCTGCCATGACAATTACATGCTTTGTGACCTCAGGCAGGTCTTTTCACCTGTGTCTTTTCCTTTTTCCACCTTTTATCATATTCACCTAGCTAATATGTGAGCTCTTCTGCATAATCTTTGCTCCTTTGGGCTCTCCACAATTCTTATGTAATGAGCGTGGATTTTTAAAAACAGTCACAAATGGATTTGGTGCTAACCAAAGAGCAATATAGGTTTCCTCCAGTATAACTGGAAACAGGTCTGGGTTCTAGGAACAGACCATTATCCCTGGACAATAAACAGGGATTTACTCATTGAACAGCAAGGACAAAGCCTAAGGTCAGCTATTGTTGTCACTCCCCAGCTACACAACCGAGTGTCGCCTGGATCCTGTGACAAAAAGCACGTGCTCACATCATTAAAGGCTGCACTGCAGCATGTATGCAGGACAGAGTTACACAGTGGCACAAGGAATGTTAATACTGATGTATTCTGGTTTGAGTGATTTCAGTTTTGTCCTAGTGCTACAAGTACAGAACTATAAAGCACACTGCACTCACCGTGCAGTGCAGTTCTCAGCATGACAGTCGAGAAGTAATCCTGGACCTGCTGTTACATGAAGTAGCAGCATAGACCCTTTTCAGGATGTCTAAATTCTCCCCAGACCGAGTTCCTTAATACTTTGCTGTCCTGCAGACCCAGCCCCACATACCTCTCTCCACCCAGAGCCATAACTTTAATGCCTCTTACCTGCATAGGGCACCTTTCTTCAGCTTGCAGTCAGCAGAGCAGCAGGGATCATCATGCTGGTGCAAAAGGCCAGGGTCGCACTCCTCACCCTCATCCACCCTGGAGTTCCCACACACTTTGTTGTTGCGCTCTTGGAAGCATTCCCGGGCCTTGTTCTCTATGGTCCTATAGATGGATTGTTTACTGCAGTTTGAGAACATCTAAAGAGTCATGCATGGAAAGAGAAACACTGAGGAGGAGTGTGTCATTCCCATTCAAACACTGCACAGTGTAGACTAGGGGTAGGCAAAATACAGCCCGCCAAACGATTCTACCTGGCCTGCAGCCATGCTCTACAGAAGGAGAAGTATACCCAGCCCACAACTGCTCTGGCTTTCGGCACCTCTCACCCTTCCCCTTTCCCGAGCTATAGTCAGCTGCAGCAGCAACAGCCACTCCCCTTTCCCACCTGGCCTGCCGTGCCCTGCTCCCCAGCCCACAGTGTAAGCTCCAAGGCAGGGGGCACTGAGCTCCTGGCCAGGCTTCTGCCTAGTGAGGATGCCTGCCCGCAGCTCTGACCTTGGGGCCTTTCACAGACTGATAAGGTTCTTCCTGCTGACAGGGGATGGGAAGCTGGGGGAAGAGGGCCAGGAATCATGGGTTATCCAGGCTCTGTAGCCTGATAGAGATGTACATGGGTACCGCCAACAGAGTGCTGTGATATGCTCCTGTGTGCCGCTTCAGGCTTCACCACATGGGCACAGCTGGACCAGCTGGTGCAGCTCCTACCCAACCCTGAGTCCCTAGCATGCAGCTGGGTCAGGCAGGAGGCACACCAGCTGCACCTACGTGGCCCAAAGTGACACACAGGAACACAGTGCAGCACCAGCCTGGCCTGGCTGCACACAGGAGACTTGGGGCAGGGGAGGAGATGCAGAGAAAAGGGAGGAACACAGTATGGCACTGGGACAGCCCAGATAACCCATGATTACTGGCCCCCTTCTCCCTGTATCCCCTCCCCTGCCCAGAGTCCCCAGCAAACGGCTGGGCCAGGCCAATGCCACGCTGCATTCTCGTGCACTGCCTCGGGCCATGTGGATGCAGCCAATATGGCTGCTGCTTGACCCAGCCACGTGCTGAGGATTCAGGGCGGGGGAAGGGGTGCAAGGAGAAGAGGGGAACAAAGGTTTGGTTCCCCTAACCATTTTCCACTCACCTCTCTGCCCTTAGATCAGGGGTAGGCAATTATTTGTGCCAGAGGGTCACTTAGGGAGTTTTGGCAAGCTGTTGAAGTGGGGAGGAGAGGGTGGGGGCAGGGGTTACTGACCCAACCTGCGACAGCTCACCACAACTCCCTAACTGGCCCTTTGACCCAAATAATTGCCCACCCCTGGTGTAGACAGTTAGCCTGACCCACCTCCGATCCTGACACTGTAAGAAATAGATGCTGTGTACCTCAAGACCTTGGAAAAAACACAGTTTGTGTTTAAATACTTTTGTTGCCCTGTGACTGACAAGTATCTATGCCCAGCCAGGGGTAGGAGTAGGGGACCAGCTCAGGGGAGCGGTTGCAGGTCCAAATCCAGCCTGCAACTGAGCCACAGGGGCTCAGGGAGAGCAACAAATGCCAAGAAGTAAGGGTGTTTCAGAAAGTGAACAGCAATTTCCAAATAAAACCATTGTGCATGCAATGAGTGGGAAAGTGCACAGGAGCAGGGAACATGTTGGCATAGTTGCACGTGATGTGTGTTCAATAATGTAGAGAAGCAACGTGGTCTATTAAACAATCCCTGCACACAAAACAGTGCATTTCAAAACTGCCATTACTTCCTGAAACACCCTTATAGCTGTGAAGCTGCAGAACTGGGAAGAACCCTACTTGCATGGACCTGCTAGCTTTAAGCCTCTGCAGTGGTTCTAACAAATCAGGGTATTGATACACCTGGTACCTGCAAGTCCATATGTAAGACAGGGATGCTGCTAATTCCACAGTAATGTTGACAAGTTTGAGTTAAGCAAAAGAAGCACTGGCTTAAAAGATACCACTATGCCTCCTAGTAACAAAGCTAAGTGACCAGCTCCTATTTAGAAGCCAGTGCTTTTGGTGCTAAAGGTTTCAAATTCAACTAGTGTTCTCTCTGCAGGTATGCAATACAATTGATCATAAAATACCATCCCCAATAAGGGCCATAGGCATTCAGCCCTTTCGACACTTTGGAAGAGTTTCTCAACAGTGGGACTAGATTGTAAGCACGTCCCCCTCTACTGGCTGTTCAATTAATTAAACACTGTACTAAAAGAACAGACTTTAAATAGACAGGAACTTGTACGTCTAGTGCAGAAGGCTGACTCAGACCTTCCTGACTGCAGCAGCATCTGTATGTGGAATTTACCCAAAATAAATATACCTTGTTGTTCTCATGATCTCCGCTCACAGCAATTGGATACATAACATATTTTCCTCCCTGGTCTTCAGTGGGAGCACATTCTGGCAAGCTGTCAGGGTCATGCTCTGCTCCAAAGTTGTGTCCCAGTTCATGAGTAGTTACCAAGTCTGCTTCCTGTTGGACACGAAAAATATGCCTACAGTCAACATGATCATGAAGTGTGGTGGGAGGTCCTAAGTAATACCAGATCACTTGAATCTTGAGCGATGCATTTAATTGTTATATAGTTCCCCTATTAAAATATAAGGAAGTGCAAAACTGAAGTTAGGTCCTGAAAAATTGCTCCACACATCCAAAGCTAACTCCTTGAGCT
>NW_005841900.1:35727-36245 GCF_000455745.1 Alligator sinensis | reverse complement strand
TGCAAAAGGCAAAACAGAAAGGGCACTTGCATGTGCTCAACACTGTCGAGTGCAAACGATGCACTGGCATATAAGAGGGCAAAATGACTTAAAAACTTTAAAAAGGGACACCCTCCCAAAAAAAAAAAAAAAAAAAAAAAAAAAGAGTCATTAATTTGTCAACTTTTCATTTAATTCTCCTACAATTAGTCTTATCGTTACAGACCAGACCACAGCTATAGACAAATCTTGACTAAAACTAATTCCAATGTATTGGGGCTACAAAAATGCCTAGAAACCACACAATGTGGGGGACAGGAAGAGCAGAAAGGGGACTTTTCAAGAGCTGGGTGGTACAACAGGTCTTATTCCTCTGAATATCACATTCCCCATCTTCCAGCTGGTAAGATGCCTTTCGCTGCCCTTACTCTCAACATGACCTCACCTCCCCCACAAACGCTTGATCTGTAAAGGCAGTCAGGAGGATACCAGCCTGGAAATGAGCAATTAAATTAAAGAAGACTGGCTGGGGGCAAAGC
>NW_005841900.1:30631-35696 GCF_000455745.1 Alligator sinensis | reverse complement strand
AAAGAGTGAATGGTAAGTAAGAAGGGACAATTCCAACATGCCTCTTTTGCTGCTGTGGAGAGATGGTTTTCAACAGTGCAATGGGGAGCCTGGGAGCACAACGCCCCTGCAGTCTACATCTGAAGCAAAAGGTTTGAGCACTCCTCAGAGACCACTTGTGTGCTTTGTGGTCTTTAATTCATGCGTGGGTTTTAATACTCTTGGAAGTGAGGAACAAGCTCGGCAAGCGTGTACAAGAGGCTCCGCAGAAAGCTGATCTGTAAAGCTCAGGCAGGGCTAGCACCTGTTGACCCAGGCTTATAAAAAGTTATCTCCTGTATCTATTCATTTCCTGAAAAGACTAAGGATTTTTCAAACAGACCTCTACCTCACAGTGAAACGCAAAAGCATGAGGAGCAGCAACAGCTAAAGGGCTTTCCCAGCATACTCTGCAAGCCCTTTCATAGTAGTATCTGATAAATTAGTCTACAAGGTACAACCCTGATGAGCATTCTTTTCACTTACATCTTCAATTACCCCATGGCAGCTTAATTTTAGCCTAGAGTTGTTCTGACATAAGAATTAATGACAAAATTGGGATTTCACAAAGCACTGAGAAATCAGTGTAAAAAAAAAAAAAAAAAAATTACACATTTTGCATAACGGACTCCTCCCTTAGAAACTGCAGCACTCAGGCCCCTCACCGCTTGACAGACCAAGAGATGCAAGTGAAAAGGCACAGGCAGGGCTAACACCTGTTGACCCAGGCTTATAAAGTTATCTCCTATATCTATTCATTTCCTGAAATGAGACTAAGGATTTTCATCCAAGATCCAGCTCATGCCTGCTAACATGTCTTCACTGTGTAACCTTGCAAGTAAAAATAGGTTTAGCATCTGAAATCTTCAGGGAGGTAAGAATCCAGAGGCCTTCTACAGAAGTACCACATCCAGGATGGTTTTTCCTTACTTGCCCCCCACAGGTTTGTTCCATTGTTAAATTAGCTGCATGCATGTGTGCACATACATGCACCACACACTTGTGTGTCAATCTAGCACTCTCTCTCCCCCTCATCTTGGGAGAGCAAAGTCCTCTTCAGCCATTCAGTCAGAAGCTGCAAGTCCCTCCACTGCTGCTCCAGTGTCCAATTAGTTCATTCCTCATGTCCCTGAAGCCCTTACTTTCTGCCAGCCAGGACATCCATTATGTCCAGTTTCTGGGTCCTGGCTCAAGGCTATAACATGTGGAGTGGTGCTAGAGAGGACTGTTGTAAGAACACATCCCCCCCAGTGCCCATCACTCCTGCCCCACACAACCTGAACGCCAAAGAAAATATCCCATGCCATTGGTATAGCAGCAGGCATGTTCAGGACCACTTAGGTGCATCTTAAGACAGACGCATATCAAAGAAAGAACAGCTATGATATTTTTCAGCATTCAACCCCAGGGAACAGGAGCCAGTAGGTAGGGCATGGTTTTGAGGTAGCACTTCCTAGCACCATGTGAACATGCCCACAGATACTTGTCCACAGCAGCTCCAACTGAGGCAAACAGCATTTTTTGAGGTGGGCTTCCCCACTAATTTTAGTCCTGAAGACAGCTAGTGGGATGCAAAAGTCTAACAAGTGGCTCCCATGCACCCCCAGTCACTTCACAGTACCTTTGTAAGGATCGTTTTGCCATAGTTCTTTGTGCTGGTCAAGCCGCTGTTCAGATAGATGTCTTTTTTGGCAATTTGACTATAATAAGCTATAGAAATGAGAAGAAAGTGTTAAACTACTAATGGGTATAGCACAGCACAGGTCCCAGTCCCTCCTACAATTTTCAACTGCCCCCACACTGAAGTTTGTAAAATCCCCTTTCTTTAGCTTATAAAGATTATAAATCACAGGCTAGTAAGTGAGACCCCTTCCCTCAGTTTTTGTAGCATGGAGTCCGTTCAGGGAGATTGTAAGTAACATCACGAGGTTCTCAATATTACAGTAATGGAGACCTGGACAAGTACTTAACAGAATTCACAACCTAACTATCTTATTACAAAGCCTAATAGGACAGACCTGCACAAACTGCACCTTCTTCAGGCAAGTGAAAAAATGTTAACCCCTCCAAATGGGAGCTATGGGAGCTTTCACTCAAGCCATTCATTTCAAAGTGTCACTGTTTTACCCTCACCTCATTCCTTTGTTTTGGGGTTTGTTTTTTTTTTTGTTTTTTTTTTTTGTCTGCAGCCAAGAGAGGTCCCTTCCACTCCATTCCTAATTCCACTAGGGAATGGACAAGTGGCACACATGCTTACCCCCTTCAATAACCATCACATTTTTGTAATAAGGAACATCCAACCCATGAACTGAGGGGCAAAGGAGAAGGAAAAACTACACCTACTTGCCTTTTGGACAAATGCCCCCATGGCTGGCAGGCCTGGGAGACCCAACGTAAGCCAATCCAAGTGTTCCCATATCAAAATCTTGGTATGTGAAGAGATGGGCAAGGCACACACGAGCTGCTTTCTCAGCTATATCAAAGCTAAATTGCTAGGGGAGAAAAATAAAAGCAAGTGTTAAACACTAACAGACATTGACAGAGCTATAAGGTGCTTTTTTTTTTTGAGCCAGACAGACATTTTCCAGCAACAATTCCTATGATGCTGGCTGAAGATAATCATCTAATCCAACCACGGACCAATGTAGAAGAGTCCCCCTTCATCATGTTTTCTGTGCTCAGGCACAGCACTACATCTAGAGTGTTAAAATTCTAGTCCATCTACAACAGCACAAGGAAAAGAATGAACTACTGCAAGGCCCCAATTTGCAACAAATCCACAGCCAACAGCCAGCTCTGGATGCTTTTGACACTAGGTGCCTCCTTGTTGCCATTTGTATTGCTGAAAACCTGAAGGAAGAAACAGAGCTCAATCCATAACCCACTCTTCACCTTAGCTCCTCTGCTCAGCATAATGCATTTGGTTCTTTATTGCACATTATTACTTAGATTTCTACAAGGTACATCAATTAAAGGTTTATCTGACATGGAAGTTCTGCCACTGTCATGCCTTACAGGTACCAAAGTCTCCCATACATCCGTGCACTAAGCCCCAATGTGCATCTCTGGGGTGAGTGGCCCCCACACAGGAGGGCTCCTCTGTGATTGCTGGGCAGAGCTGATACAGAGTTAATGTTCTGGTCCACCAACCCACCCACTCTGCAGTGTGGGAGGCAATCAAAATATATAAGCCTCTCCTCAGGTCAAGACACTCCTGCCATTCCCAGGTTTCCTGTAATTGCATCTTTCAGCCTTTCTACCAGTCTCCTTCAATGCACTAGAAGCTGCCTTCTGATCCATGAAACCCATCATAGCATATATATATATCTCTTTTCATTTTCCATTCAGCTTGTTTTACTTTGTGTGGGAACTTGCAAGACCTCCAGAAGAGGTCATAAGACCTTGTTACCACTCCAAGTATAGAAGCCACCATTCTCTATGATGCAATTTTGCATGGGAGGTGGGTACATTGCAGGGGCGGGGGTGGATCATAACTTGTTACAACCTCCTGATAAAAGTCAGAGACTAAATCAACTGATCGATAGTCTGCTCATTTACACAGAACAAATGCATCTCCATTGCACAGATGTTATTAGGACTTTCTTGCCCCAATACAACAACATCTGGAGGTCTGTAATGTCTTCAGGGAACTCATTTCTGCCCCCTTCAGAAACCATCTAGGCCAATACTGGCAACATTCTGGTTCCACAGCCAGACAATTTTTGGGCTTGTTTCAGAAATGGGTGATGCTTCTGAACAAGACAAAGAAACGTGTGCCAAAAGAACTTTTCGAAGTGTAGCTTTCTCTTGATGCAAGATGTTTTTTCTTGCGTCTTTTACAGCACCTTGGCAGGCATTTCCACCTCTGATGGGCAAACACTCCCATCAAGAGCTCTTGACAAGCATGCTATTTAGCCTGAAGGGAAAAGAAAGCAGCTTGGGGACAGCCACAGAAGTAATAGCTACTTGGAACCTCAAAAAAGACAAAAGTGAAGTGGAGACCGATGGATCCATTTTTGGAAGAACTGGGATGACGACAGGTTACTGATGGGCTGGCTGATCACCCTGATGGCTTCCAGGATTCAACAAGCAGCTCCAGTGCCAGCCTGATAGTTATCCCCATCATCAGTTTCATCCACTGGTAATGACACAAACTCTACCACAGTATCATGTACTTCAGCCAGTTGGGCACTAGAAATACAGGCTTGAATGGTCAGTAAATAACTTTGTGTACAGGGTTGTACCTGGCGCAGCAACATGCCAGGTAGCTTAGACGTGCTGCCTCAAGAGAAAGTACTCTTCAAATACCTGTTCTCCTGGGGTCCCCCTGGGGCTGATCCCCCGGGGGGGGGGGGACACCTCCTAGTGCGCTCCTTGGCAGAGCCGGAAGTGGACCATAAATGCTTCTGGTCCACTTCTGGGTTTGCTGCTGAGTGTGGGGGGACGGCAGCGGCACGCGGGTGCTTCTGTGGGACGCTCTATCCGCCCCAGCATTGCAGCGTTCATGAGCCATGCCTAGTACCTCGAGGTAGGTAGAGAAAACGTTTTAAGCTGTGTCTATGGCCGAATCGCTGATTCTCTGCATCAGCATCGAATCTTCAGATCTGGATTCGGCCGAACTGAACTGGGGATAGTGATCCGAATCAACGAATCGAATCACTGTCCCCAATTTGGGCCGAATCCAAATCGAATACAGCCCATTTCGCACACCCCCAATAGCCATCATGCTGGTCATGAATGACTTTTCACCGAGAGTTTCACCATCTCCTGCATTTCTGCCAATGCTTCCAAAATGACTTCCGTAGTCTCAACGGCTTATGCAGCAAAGATTATATTCTCCCAGCTGCAAGTATATCTTGTTTGTCCAGTGTATCAATGGTTTATCCCGCATTTAGAGAACAGAACCAAAGTTTTGTAGGGTTTTGAATACAGATCAATGTACAAGTCACACGGAGCACATTCTTAATGCCAATCTTTGTTCGGTCTCTCCTGCCCATTTGCCGTTTCTTTGGCAGAGTGGTGTAAATCAAGTCATATGCTTTACAGC
>NW_005841900.1:27563-30620 GCF_000455745.1 Alligator sinensis | reverse complement strand
AGCAGGAATTAAGCCTTTCCCTTTTTGAGAGACGACTAGCAGATTTGGAGCATAGCTAGTAAATGTCCTGGGCTTAAAAATAAACAAGTGCTGTCCCAGCATCTTGAAATCATGACTTCGCCTCAGAAAAGCACAAAATTTCACCATTAACCTATGCCACCCCAGTATGGCACCAGGCAATGCTAAAGGAGACACGATATGAATGCTTCACATACTAGCTTTCAAACCAGAAATAGTTGCTGCCCTAGTGCCTCAGCAGAGCTTACCGACCTGTACACAACACCACACTAGGAGGGCTACCTTATTCTACCCAGAACAGATGCATGATGTGCCTCACCAGGAGACTGCCTGGAACCATGCTGGAGTGGCGTAAGTGTCCCAGTCGAGGCTCCCATAATTTTAGCAGCACGCCAAATACATTTTCCTTTTATAAAACATAAGTAAAATCTGATGAAGAAGGTCTTGTATTTAAAGCTTACCTAACTATTCCAACCACAAAGTTAGTCCAATAAAATATATTGTCCCCCTCCCCTCCAAAACCTTGCCTAGACTATCATGGTTACAATCACGCTAACATTACCAAGTCAAGTCTGTATAGTCTGACATGAAAATCCATAATATGCAAACTCAGCCACCTCAATGGCAACCCAAAAGATTAAGCAACATGGCAAATTTCAACCAGTCTGAACAAAACAAGTAATGGACAACTAAACAAGAATGAGCACCTCACAAATTATTGCTTATGTACATAGGGTAGTAAGGAAGTACTGTGTTCCTTATTATGCAGAAAGGCAAGTCAAGCACAAAAACCAACTGATTTCTAGTAAGGTCACATGGAAAATACATTGTTGAATCACAGCGGAAACTAGGGTCTTCTGGATCTTGTGCTTTATTCAAGATCACCTTCCTTTATTAGTCTCCATATGTATAGCAAAGAGGAAGAAAGGAAGCTTCTTTCACTACCAGAGACTGACCTCTGAAGGTAAATACCCAATTCTCACCCTTGGTTTATAGGTTAGACATTTTCTTTGGGAAATACAGCCTACCTCTAGCAGCATCTTCACCTCCCAGGCATCCTTGTCTTCATCTGGTTGACTTTTGGCCATGTTATAATGCTTTTCTCCAGGGTTTACAGGATTTGGTTCATTGTGAATGATAATCTGTGTTCAAAACACAAAAATATTTAGAACTATAAATAGGGAGGACAGAGATGAAATATAATCATTTTTTATAAGCCAACAAGGATTTTTCACCTGACAAAATGGTGGCCCAAAGAGCTACTGAAAAGTTCCACCTTCTTCCCACCCCTATATTGGTTTGTTACCTCATCATGCCAGATGTTAGTTGGCAAGTTCTTCAGGGAAGGATTGTAGGGGGGCGGTTTTAGTTTGTTTTTATCTGTATTATGAGAGACACTGTCTTACAGACCCCAAGACCGTGAAAACATCAATCCCTCCTGGGAATGGACGTAACGTTCACACAACAGCATGTTTAGGAGAAATACGTATTTTTCAGCTTTAGCAAGGAAAAAAAAAAAGCTCTTCAAGTCTCAGCCTGAACATTTTTTTCAAATCCAGTATGTACCTGAAAAGGGGCAAGTTAATTCAAACTTAGTTATGAAAGTCTCTAGTGAGCTGCTACTTTGGGGATATACAGTGACCATAACTCAAGTAAGCAGTTTTTATTCTGATTCAAAGTTCTCTCTCACACACACCAAGGAACTATATTATCATAAACACACTGTAGCACTTAAGGCTTGCAACCATTGGCATCACTTGGTGAATACCTGGTCTATCTGTATGCCATATCCACTGAATTCTGCGTTGTCCCAGGAGGTATTTCGATAGATGTCATCCACTCTATCTATTAATTCAATCTATGAGTGAAAGGAGAAGATGAACTAGTATTAGTCCCATATTCTTGTTATGTAACAAAGTCCAAAAAGCCTAGGAAAACTGGAGCTTATATTATCTAGAAATTCAAGTCAGAACTGCACCTCATAAAACACAATGGACAACTTAACTGTTCCAAAACCAGCAGAACAGTGGTCCAAAGGGTTTTACATCATTTCCCCAAAGTTTTCCATAGTAAAACTATAGCAAGACTGTCATTTCTTATGATTTTGAATAGTACAGTGGAAAAAAGTCAGGGTAAGAATGAGGCATCTTAGGGAATGTTATCCATGTGTGAACATTCCATTACTACTACCACTACTAGTTAAAAAGTAGGTAAATACAGCATTGACTGATTCAGTGTCAAGCTTCTCTGCTGGGTCAATGAGCAGATAGTGCTTTCTAGGGTTCCAAAATGTCTGCTGCTCTCTTTTAGCTCTTCTATCCCTCATAGTCAGTTTTGCTTGGAAAGAGGCCTTGGCTATATTTTCTGGAAATGCACACTAACTGAAAATAAACCACTTCCAAATTCATTCAGAATAGAAAGTGCCACTGACACTAATCTCAAGTCATTTTGTAATAACTTCTGATCTGGTTACCCGATTACTATTGTGTTGGTTACTGCATGCACATGCAGGTCTGCCAGGAATTCCAAGCAAGATGGACAACAGGCCAAACAGATTTTCTGCAAATGCCCAAAATGACACAAAAGAACTTTACCTGAACACTTTCAATTGATTAACTCAAGAGATTGTACTGGTAATGGACTAGCAGGACAAAGTTCCAGAGAACAGAGAATAAAGACTCTGAATAGGCTGAAAAGGACAAATCTCCCTATCGAAGAGAGAGGCTGCTGGTGAGCAGATCCTTTAAAAGATTAGGGTCTGGTGCAAGGCAGGTCAGCCTGCATGTGGCCCATTTTATGCTTAGGTCCGAATACTGAGATTAAAAAATATACTCTGTTCAGAGAAGTTACCTGATCACTACATTCTACTGATCACACACTCCCAGAGGAGTAGAGTTGTTCCTGCTGGCTGATCCACCAAGTGCTGCATGTGCTCTAAAAGAAAAGAAGTAATGCAATTCTACCCCAAGGAGGGAGAGACAAAGCCTCCCATCTTAGGGGAAGGTCAGAGGTCCACAGCCTCTAACTGTGAGAAGTAGC
>NW_005841900.1:16020-27532 GCF_000455745.1 Alligator sinensis | reverse complement strand
AGGAATTCTGGTTCTCTCAAGAGTGTGAGAAAAGGGGAAAAAAGTAACTACAAGGAAAAACAATTTCAGAATAATAAGCCTGATAAAAATGGAACAAACTCAGGTCTGTAGGTAAGTAGTTCGTTCACAGATGCTAGGATCAGTACGGACCTCAACAGATTTTCGAGTCCAACTCCCTGAGTAGGCAGGAAAGAGTGCTGGGGTCAGATGACCCCAGCCAGATGCCTATCCAGCCTTCTCTTAAAAGACTCCCAAGGTAGGGGAGAGCACCACCTCAATAAAGAAGTTAGCAAGAGCAGCATCTCAAAAGCCCCACATTTTGATTTTTCAGAGTTTTTTGAAGTCATTTCAACAGATATTTTTATTCTTTAAAGAACTATATACTCCAGTTTGGCTGGCATGTTGAAAGCAGATGTTTCTGTATTCTATACAGATTAGTCCATATACATTTTCCCTAATTTTCCCCTACTACTCTAGACCAATATAGCTACAACCTGGATACTTTCCCACTTGGATAGAATATGTTCACAGAGCCAACTCACTGGAAATCATTTTTATTCTTTTGTCATAGAGAACCCAGGAAGAAGTTAAAGAAACTAACAAGAAACACCCACTCCTCTAATACATCTTATCCAAGCGTTACCAAAGCTCATATCTGGGCATCGTACATAGATTACAAAAGCAGTGAGACTATTGAGAAAAAGTAGTATAAAAAATGTAGAAGACTTGGTACTAAGAAGCCAGCACAGACTGTAAAACAGTAGTTGCAAAAGAGCAACAAGTGTCTTATAAAAAAAGAACAGCTGCTTACAGGCAACTTTTCTTCTGCAAATTTTTTCCTCTACCATGTATCAACAAAGGCACTACTTACAAGGAACATTTGTTATAGGTGGATATGGATGTTGTGATGCACTGATTTCTTCTTTGCATTCTGTCTTGCTACTAAGAGACTTGATGCAGGGAAGAGAGAAGACTCTTGCTTAAAGCGGAAATTATCAGACTGACAAATCCTTCAAGTTAAACAAGTCAAGAGTTGCACAGGTTGGTTATGTGCAGAAAGTGGAAACAGAGCAATAAACTTCCGCATGGTTATGAAAACAGAAAGGCAAAGCACTGTCAAACACAAAAGGCCTCAATGTCAACGAGGCTCCCTTTACATGATTCAAGACAAACACAGGAAGCAGGAACATGCAGTCAAGGAAAAGACTCTTCAGCTTGTCTCTTCAGCTCAACTGCATGATTTTAACATTAGTCATGGCTGGTTTTTTCCAAATGAAAAAAATCCATTTCAACACCCCTTACAAAAAACAAGGAGCAAAACGGCAGCTGAGCAATGGCTTCTTGAGGAGTTTTCCCTAGATGTCATCTACAGTGATGATAAAACAGAGGCCATGAAAAAGAAAAAAAATTAAAAGCCAGAAGTGGGAAAGATTTAAAGGATGGAATAAACTGTGTTGTCTGTGCCAACATGGAGTGACAGACACTCCCTGCTCATGCCCGGAAAGTGAAAAGTGACAAATGCTTCGTGAAGGACAGCACTAACCTTCCCCTCATTTACTGCAGGTCAGCAAATGCGTAAGTGGCAGGTGAACTGTTCAATCAACTGCTTGAAAAAGTAGGAATACCAGCTTCACATCCAGCGCCGTTAGATGCATCGTCTGTTGAATGAGTGCCCTGCATATCTCCAAGGAGTGGTTCCCACTAACAATCAGCTCAAACTCCTATGCCCTACTGCATCTTTGATGTAATTTATGGATTGTGGTGCGATCACAAACACAAAAGGACATTACCAATCAGAGACTGCAAGATTACTGCTGTTCTAAAGGTGGGCCCCAACAGAGTTCAGAACCATCTTGTGCATCTAAATTTATTATTTAGTTTGTCTTGTTGATGCTTAGCAAGATGTAAAACCAAAAAACACAATTGCCAACAGTTTTAAAAAAAAGTTTGTTTTGCTTCAGGAGGTAAAAAGGAGAGCAAAACAAAGATAAAGAGTCCGACAACCCACTGGAAACTCCACTTCCTGACAACATGACAGAGATCTTGCTCATATCCAGAGAGACAACAGAAGAAGAATTACGTGGCATATGAGGTGCTACAAGGCCAGAGAAGTGAACTCAAGTTGAGAAGAGAAACAATTGAGAGGATGAGGATGGTATCTGAAATTCTACTTCTGACAGAATGAGAGGTGATGAAGGCTTCGAAAATAGTCTGTCACTTCTCACATGTGAGGGCTCAGTGACAAGATCTACAAGGCCTTTGGGACACTGAATCCCATTTCCAAAACAAAAAACTGTGATAAGAGATAAGAGGAAATGAACAGAGATCTTTCACATGAAATGAGTAAATTTACCCTTTTTAAAATTAATTTACAAGTTAGTTTCCACTTTAAAAGTGCATTCAGTTCCACACCTTTGAAATGAAGTTTGGGGGTTCCTTACACCTTTTTTGATGGAAAAAACGTCTTTGCAAAAATGAACAAGTGCATATTTAAAATGCAACTGTGTACAGCATATTATTGCTGTTATTATTGCCAATAATAATCACACATTGTAATACTACACTTACAGAATGGAGGTTTGAGAATTTAGCCCTTTTGAAACTCCAAGTGTATGTATTGCTAGTTGGGACTATTTCTGTTAGTTCCTATTGGAAGCATCAAGGTCAGGATCACTACTCTTTAGGCACCCATCAGTTTTCAGGACGGTGAACACAATTATTTATCATAATGAATTTCAAGATAGTTACTTTGTACTGGGTATAATTATCTTTTTTTTTGCAAAATTATAGTGTATCATTCTTAGAAACTTGGATGTTTTATTCCTGGGTGCATGAGACAGCTCACATGTCTTCCAAACTAAAGTACTTTTTAACAACAAAACTTAAAGATAGGTGCTTAAGGAGTAACTCTTCTTGTTATCCCACTTGAATGAGAAGTCTATGGCATTCCCTCACCAATTCTTCCTTCTGGGCTTTGATAGTTAACAGAGTGATCTACATGTACTCATGGTCTTCTGGTTCCGAGTGATGATCAGTAACTCTAAAAATATAATGGTGTCTTCAGTGTAGAGTGCCACTTCACTAGTGTCTTCATCATATGCTAAGTAAACAGGTTGCAAGAAGTATTTTCTTGTTCCAGTCATTGAAATCATCTCACTGGGTTTCAGTAACACTTATTCTTTTTACCAATAAGAATTTATAGTGCTTCTTGCTTGTTGTCAGATTGCTAGTTTGGTGTATGTAAAAATGTAAATACTTGTCTGATCCTTACATTTGTCACAGTTGTTCAATTTATTGATAATGTTGAACTGAGTTTATACCACTATTGCTTTTCTGCACCTTCTCCTGGCATTGCTGGTTTGAGCATGTTCCTGGAAAATACAGCTCGTCTCCAACAACAGATTGACACTTGAACACAAACAAACAATCAAACATGGCAAGGGAGGTGGAAGCTATAGCACATACTGTAACTGCTCCTGTATCAGAAAGAACAGGCTGGTTTTGGTCAGCAACACTCCCTACAGTGACTACTTAGTAGGAACATTCTCTTCAGCTCATGTTGCAATGAGAGAGGCTATGTAGCTCTTCCAGATGCAGGTACATGACGTTTGTGTTCACCAGAGCTAAACTACAGAGCCACAACTCAAACCTCTATAATAAATAAACTATTGCAACTGCGATGTTAATTGGAAAGGATATATTTCTCCACCGAAGAAGGGGAGGTACACTACACACTGGAAGATACCAGTTTCAATCTTTATTCCTCATGTTGATTCACTCAATTAATTTAGGTGACCTTGTTTGGTATTTCTTTAATTAAAAAGGACATGTTTATTGCAGAAGTTTCAGGCTGTTCACCTTTTTACAGTACAGGTGGTTAAAGGGAGAAGTATTCTAGATTTATTTTTATAACTACACAGCAGATTGAGACCTACACTTAAGTGTATTTGGACAGAAGTAAAACAAACCCAAAAAAGCCCTCCTCTCCAGTACAGAGGCGCAGTGATTTGTAGTATACTTCAAATGAAAAGTTCCAGACTAGACAAGCCATACAACAACATACAGTACAGAGACATTACTAATTTAATGTTTTGGGAGTAAACAAACAACTCAAAAAAAAAAAAGTCTTACTATAAAAAGTCTTACTAGCCTGTTTAGGAAAGGAGAAAGGAAAGTTGAAAGAGCAATTTAAAAGATATACTGCTCAAAAGGTGCGTCTGGGGTGCTACACGAATTATCTATTAGTACTATGTAGTTGTACAAACATGATTCACAAGAGCAACCCAGAGATTTCAAATAGGAATTCATAGTGTTAAAAACATTCTGCCTCACTGTGGTCTGAGTTCTTTGCAATAGAAAATGTATTTTAACTACAGAAAAATAATAAAACGAGTAAAAAATTAAGAGCTGGCATTTTCCAAGAGGTGCCTTTGGTTAATGACACATGTCCAAGTTTTAAAAAAAGTAGAGAACCACTGCTCTACTAGATAAGACGTACTATCAGTCACACAGTAAATTCAGCATTTCAGAATGTACAGGTCACATTAGCTTTCTAACTACCATAGCACCATTTTTCATGCTGCAAGTAATTTGCTTGCATGACTTCTAGCAAGTGAAAACAGATTGCCCTGTACTTACTAAGTAATTAATAGTTGTGCTTTCTTCCCCACGGCCCATATACTTGAAGAAGCGATGATCTGCAACCACAAGCATCTTGCATGTGTTCTTGGGGGATTCTGAAGCAGCTCTTCTTTCCCGATGGACATTCACTAACATAAAGGTGTAAGTACAAAAAATATTCAACATACACATCTCTTTGCAATGTATAAACACTTTTATTCTGGATTTGAAAAGCTTAAGTTTTCTAAAGTAACCCCTCTTAAAGCACAAGTCTACATAACAGTTCCCTGACCTATAGCTGTAGGAAAAGAACTTAGTAAGACTGAGCAGCAAAAGGGAGGTCAAGTTAGCTTTATTTTTCCACTAGGTTCTCAAAAACCTTGCACCCTAACACTTCCTCCTCCGTCATCTCTCTGACCTACTGATGCTTCAGGCACAGAAAACTGCACCACCTCCATGCAGAGTCCATCCTGGCTCAAGAGGCATTCTAGAGAGCCACATATGCCAAACAGCTTCTGCTGGTATATCATAAAGAAACAAGCAAGACAAAGCCCCTTTCATGTTTCCTTTAGAGCAAAATACAACATGACAGAATATTAAGAGACTGTAAAGAAAGTGAACTTCCGAGAGCCCAGTACCCTTTCTGAAGATCCCTTTGCCCCAAACCGAGTTGTTTTGCCCTCATCTGACATAAGTGTAAAAAGTTAAGGATTACCATAGAGATCACAACACAGAACTTCCCAGATATGAAAGAGTCACATCAGGCCACTAAATGAACAGATTTCAAATATTTGTACCAAAAGTTTCACTCTTCCCCAACATCTGGGCACTGACCTTCATTTGCCTTGCTCTCCTCAAGTCCTTCAGGCAGCAGTTTTTCCTCATCAAACTTTAAATAACCACACACTTTTGGAGACTGCAGTCGTGAGAAATCCTTAATATCTTCAGATCTGTAGACCAACAGTCTTTCATCTCTGGTGTTATCTATAAACCTCCAAAGTGGCTAAAAATAATAGAGATGTGAGTCTTTTAGAGAAAGTACACATACAACAGCTTATACAGATTGAGTTATTGTAGAAATAAGGCCAATTTCCGTCACTGCCAATGTCCCCACCACGGTGTGTATACTTATAAATTCTATTCTGTTTACTCAGCTACAGGCATATCTGCATGGACAAAGCAGGCCTGATACATGAAATCGAAGGGCTGTGAGGGACTTCAAGGGTCTAATCCAATGCTTTACAGACACAGGGTTCACCTTCCACATTGCAAAGCGGTTGCCACATATAAAACTAGACGAGCGCCAGTAGTTCTGAGAACAACTCAAACTACACAGACAGAGCAGCAGCAATCATTTTCTGAATAAGGAAATACATGGAAGGGGATTAAGATGCTTCTGAAAGCAGCATTTCCAAAAAAGATTATTTGGCAAAAAGGCAGAGGCCTGTCTCCTCCATGAAGGCCAGTCAAGAACAGCAAGACTGAGAAGGATATCTTTCGAACATGCTAAAAATATCTGCTACATGGAACCCTGTCTCATTCCATACACACCTTAATAGATTATATGGAATACATCAGTACACACCTAACACTGCTTGAAGCAATATGTAACACCTAGCAGAGGTACATATGTGAACATTTTAGACAGACTAGAGTGATTGGTTAAACCTGTGTAAATAACATTCCTTAGATAACATTCTTATTGGGTCAATATTGCTTTAAGGGTAAACAGTACCTCTATATTGTATTCTTCACCATCAGTACTGATTCTTACAGTAAAGTCTTTGTCACCAATGTGTGCTACAACCTTAGAATTATGTTCACCTGGAAATGTAGAAGAGAAAAACATAAGCTAATTAAAAAGCTGTATCCTCTCTTCCTACCTAAAAAAAATAAATAAATAAAAATTAAAATTGATAGCGCCTTTGTATATTTTTTCACTGTACAGCCAAACTGTCTGCCTGATCCTAGGCTGTAAGAGGTGTTATAGGGATACGTGAAAGATAATACTTTATAAACTCAAAAGTTATCTTAATACACAAAACTTAACTAACAGGTACTTGGTGAAATTGCTCAGGAGTCAATAAAAGAATATGGAGCCTTTTAGTAACAAAGTGGTCTCTCCGGGATACACGAGGCATTCCATAATGTTACAGAACCACTATCTGTGGTGTTCCTGTTTTGTCAACAAAAGATTTCAGTTCCAAGTAATATAAATCCAATATCTCAGCTGGATTTAACATCAACACTATAATTTTAAAATTATCACAAGCAGCTGCAATGTGTTTTTTTTCTGTAAAACGTACCTTGATTTTTTAAAACAAGTTCTAAACCAACATATAAATACTTGCTGTACCAACCTGACAAAATTGTCCAGAAAAATACTAGGAACAAGTCTACTCATTCACCCTCACTGAATTTAAGGATGATAAAATGTCCCTGACATACCATTTATCCTAAGCCAACAACACTTCACAAAGTTGAACTACTTCAGCATTGACACATGTAGAGTCTAGTCCATACTAACCAACAACATGTCCAGTGAAGAATTCTTGCCAGTGGACATGATACTCCTTTTCCTTGCCTTTACCATCCACAATTAATGCTTTAAATTTTTCTGAAAAGTGTTCAGCAGTTGCAGTTAAGTATAATTTAAAGTGCCTGTAAGAAAATTTTCTTTTGTTAATTCCAAGCAAGCAATATCTACAGAGACAACAGATATACTAGCTTTCAGTTCTACTTAAAAGTCTTGAAATTAGAAGAGACTGGTTTTTCAAGTCACTTATACACTTATACAGTAAGTGTGACAAACTGCATAAAGAACCATTCAAAACATCAATGAATAATCAAAAGTGCTCACTAAAGAAAATATTTTTTTCATGTTAATTAGCATGCAAAATTACCCTCTTTTCAAGATATTCAAGTAAGGTAGGTTTCTTTTGTATTGCTGGCCTGAGAAAGCCAGACCAAAAACGTTAACAAAACAAGTGAAGTAAAAACAATTTCCCAATAGTGCAATTTCATAATATTAAACCAAAATTTATCACTTACCTATGCAAGGCTGAAAAACTTAATAGCCTTTCTACATGCGTCTCTGGCTGAAGGTCCCTTTTTCTTAAAGAATGTTGCTGGATATTTGACAGAGAGAGAACGTCGAAATCTGAGAGCATAGATTCAAGCCCCTCTGCAACAGAGACAGGAAAAGTAACTTGAGAGGTACACAAACCTTAAAACAAAGAAAAGCAGACTGTGGCATCCGGCTCTAAATCAAGAAGTTTCCAAAGTCTGAAGTGTATTTTATTCTTTCAATCTGATGTTATAGCACAAAAGAAGTGATGCTGTCAATCAATTAAATAAGATTGCTTTGATTAAGCTTACAAACTGGATGTAGGGACCATCATTCATTTAGCACACAGGACATACAATGGCAACCCAAACCCTCCCTCCTTTTAATCAGGGAGCTATTTATCAAGAGCTGTTTATAATACAAACAAATATTTACAAACTATGATAAGTTTCATTTTCAACTTGCAGCACTTGCTCTAGCTGCTGTAAACTCCCCTGCCATGGGGCCATGACTGCAAGTCAGAAAAAAGCTGGTGATAATTATGCGATTCTAGCACTGAGCCAGGACCACGGTACTATGGCAAAGGTAACTTTATTTCTTCCTTATATTCCCAAGAGGCTTTTGTTGCATTTATTTACTTCAGTACATAGAAATGACACATCAGAGGCGGACTCCAGTAAAAAAAAAAAAAAAAAAAAAAAAGTGGGATTTCCACAAAACGCCATCTCAGTGACAGCCACACTGAGAACTTAACTGCCCAGTCACTTAAACCGTCACCTACCCGGCTATACTCAGTTCTAGTATTACTAGATTGGTGGTCAAACCCCTGGGGGATCCACAGACCATGCCCAAGGGGTCTGCAAAAAGATCATTCAAAAGTATGCGAATACCCACACTTACATTTCAAAGAGGTCTGCACCTCCATTCAAAATTTTCCATTCAATTTTTTTTTTTCTTTTAGGTGTCCAAGGGGTCAGCACCCCCATTTAACTTTTTTTAGGTGTCCGCAAATGAAAAAAGGTTGAAAAACTATTGTAGTAGATCATTAAATGAGTAATACTACTAGGTAACTGACTTTTACAGGGCTCTTGGTCATTGAAAACAATCAATTAGAAATCCTATCAGTAAAAAGATTAAAAGTAATTTCAAGACCTATATCAGACCCCCAGCACCCCATCCCAACCTCTCACTTATGCCCATGGCCTCCAAGAGGTCCTGGACCACGACAGCATCAGCAGCCACCACTCTAAGGTGCAAGGGCGTGTATTAGGGGTGCAGGAGCTCCAGGAATTTAGCTTGAAGGAAGCCTGGGCAAGGACCATGCCTTCCTGCTTCGTAGCACTACATAAGCACCTGTAGCAAAGATACTCCCTCCCCCATCCTGGTCCCCAACTGAAGTAGGCTTATTATGTTGCAACATTCAAAAAAAAAAAGTGTGGGTGGGTTGGGGTTTTTTTTGCTTTTTTTCCTGTACCACCACCACTCCCCCCACTATTTGGGAAGTATAATGCAGTTGCAACCCTCCAAATATTTTGTTTTGCGATTCCCAGTTTCATAGTTTTTTTAACAGCTGGAAGGGACCTTACACACCATTGGGTCCAGCCCCCGTGCACTTGGGCAGGAAAGATCGCTGGGGTCAGATGACCTCAGCAAGATGGGCATCAAGACTCGTTTTGAATTACTTTTTTGTTCAAAAACCATTCAGGAAGGAAGCTGGTTGAGATAACTGGGTCACATATAGATGTTTGATGAGTTTACTGCTATGATGGGGAAATATACCTAATGAAGATGGCCCACTTTGTGAGATACACTGAGAACTTTAAATTGTTCACTATGTATTTCAGAGATATGCTAAAGTAACTAGAATCAAGGATAGGTCCTCATATTTAGGAACATACTGAAATTGAGGTGACAGATGATTTGTAGGCTGATTGTGGTGCTGGACGCTATTTTCATGGGCTTATCATAGCAAGCCCCCCCGCCACGAACTGGCAGAGAGGCCCTGGCAGCCCCACCCCTGACTGGCCAAAATTATGCACTCCTACAACGGTTTTTAAAATAGACAAACCTGGTTAAGGAAGTTTCCCTCCCTGTGTACACTTGTTTGAGGAGATTCACCATTTGTTACAAGCAGCATCCCCATAACTAGCTTGCTGCAGACTGCAAAGTGCTAATCAGATCAGCAGTGAGAAAACAGCTTTAAAATTCAGTTTTGTTTGGACTTTAAAGCCATTGTGATTTGTTGCTTAGGGCACAAGGGGAAATAAAACAGGTGTTCCACAACTCAGTTACCCCTCACAGATTGAATACAAGGGCTGAAAGACATGCAATTCTCTCTTTTTGCCCTAGGTCAGGGTTCTTCTCCTATAAGAGTATTTAGGGAAGAAACTGGCAGGAGATCAATTAGATAAAAAACTAGGAAAGGAAGAGGATTGCTGTACTATCAGACAAGGGTTAGCCTCTCATTGCTGTCAACTATAGTCTACTCCTTTCTAGTTTGGGCAAGTGGAACTACAAGAGTCCTATTCTGCCTACACAATACACCCTTGCTGTATCCTCCGGAGTTGCCTTACATACACACAAGGAAGTACTATGAGAAACAAGAAATATAAAGTGCAAGGAGATGAGTAACAGGACTTAAGACAGATACAAATGACACAGCGTGCTAATCAGACACTTCTAGTCTCTGTAGTAGCGCAAAAAAAAACAACAGGCACTTGTTAAGATTTCAACGCAAACATAAGTACAACAGCTAAAAGGACAATTTACTTGCAACACCATTCACTCCAAGAACACGATACTATCAGATATGATTCGGTGGATTAAGTCAGGTATCAAAAATGTAAGGGGAAAAATATATAACCTAGCTGTATCTGATAGCACACTTGAGTCAAAAATCTCTCTGTAAAATAAGCTTAAAAACCTACAAATAAGAGGGATTCAACTTTCCAGATTATCTAGCCTTTATTAAAAGGTAAATTGTAACTATGTGAATAAAACACACACACATCCAATCCTAAAGTCTGACTTGTAAGAACTTACTGCAGAATTGGGGCCACAGTAAGTAAATTAACTGTGGCCAGATTTTACCGCCTCTTTGGTCTGTATTCTCTCCTCACTTTTGTATGGCTGACCTTCTTCCTTCATATATCTACAGTCTACAGTCTTTCCCCCCTGAGCTTCCATAATGCTATGCTGGCTCTGATCTTCCTTGCTGTTTCTTTTGAAGGCTTACCTCCTCCTTTGTGTCAGAGCACAGCTCAGCTCCATCCTTGGCCCCTGCTCCTCCTCATCTGTAGTTTTTCCTTATGGGGGGCAGAGGAGTTTGTCATTTCTTTCGTATGGAGGATACCAAACTCTACCTCTCAACCCTCCTGCCTACTAAGACACTTCCTAAACTCTCCCAAAACTCTGAAAGCAAAACCACCAGTGCACATCACCTCCACTCAGCTTCATGGCCACCACTAATTCCTTCTTTTTCTCTCCTAGACTTTAAGCAGCTGGAAATTGTGTTCAACTGCAGAGTTTTAGCACTGAAAGAAATAGACAAATAGACACTATTTTTAAATAAGTTACACACTAATAAGTCTTACATCAGATCATCTACATCAACAAAGAGCTTAAGAATGCACAGTCCCTGCTAGAATAATCATTAATTCAAGATGGGGCAAGTTCCCCTTCTAGTAGTCAGCTACCCCAGTGGTTCTCAAAATTTGAGTCAAGGCAACCCTTGGAAAAATATGCCAGCTCTTAGCTTTCATTCATGCTAGCTTTCACCCTGGCTGAGCATCACCGAGTTCCCAGGTTAACTGCTAGTGCTCTCCC
>NW_005841900.1:8102-15989 GCF_000455745.1 Alligator sinensis | reverse complement strand
CTTGCTCCCCCCCCCCCCCCCCCCCCTAGTCACCCAAATCCCCAAGATCCATAAAAATTCCCACAATCTCATGCCCAATATCTTGCTCTGAAAGCAAGAAGTATGTCAGATCAGCCTTTTCATAAACACTCATTTGAATTATACAAATTTAGATATACAAAGGCAGAGTCTGTCTGAAAACAATGAATTTTAACTTAGAAAATGTAAATAAACTATTTTAAGTCCTGTCCAAGGTCACTGGGTGGCATGGAAAAAAAAGGAAAAACCTGTAGTCAATTCAGGTGCTCCAGCAGCATAAAAATATACCTGAGAGATTTTAAAAAAAAGTTACGAATACAAGATTATCTTCTGAGTTCAGAAGTGGTTGTAAAGATAGAACATTTGTAAGTGCATAAATTCAATTTTTACTCCTTTTGTTTCAAAAGATGTTGGGAGGACAACTCTGGAGACTAAAATCCAAGAAGACGCATAGAAATGTAAATAGTTCATCGAAGTCAGAAGGTATCTGTAACAGTCTCTGCAACTGCTCAATCCTTGACCTGCCTGCTGGCACTGAAAAAAAGGTGTCCACTAGTGGTTTTTTTGCATTATTAACTGATGGCACGCTAGTCTCAATCTAGCTCTAGATCTCATTTACTATCCAAAATGCCTTATGATACCTCTCCAGCTGAACCAAGTTTGGTTCCCTAGGGGTGAACGGTTCCTTGGTGAACCTTCCTAGAACACATTCATTTCTAATAGTGAGGTTACTTGTAAAGCTGGTTTAATTAAATCAATCAGCTGAAATAGAATAATAAATGTGAACCTCATTTTAGTAGCTATTACTATCTGAATTAAGAATATATTCTGCTGAAGTAAAATTCCATGGTACTCCTTAACTTTATTAAGCTTTCCAATTTGTGATCTGAAACCAAAGCCCTGATCTAGAACACACACATCAAAAATTTTATATAAGCGGTTGCGCAGAAAACATCCCCTGTAAGCAGGTTATTCCACAACAGTGAATTGTTGGTGCTCTGCATCTGGTACTGACCAATACAGACAGAATATGAGGTAAGCGGGAACAACGGTCTTCTCACACTGCAAATCCTGCACCGCTACCAATCTAGACAATTCCTAACTCTAGATTATCCACTCTATTTTGTTTACCAAGCATACACCAACCAAAGTACCCAAACTGGAAACAAAAAGTGATAGCCTAAGTGAGACTTATTACTAGGAAAGGTATCTGAAAATCTGTTCAATTTCCACATACACTAAACACAGGATGCCACTCTGGCCTCCACACTTAAAAATCACTGACCTAGCAGACCTTGGTCCTAAACACACGCACAAGAGCGTGTACTGTATTCACTCAAAGCAATATGGTGCCCACTTAAGGCAGAATATATTGTATTTCCTTTTAAAACAATGCACTGCAAGTAAATAAGAAAGCTCTCTCAGACTTCAACACTATACTCAAAATTAAATTAACGCAATACAGCAGCAGCACCTTAAACAAGAACAGCATCATATGACTTGGCTCTCATGAATCATGTGCTTTCATACATTCTTCAGTTGAAGAATGATTACATCATGTGACTGTACTGTGCTCAAGAAAATACAATTTTTGTACTTTGTTCTGCAATCCAGAAGCTAACGGCTTCCAGGCTGAGCTACACAGTCGCACAGTGGGGTCAAAGATACCACACACACACACACAAAAAAAATGCACATGAAAAACGGTCTAGGTAGAAACCAAACGCAACCTGCCCAAGCTTGGCTTATGCTGCTTTCTATTTATCCAGTTCTGTGCTTTTGGAAACAAACCTAAAACGTTCTCAGTAGATATCTCCTTGGTGAGATGTTCTAGCACTAGACTTTGCATGGTGAGCCTTTTCACAGAGTGCACTGTGCAACACCTTCTGGACTTCTAGGACAGGGTAGGCAACCCCTGGCATGTGCGCCAAAGTGTGGCACGCAAAGGCATTTTGTTTGGCACACGTGTCTTAGGGCTGACTATGGGAAATTGGCTGGGGCTGTGCTGCTACAACAGGAATCAGGCCCCTCACAGTTCCCCCACCACCCACTCCTGACACACCAACATCTTACAAGTAGAGATTGTGGGTGTTTTTGGCACTGCCCAAAAACACTGCTGACCCCTGTTCTAGGGCTTGAGCATAGACTCAATCATTGCAGGATGGTAATCTGTTGTTGGAAGCAAATTAAAGATGGGATAAGACTCTTGATAAGTTTAACAAAAACAAAGTCCCTCTCACTTTTGCTGCAGGATCACGAGAGAGTTTATGCTGGAAAAAAACCCTAGCGCAAACCACAACTTGTGTGTAGGTGACACCTAAATTCTTATACCACCTATGGTGATGGATTTATCAGTAAATACTGAAATTCAAACACTATCTGTCCCTCAGGCCATAATTACCTTTTTCCTGGCTAACCCAGCAGAGTTGGATCTTAAGGAAAAATATAAAGGAAGATTATAATTTCACTATTAGTTTGCATAAAAGTCATTTGATGACTGTATTTTTCTTGTTGTCCAGCACGACATTTCAACTTGTGAATTCTAATAAGTAAATTTATGTTTGTAAATGCTAGCATTTTAAGAGAAGAAACATTATAATATAAACAAGTCTCACAGATTTTTTATGTACTGTGCCATGTTATTCAAAACAAAAATTACTCTGATAACTCAGTTATAGAAAACACTGCCTAAGAAAAGCAAGTAATATGCTCAGCATCCATGAAGGAAGACGACTTCTGCTTTGTGACACTTTTATGAGTCCCATTTTTAGATAATGTTTTATGACTGGTTAACTTCAGAAGGGAGTAAGAATTTGAGACAGGAGATTAAAACTGGCATTTAAGCCTCTAAGTGGTAGATTCAACATGATGCAAATATGGGAACGTATAGTCAAGTCAAGACTATGAGGCCAATAGAAAACCTAGATGATTTTGATATTTGAATACCAATATACCAAAAGACTTAAATACTCTCTTTCCAGGGGGGTCTCTTAATAGGAAGCGTATCAGTCAAAACAGATCCAAAGTTACCTAGTTCAATACCCCCACCCATCACACTAGTTTGAGTTTGCTGCTGATGAGAAGGTAGAACATAAGAATGGTCAGATACATGGCTGATCTACCTCTCACTTACGTCTGAACTTGGCCTGTAAGAAAAGAGGATAAGTCATTAAGCACAAGGCTTAAAATCCTTTAAAACAGGGGTCTCCCACGACCCTGTGTGCCTCATCTGGCTCACTGAGCCAGTCTGGCATGCAGGCTGCATCCAGCACAGGGAGTTCAGTCCAGGGTGCAGGCAGCACCTGCGCCAGACCAACCGTGAGCACTGACAGCCCATTCACCAGATGAGTTTGCTGCCCCACCCCTGCCTTAGAAGAACTGTTGTTATATCATCAGTTGCATGAGATATGTATCAGAACTCCTTTTTACAACTTAAACTGTTGGCCACAACAACTTCCTATGGTAACGTGTTCCACTGTCTAGTTTCGTATCATATGAAGAAGTTGCTTCTTTTAATCATTTTTTAATTTTTCACCATCGATTTCACTGAACACCCTTTCCCATTTTATGGGACAGGGAGAACAGAATTCCCAACCTAATTTGTCTGCATCATTAATTATTTTTTATATTTTATTACATCCTCTTTAAACTAAAAAAGCACAAACTTTTCAACATCTCTTCAAAGGGGAATTTTCCCATGCCCTTTGTCTGTCTTGCCAGCCATCTTTGACCACGTTTTAGTTCTGCAATATTGTTTTAAGATATAAATGGTGTTTAGCACTAGTCATCCTAAGGGGGAAGCTGAACCAACAACTTGTATAAGAACATTTTAGATCTACGTTTTATCTCTATATTAACCCATTTCTTACTCATCCCAATGTTGTTAGCTGTTAGTTGTGGAGTTCTCCAATGAGCTCAAGTTCCGTTTCTTGAGCTGACGAAAAACTGTGTTGTAATTTTTTCCCTTCAGTGTGCACTACATTGAATTTACTGACACCGAATTAGCCAGAGTGTTGCTCAGGAATTTAGGAAATACATTACACATCTCTTGGGTCCTGACTAATCTCAGTAACTATCGCACCTGAAAAATTCGCTGTCTTCACTAGTCAAATTATTTCCAGATGATGAACATATTAAAAACACAGGATCTAGCACAGAATCCAGGACCCCACTCTTAACATTTTAACAATGAAAACTGACCCAGGTAGTAATCCACAGCAAATTCTCAACAATCACTCCATCATTGTTTAGCTTCTTCAGTAGCCTTGAGGCAACCATGCCAACTACTTCATTAAACACATTTAAACAATGTTAAACAATTAGTGAAGCAGCTTTCCTTTGCAGAAATCATGCCAATTAGTTATGACCATATCAGTCTTCTGTTATTCCATTTTCATCATTTCAATCAATTTGCCAGGATCACATCAGGCAAGGCTGTCCAACTTGTGGCTTAGAGGCCACATGGGGTCCCTGAGGGGTTAAACTGCAGTCCCAGTCTCTTTGTCCAGGCACCTCTGCCCACTTTGCTCTCTTGCTGCCAAAGTCCCTGGGGGACTCCCCCTTCTTCTTCCAGCTTCTGCTGCCTGCCCCCCATCCCTGGGGCACAGCAGACAGGTGCAGCTTGTCAGCTGAGCAATCAGATGGTCAGAGGTGTTGGAAGGACATAGGGAACCTGCACAGTACATGGTGTGTGGCACGACACAGAAGTGGGGAAAATATAACACACCTCCCACATCACATTAGGAGCCCATGCAGTAGTGGGGAGCTCATGTGGCACTCCATGGGACTCATGCAGTATGTAATGGGTGGCTTGCAGCCCCCAATCACCCAGAAGTTGGACAGCCCTGATGTAAGGCTTATCAATCTATAACTCCCTGGGATCACTCAATACCCTTCCAAAATATAGGCACCCATGGGCAGATCTAGAATTTTGAGAAGGGGGCTGCAGATGCTGAGATGCATCATCCATAAAAAACAACACTTTTTTCCAGTTAAAAATAAACCAGAAGCTTTACTAACATACTAGGGGCCTGGGGCTGTATGATTCAGTTTAAGATTAAAGCAAACACAAATATAATTTCACTGGGATGGTTTAAAAACCACCTGCAGGGCTGTGAAATAGTAGCTCCATCATTACCAAGAGCAAACAGACCGCAGCATCAGAGAACAAATGATAGTTTGATTCATGGAACATCAAGACCATTAAAAAGAAGACAGAGTCATTAATGCCTGTGAAATAAAGTGTATAGATGGGATCAGGCAGATTAGAATGAGCTATTAAGTCAACTTATTCCCTCGGCACTGCCCAACTAGAAATGTTGCTGCTACTGCCAGGCAGTTGGTTTTAAACTTTGGGTGGAGCAAGAATCCAAGTGGGGTTCAAGTGCACCAGATCACCCGCACCCCTGCTGCTGAAACCATCCCGGCAGGTATCTCATTTGTCACCCTGCAGTTCCTAGACTATTTTAAATGAGATGAGATTTTTTTTTTTTTTTTATTAACACCTGAGCTTCTCCATTAAGTTCCTTCAGAAGTGTTTGCTGTATTGGGCCTGCTGGCTTACTGCACTTTAAATGATCAATTTATCAAGCACTTCTTCCAGCATGTCACTCTGAGAACGCTGGTCTCTGATACAAGGTAAAAGCAAGTCCGAGGCAGGCTGACTCAAAAACATCATTCATCTTCTCAGCTGCTTTCTAATCTTCCTCACCTGCTTCTCTTAACCCACTGGTGATCCAGCAGAGCCACCTGCTTCCAACAGAGAGTCCCTTGTGGTTTTTGTTTGTTTGTTTTTTGTTTTGTTTTTACACACTTAACTATCTGCCCTTCCAACTCAATTTCCACTCTTCTCTTTTCCCCTCTTACTTACTGCCTGCTAAAATGAGCTGTTTATTGGCTTCACTTGGGTCAGACTGCCAAGTTTTGAAGGATTTCTGTTTGGCTTGAATAGCCTCTTGAACCCTGCCATTGAGCCATAATGGTTTTCTCCTTGTCCTCCTGGTTCCCTTTCTGTTCAGCAGCATGGATGTTTTCAGAGACTCCTGTTGCCAATTAAGCTAGCCCCCATACAGCCTCCAGGATTTTACTTTAAACTTTAAGGTCCTGTTGATTACATTATAAAAAGAAGATTTAAAAGAAATATGAGACTGGACTGTTGCTTCTTGGTACCCATTAGCTGTTAAACCCAGTTATACTGGGGTCATAGAATCATAGAAAATGAGGCCTGGAAGGGACCTCAGGAGATCACCTAGTCCAATCCTCTGCTCAAAACAGAACCGTCCCCAACTAGATCATCTCAGCCAAAGCTTTGTCTAGCCAGGTCTTAAAAACCTCCAGGGATGGAGATTCCACAACCCCTCTGGGTAACCTGTTCCGGGACTTTACTACCCTCCCAGTCAGAAAGTTTTTCCTAATATCTAACCTAAACTTCCCTTTCTGGAACTTGAAACCATTGCTCCTGGTCACTGCTATTTAGTAGTTCAGCTCCTATTGTGACCCAGAGGATTCCCCATCGGTCTTGGACTTCTCATAGCACAGGGGTGTCCAACCTTTTTGAATGTTTGGCCAAATCATGAACTTTTTATCACCCAGTGGGCGGGCAGGAGCAGGTGCTAGCGCGGCCTGTCCAGTCCAGCCGCGGCCTGGAGGCACAGGGGTCAAGGGGCACCGCCTGACCCCGCCGTGTCCTCCCTGCCACCTGGGTGGCCTCAAGGATGCTCCCACACCTGCATGCCTGGGCTCAGCAGCCAAGGGGACATGTGGGGACCCTACAGGGGGATTCGGGATGTGCAAGGACATCCCCCCAGCTCCCCAGCCCAAGCCCAAGCCTGAGCAGCAGGGCTCCCTCCCTCCCTCCCCAGGGCCCACAACTCACCACCCCCAGCGCAATGTCTGCAGGCGCCGGGGGATGCGGGAGTGGTGCCAGCTTCCTGCCCCGACAGCCACAGCAGCAGCAGCAGCATCTCCCATGGGCCTGGCCACAGCATCCCTCCGAGCTGGCATCTGCACCCCTCGTGCCCCATTAATGCGGGTCCTGGACTGGCTGGAGCAAGTGCCTTGTGTGGCACAGTCCTGAACCAGCTGGAGCCAGCATCTGGGGAGCCCCCAGTACATGGGCTTGATCTGGCCTGCAGGGCTGGACCCAAGCCATTCAAGCGGCTTGTGAATCAGACCCACACCATTCATGGGCCAGATGAGTTCGACACCTTACGCTGCCTTAGGTAATTCCACTGCCCTTCTATATAATAATATGATCAGGCCCATCCCTTCCTGCAAAGGCATTTTTAAAGAGAAGAGCAGAAACTCCTTAAATTTTTATTAAAGGACATGCCACCATTTACTGTTTAAGGGGCTCTTTCTTAGAAATCTGAATTGGAAAAAAAAAGTTACTCAATTTCACATGATTCACCTTGACACTGTTCCTTAAACAAACTCCTCCCTCCCCGCCCCCCTTCATTTTAATCCTATCTAGCTTAGTTTCCCCTATTTACATTTTGCATTTCACCAAGTTTGGACAATGGGCCTGAGCTGGCCAACTGTTTCCCAGCTCTGACACACCAGCATAAGGCTGCTTTGTCTGGGTCTGCATCATTAGGAAGGAAAATTTTCGATTTAAAATGAAATTTGCTGCAGTTGAACAACACATCCCTTCTCCTCACCAGCAGCTGCCACTAAACGAGACTGGAACTTCAGGCCCCGTCTCGACTTAATTCACACAGTTCAGGCCGACAGATGGAAAACCCCTTCTGCTCCACGAGCAAAACCCACTCAAGGCAGCGCCGCTTTACCCTCCCTGAGGAGGAGGACTTTACACACGCACATGCACAGACACATGCTCTTTCTATCTGTTACTATAACTTGGGGGCACAC
>NW_005841900.1:7227-8071 GCF_000455745.1 Alligator sinensis | reverse complement strand
GCTCTTCCTGTCTGTTCTTAGCACCTGGGGGGCCACTCCCTACAGGGGTCTGCCCAGGGTGAACAGGCCCCCGGTGCTGCATCAGCCCCTCCACGAGGATGAGGAGTGGGGACACCAGACACAAGTGACTTGGTCAAGGGGACATGCAGGGGATGACTTCCTACAGTGAGTCACCGGCATCAGGGCCCGTTCGCCACCAGTCCTTGCACATTGGGCATTCAGCCACAGCGATGCTGGGGACCAGGCCTAGATACCCCCACCCCCATAAGGGGGGGGAGGGGGAAGACTACCAGGGAGCAACAACCCTCATTCAGTGATTGCTGCCCCCTCATCCAACCACCACTTCACCCCTCCCCATCCCCACCACAGCCTCCCCTTCCCCCCAAGCTTTTGAGGTGATGTCACATAATGACCCCAATCTCACCTCCCCCAAACTCCAGCTATGGTTTCTCCCATCCCACAAGCAGTGCCCCCCACCCCTGCCCAGCAGGGGGTGACCCCCACAGACACTCCCAGCAATGGCCTCTCCCACATCCTCCCCACCCAAGGACCATGTCTGTGGTCTCTCCCGCCCTGCCCCCATGTACCCCAGCAATGGTCTCTCCCACATCCTCCCCACCCAAGGACCATGTCTGTGGTCTCTCCCTCCCTGCCCCCATGTACCCCAGCAGTGGGCTCTCCCATCTTCTCCCCTACAGACATTAACATCCCCCCAGAATCCAGCAGTGGTTTCTCCCATGCCCCCCTTTACAGGGATTGTGTGCACCCCCAGCTCCCCCCTGGGCAATGGTCTCTCCCATCATCTGCCCCACACAGAGACACCCCCCTCCCCCAGCAGTGGTCT
>NW_005841900.1:6665-6927 GCF_000455745.1 Alligator sinensis | reverse complement strand
AGCGGGCTTGGTCTCAAATACCCCCCACCTCCCCGCGGGACAGCTGGATCAGACTCAGGGAGCCCCCGCCCCCGCACAGCTGGATCGAGCCCAACCCCCTCCATGCACAGCTGGATTGACCCCTGGCAGCCCCCCCCTTCACAGCTGTATCAGACTCAGGCAACCCATGCAGCCCTGCCTGCCCTGCTGCATTGGACCCAGACAGGCCTCTGCTCCCACCATACAGCTAGATGGGGCCCAGGCAGCCTCCCCCCCCCCCCCC
>NW_005841900.1:2463-6634 GCF_000455745.1 Alligator sinensis | reverse complement strand
GCGAAAGGTGGCCCCCGCCCCCCCCCCCCCCCCCCCAGGCCAATGTATGAACCTGCTCTGCCCATCCAGCCTGTGGTGGAAAAGGTCAGGTGCCTCTGGCCTAACCGATTTGAAACGATTAAAAAAATTAATGAAAACAGCTGAATCTGCCAGTACCGCAGCCCTGGTCTGCCTGCAAATCGCAGGGCAAGGACTGCGCCGTTACCAGGTTTGCCGACTGTGAGACCCATCTCAGCCAGATGCACGTGGTTGTTCGACATCTCTGGGCCAAGGCTTCAGAATGGAGCCACGAGCTCCCGCTCTAGGTCATGCCCCCGCGGGCAGGTTTTCTGGGACTTGGCTGCCTGCTTGCTTTCCTCCTTGCTTCCCAGTGCAATGTCCCTGTTGTCTGTTATGCCATATCTCAAAAGATAACAGAAAAATTGTCACCAGTGTCCTTCTAGTTACTGCCTGCATTTTCCCTCTGGCTTGATTTTCTTCTTGCTCTTCTACTTCATATAACCATAAATATTTAATTGGCTTGTAAACTCTTAATGTCTCTTTGTCTTTTGGCTCTGTATTTGGACAATGCACAGCAGGATATTTGTCCGTGCTTAGCAGCCCTCAGCTGTGTGGTATGATAAATAAGAAATTCCATGCATATAACAAATGAATATATATTTCCTCATTAATAAAACTGTATGTATTGCATTTTTGTTTAATAAGATTGAAATATTGGGGTTCTGGCCTGATATTTTGAATTTATATATACATTTCTGTAAGAAGCATGGGGACATTCTGAACAGATAGGTATTTTTCTACCACTAACATTAAATAATTGAAGTCCCTGTAAGCACACAGGTTGGGGACAAGATAAAAGTTTTTAACTATTTTAAGAATCTAGAAACAAGAATAATGTTGTTTAGCACAGGGATGTCAAACTCATCTGGCCTTGCAGATGTGTGGTGCATGACCAGTCCATAGGCCAGAGAAAGGGGGCAGGGCCAGCCCTATGAGCAGGAGCATGCCCACAGACTCCTCCACCCCTGCCAGCACACATAGCACCTGCTCCAGCCATCCAGGACCCAACAGTGCCAGGCTTCTTCCCATGGTACTGCTGGAACTCTAGTGCAGCAGCTTTTTCTGGCTTGGTTGCCAGGCACTCAAGTGAGAGCAGCAGTACTAGAGCCCCAGCACCACCACAGCAGGAAGCCCAGCATCACAGCTGCTTGGCTGCCCCCACAGAAACAAGTCATGGCGCTGCTGGGGCTCCAGTGCTACACATATCGCTTAGGCACTTGGCTGCCACCAGGGGGAGGTCCCTTACCAAGCCTGTGGGCCGGATAAATCTAGCCAGTAGGCTGTATGTTTGGTGCCTCTGGTTTAACATATGAGGGTATAACTTGAGTAATAGAGTGAAGCTAAAGGGAAATGTAGGATGCGTGGCAAGCATAATTTGTAACAGGCTGGTCTGCCTTCTTGAGGTCAAGGCAGTGTGACAAGAGACAGTCCTGCTTTGAGGTACAGCCCCAATAAGAAGTGTTTAGGAAAAAGGGTTGTCAGACCCAGCTAGGAAGGGTTTGACTGATATCTAAATATATGGCTTAACTGGCTCAGTTATGGAAGAAGGTTACAGGAAGTGGCATGGCTGTTGTGGTGGGCCTGGAAGCAGATGGTCCGTAGAAGAACTGAACAACGGCTGTGCTTAGTGTTACGTTGTGTGTCTCATGTTTGAATAATGGATGTAACCCTGAGGGAAAGGGTCTGATGCAGACTGTGGATGTGGTATCAGTTCTTCCTGTGCTGGGGAGATAAGCTAACAGGCTATGCCTGTAAACAGCCTTATACTGCCTCATTTCTGGAAGGGGAAGGTAGGAGCTTTTATTGAGACTTTTGATTTAGTTTCCAAAGTGCTAAGAAGTGTAGTTTCAGGAATATTCCTGCCAAAGCAAGGCAGATGTATTGCATAAGCCTATCGGCCTTTTCCAGTCTAGCTCCTGTGATTTTCTTTGAGTTTGATATAAGGAAAAATTGAAAGCCTCTCCAAACAGTTTTAGAGAAGTGAAAGACTATGGATAGAATTGTCTTGTCCTCTTGCTGTCCATATTTTCTATCCTAACATGGTCCTTGCTTTCTACATCAGCCAGGAGATGGTGCTGCTATCCTTCCATCTGTTCCTTTCCTACCCCAGGGAACGGTGACTGTGCGTTTATTTAGAAGACCCTAAATAACTAGCAAGAACCACCTCCCCTATCTGTTTAATAGACTACTGAACTGTAGAGCATTCAATAAAATAAAGCCTTCCAGTTTTTCAAGGCTTTATACCCTGCTAGCTCCAAGCACATAGTTCAGGAGTCTGCTGTGTATGACTTAAAGGCAAAACTGTTCAAGAGTTTTCCCAGGCAATTCTCCTCTTTCACAGTGGCGTAACATACATGAATGTCATCTTTTCAGATTTATCGAACAGTTCCCAGAGCTACCTTTCACATGTGTTCCTTTGGTTCTTCTTGCTAAGGTGGCCCATGCTTTGTCATTCCAACCTCCTTTAGAATTTGATCCTCTATAGTTGGCAGGTGAGGTGTGTGGGGGGATTCATACTGATTTCAGTGGAAATAGGGCCGGTCCTTAAACATGATGTTAGAATGTCCTGAGGCTGGGAATAATATTTAAGAATGAAATAGAAAGGCATGTATATGTTACATGGTAATTTTGATTTTGGGAGCTAAGGTTATTTTAAAATCCTATCCATCAGAAGATCAAATGCTGAAACCCATAAAATATAACAGAGCAATATATTTATATCTATATTTGAGGGATCATTTTATTTTATTTGCTAGTGCAAGGGTGTACTGTAACTTCTTTTGTGGCCACAAACTCTTTAAAGCAATAAGGGACAACTTCTTTCAAGATCTTTTCACCTATAGTCCAATGGTTCATTTATTTATAGAGTATGTATCACTGCTATTGGAAAACGTTTGCACTGTTGGCACCAGACCTCTGCTTTTGAGGTGATGTCACCTAATAGTTTATTGTTCTGTTTTCTCTGCTAAGAAAGTATACGTCTAAGCTGGAATAATGTAAAGGAAATCAAATCTGTCAGATAAGACAAAATGTATGTATTACTTCTGTACAAAGTGTTTTAACCAGGCTAATCCATCTTCTGAAGATGACGATTACGTGAAGACTGTTAATGCAGAGCTATAGAATGTAATGAAACACTAGAGTCTAGACTAGGGCTATACTCTAGTCTTACTATTTGGAAATGGAGGGCAAAACCACAAGCCAGTGTGTGCCAGCAATCCATGTTAAACCTGGCAGGTAAGTAGCTGAACATAGACCTAGTGAACTGCAAAAATATCAGAATGCATTTGCTAACCTTAAGATATGACAGCAAGTCCTACAAATTAATCCCATGTAAAATGCTCTGGCTGTTTATAATGGTTTTTTCATAATTTGTAGGGTCGGAAGGGACCTTGACAGATCATCAAGTCCGACCCCTGCCATGGCAGAAAAGAGCACTGGGGTCAAACGACCCCAGCAAGGTGTTCATCTAACCTCCTCTTAAAGACCCCCAGGGTAGGAGCCAGCACCACTTCTCTTGGAAGCTGGTTCCAGATCCTAGCCGCCCTGACTGTGAAGTAGCGCCTCCTAATGTCTAGTCTAAATCTGCCCTCTGCCAGCTTGTGACCATTATTTCTAGTCACTCCTGGTAGTGCTCGGGGGAACAGGGACTCCCCCAATGCCTGCTGGTCCCCCCTGACTAGTTTGTAACAGGCCACTAGATCCCCCCTCAGCCTTCTCTTGTGGATGCTGAACAGGTTCAGGTCCCTTAGCCTCTCCTCATAGGGCCTGCCCTGCTACCCCCTGATCATGCGGGTGGCCCTCCTCTGGACCCTCTCCATGCTGTCCACATCCCTACTGAAGTGCGGTGCCCAGAACTGGATGCAGTACTCCAGCTGCGGCCTGACCAGTGTCGCATAGAGGGGGAGGATCACCTCCTTGGACCTGCTTGAGATGCATCTGTGGATGCATGACAAGGTGCAGTTGGCCTTCCTGACCGTGTCCCCACACTGTCGGCCCATGTTCATTTTGGCACAAATAATGACTCCAAGATCCTTTTCTGCCTCTGCACTGACAAGAAGGGAGTTCCCCAGCCTGTAAGTATGCTGCTGGTTCTTCCTCCCCAGGTGCC
>NW_005841900.1:0-1253 GCF_000455745.1 Alligator sinensis | reverse complement strand
CCTTGTTGGGATTACCTCCCTTTGGGCTTGGAGGATCGTCTCCTTAAGGATCGACCACTCTTCTTGGACACCTGACTCCCCTCCCTTCCAGGACCTCAGTACCTCCCCAACTATTCTTCTTACCTCATTGAAATCCGCCCTGCAGAAGTCCAGGGCTTCTGCCTTGCTGCAGGTTTTGCCACCTTGTGCTGGATGGTGAATTCCAGCAGGCAATGATTGCTGTTGCCCAGGTGGTCGAGCACCCACAGCCCCCTCATGAGGTCGTTGCCTGTGGCCAGGACCAGGTCCAACAAGGCGTCTCCCCTGGTGGGGCTGTGCACCTCCTGGGTTAGATGGAGGTCCTGTATCTCAGCTAGGAACCTACGTGAGTGGTCAGACCTGGCTGACTGCTCTTCCCAGCAGATGTCTGGAAAGTTCAGGTCCCCCATGATGACCATGTCCTTTGACCTAACTACCTCCGTGAGCTGACTTAAGAATTCCCGGTCTAGCTCTTCCCCTTGGTTGGGTCGTCTGTAGTAGACCCCCACCATTAAGTCCCTTTCCCCTCGACTTCCTTGTATTCTAACCCAGAGCATTTCAGTGTGCCCCTCCTCTGACCTTGTGCTACTCGTTGAGGATGTGTATTCCTCTTTGATGTAGAGCACCACTCCCCCACCTTTCCTCCCTGTCCTGTGCCTGCTGTACAGCCTATAGCCCTTGATAGTCACCGCCCAGTCATGCATTGGGTCCCACCATGTTTCTGTGAGCCCCACTATGTCTGGCTTGGTGTCAGCTAGCAGGAGGGCGAGTTCCTCCTGCTTGTTCCCCATACTACAAGCGTTTGTGTAGAGGCGTTTGAGGCCTCCTGAAGACGTGTGCGTTGGCCTCCTAATCTCAGTACTACCTGGGCCACTGTTGCTTACCTGGGTATTTGTTCCGCTCGTTGTCGGTCTAGGCTGGGCTGTCCTTGTGGGTGTCTCTTGGTTTTTTGGTTCAAGGCTTCCTCTGCCCTCATCTTCCCCGTCCCCCAATGAGCCTAGTTTAAAGCCCGCCAGAGGAAATCCGCCAACCTAGAAGAGAACATACGCTTGTCACAACCCAAAGGGTGTGATTTTTGTTTTGTGTGCTTCGGCACTGCTAAATTGTTCCCGCTAAATTATAGCTTCTTTGCACAGTGGAGTTTTCTGCTGCAAAAGAGAACCCCGGTGCAAGGGAGAATTTCCCGCTAATTTGAAGCTTTCTTTGCAGGGTGCATTTCTTTGTTGCAGCACAGA
>NW_005841899.1:4259107-4285106 GCF_000455745.1 Alligator sinensis | reverse complement strand
TCACCCAAGGAACCTTGTCTGCCTTGACTTACATGTGTCACTCCTATTATATCCATCCCAGTATGCTATTGGCATTTTTGAAAAAATGGCATGCTGTTGACTTATATTCAGCTTATAGTCCACTGTAAGCCCCATGTCCTGCTCTGTAGTGCCACAGCCTAGCTAGTTGTTCCCTAATTTGTATTTTTATATTTGATTATTCTGTTTTAAGTGGAGGACTTTGCAGTTAACTGAATTTGATTAAATTCCTTTTGGACCATTTCTCCAGTTTATCAAGGTCATTTTGATTGTAAAATACATTTCGAATATAATAGTGATTACAATTAATTGTACCTATTGTACAGCAGAATACGATACTCCTCTTTTAGTCAGGCTTATTTCTTTTCTTTCACTTCCTCTATGGCATCTTATTATTTTCTTCCTTTTGTGCTTATTTTTTCTCTGGGTTTTCACTCCACAGTTTGATAAGATGTTAACTTCAGTTAGTAGAACATGTTCTTCCTAAATGTTGTCAAAGACCTATCTTTTATTAAAATTAAAAACATGGAAACTTTTGAGAAAAATGCCTATTGGTATATTTTTTGCTGGCTAAAGACAAACCTGAAAAGTTCTTGGTTGCTAAGTGTATTTCTTTGTATTTCAACAAAAAGACAGAATGCTTTCAATGAACAATTAGCACAATTATTTAATTGCTGGCCAGCTCTAGTGACAATTGAGTACGTTTTAAGGTGAAAGCCAGTCCCATATGCTAATGGAGGTAAGGGAAACGAATTACTTACACGATCTGACTCAGTACAATTGTAGTGCTTTGTTTCGTATATTATATTTGGGTTAGTTTCTACTTCTTTTCCTAATTTGACATCATCACAATTTTCTATTTTGCTTTCTGCTCATCCTTGTTTGTTCATAGGAAGTAAGGTTTATTAACATATTCTGTATTTTCATGAATAATATAATATAATATTATATAATATAATATAATATAATATATATGTGTTTTCATGAAGATTCAAGAATATATAATCTTCATATTAAAAACAGAAGACGAGGCAGTATTTTGCTAGGCACATTAAACTCAAGCCTGTCTGCTCATGGGCATTTTCCAAGACCTTCACGTCTATTTGCTATCATGAAAGCATGCTTAACAATACCATCTGCTTGTTTGCCTAGTTCATTTGTCTACGTTTTCCTCACTTTTTGAGTAAAAAAGTGACTCAGTGTAGACCAAGCCACCAAAAGACAGAGGCCAAATCCTCAGCTGATGTAAAATCTGGGAAGCACCACTGAAGTCAATAGATTGCATTTCAAATTATGACAAATGCCCTTGGCACAAACACATTTTTAAACAACTGGTATATAAGATAATTTTGTGAACTTTGTTACCAACGCACATTCTTACAGTAGTGCACCTATCCCAAAATGCGGATGCAATGAATTTACATATCCTGGACAAGAACATCACAAAGCTACAGTTTTTAGTGTAACTCCATTGACTTCAATGGAGTTATATCTTGATTCATACAGGTCTGAATAAACACACAAAAGATGCTGTAGAGTAGATAGTAGCTTACATCAGCTTAATTCAAATGCTCATCAGAAGTATTTTGTGAAATAATTTATATAACCATTCACTGACTATAGCTCCTGTCAACATACTATTAAATACTCCTATTAGGGGCAGTTCTGCATATTTCACTGAATAATATTTAAAATTTTTACTTATTGACATTCTTTCCTCCTAAATTTAGACTGAAGTTTACAATTAATATCTATAAAATATGCAACGGTTCCACTGAAAAAAAACCAAACAAACTTGTGATTGATTTTCTAATTTCACAACTCTAAGGGTAGAATTCAAATTCATTTGGACCTAAATGGTAGTTTTCTCCCCATATAAATGGTGTTTTTGGCACTTTCACACAGGTTGTGTTTCTGTTACCCCTGTACTACGGACACATTATTTTGTGGTAGACTGAGCATATCCAGTAGGCAATGCAGATATGGAGCTACATACATGCATTGCATGCATATTTGAGCATAGGCCCTAGAAAAAATGGAGGAGGAAAAGGGCATGCCACCAGTGTTTTAGACCCAGTAGCTGGGTGATCAAGGCACGTGCCTAGGAGGCAGAACATCTGGGTTTTCAACTCCTATAACCCACAGTTAGTTTGAACCTGTCTTTCTGACTTCTCAGTACACTGCCTAACCACCACACTGCAGTTAAACATTATCCCAGCACCTCTCCAGAGCTCCTTTGGAAGCTTGAGTCACTTTCCCTTTTAATTAATTGGATAAAATAGGTGGTATGCAATGGGGAAGTTTCTGCCCCATTGGGAACAAGGGACTCATGCCTATTGGGTGCAGACAGAAGTTACTTTTGCCATGTGATGGGCTGCCTAAAAGTGCTCTACAGCCATGCTGTGACACACATGCATGACTGCAGACCACTTTAAAAGTGGCTGATGATGCAACAAATTAATCCATATCAAATGAGGGATCAGATGAAAGCACTCAATTTTGGAGTGCCTTCAGGAACTTCTATGCCCTAGGATTAATTTATGCCACAATCGGGGCTGGGTTGAAGCAGGTCAGCCCTGCCCCGGGGGCTGTCTGTAGGAAGGAAGGGGAAGGGGGAGCAAGCTGCGGACTGGGGTTTGCTCAGCCGGAGCTAGAAGGGAGTGCAGGTGGATTGGAGCCTCACCCATGCAGCCCTCTCCCCAGTTTCCTCCTCCAGCTCAGGCTGGGCAAACCTCAGTCCACAGCTCACTCCTCCTCCCCCACTCCCTTTCCTTCCTGCAGACAGTCACAGACCTGGAAGGGGAGGTGGGGCTGGGGGACAAGCATGGCTCCTCAGCTGCAGGCAGGCTGTTTGGGCTCCTCCAGGAAGGCTCGTTCCCCTTCCCTCTGACCCAACAGGCAAATGTCTGTTGGGTTGGGGGAGGCACTCTAACTCACAGCACTTTATGTAAAGCATCGTGAGTTAGAGCAGGGGGCTGTATATCTGTCACTTATACATATCACTCTTTATTCTCAGAGCAGCATCCATCTCACTGAGTCACATGCCCTCTATCTGAGTGGTTCTTGATCTTTTCAGGGTCAGGGCACGCCTCCACCTCTTTTTTGAATGTGGTTGCATCCCTGGTTGAAAACTTCTGTAGGTGCTGCCTCCACTTATCTCAGTGCTTCTCAGCTGGGTGATACTGCCTCCAGATAAAACTGTCCTGCCCCTACTGGACAGCCTGCTTTGGAAAGGCTGTGGCATGTGTGCATCCTCCTCCCGCAGTAGAGCTCTGATCAGCCTAAAGCAGGCAGGAGATGCTGTGTAGCTGTTCCCAGTCCAGCCTCCCACCATGCTCCTCCCAGAAACAGAGGCATACGGGTGGAACTGTTACTTAGCCTCTGTTTCCAGGAAGAGCATTGGAGGGACCAGTCCGGAAAGGGCTACAGGCAAGCCAACTGTGTCTGCTTTAGGTTGAACACAGGCCTAATGCAGCAGGAGTGAGCATGGGACAGTTTTACTTGGCTGCAACAATGGCAGCCACTGCTCTCGGTTGTTCCCTTCCTCCTGGTCCTACATATCTCCCTTTCTTGGCTGCTTAGTATTCTGCCTACAGTGTCTGTACTGTATAAGTATGCTGGGGAAAGCTTTTGGCCTGCCTTTCTCTGTCCTGTATGATTACTTATCCCCTGTCGTGCATGTGAAGCAGAAATTACCTTTTTCTATAGCAGAAATACACACAGAGCTGAAAGTCTGAGACAAAACTGTAATACTCATTAACAAATAACTATTATTTCATTAGGGAAAGCAATGAAGATTGCACAGAGCAGAATACTGTTGCTAGTTTAATATAGATTTCTATTTGGCATGTTACCGTACCTGTAGAATATTTTGGTAAATTACTAATGTCAGTTGTATTTCTCTTGGAGACTAGGGAAATAGGTTATTGGCTCAATAAAACATCTAGAGGCATTTAAAATGTCAGTCTAATAGCGAGAACCAGTAAGGCTTTTAATTACCTTCTGTGCAATTTTTTTAATTGCTTCGATGACTGCAGTGTTTAGTGAGTTTCTGACAGAGCAGCTGCAGCTGATTTAATTTAAACATTTTGTGAGCTTCTTAGGTAAAGTGTTAGGAGATGCCATGGAATGATGTGGTGCTATATGAAATATGTATGCAGTACGTGAAGTCTCAGGTCATCTCCTGCTCATTTGATAACACAAGCAAGACTTTTCTTCCCAAATCTCTTTGGTGTCTGTATAGATCATTCCATAGCTGCATCTCCCCCTGCCTGTGCAGAAAGTGGCATTAGCTGCCTCCTGTGTGAAGCCCCTTCTGTGCTTTGGAGCTTCACATCACTGGAAAGGAAAAATCTGTTCAACATAGTCCCAGCAGCACAAGGAAAATGGCAGTGGTTCATGATACAGAGCAGAGGTTAGAGATCTCCTCCAGGGTTGCACCTTTCCTGGGATTCACAGATTCTGGGATCAGGCTCTCTGTCTCACAGGAAACAAGTCTGATTCTCATCCTATGGTACCAATAGGAAACCATGAAAATTATCTTCTCTATCTTGGTTTAAACATGAATGTAGCACTCTGTCTGAGACACATCCAATAGAATGTGACAGAGATATTATGATGGCAAAACATGCTTGAGCCAATCAGTACAGCTCTTCTCTAAGCAAACCAGTCATCACTATACTCTGATAGGAAAACTGCATCAAAGAAGAATGCACTAAAGGATGTCCAGTATCATTCAGCAAGCCAGTTGCAGACATGTGAATAGAATCCAGATTTCCCTCTCATGTGGCTTGTTTTGTTTCGGACTTATTGAGATTTTATAAAATCAAGTCTATATAGACCAGGTGTCACAAGTGGCATGGACAGATCAGGGAGGGGACAGTTAGCATAGCAACACATAGGGCAGAAACCAGAAAACAAAGCAGTAGCGCTGAGCATAAAGAAAGCAGAAAGCAGAGCAGCAAATCAAGACAAGAGTACAGGGCAGGAGGAAGAGTGCAGAGCAGTAGATCAGGCAGGCAAAGGGGATTGGACTGGCACTCTGGGGGTGCTTTTACCCATGCTTTTATTGCTGCTCATGAATAACCTTAGGAGCATATTGGTCCCAGGCATGCCATTTGAATGTGCACATGGGAGCAATAAACTCCAGAGCAATAAGCTCCAGAGTTTATTCATGTGCAGGTGGGGAGTCAGCATGCCAACCCAGGGCTGCTCCCCCCAGCTCCACATGCTGGGGCACAAGGGTGCTTCAGTGCAGGGCTAGCTGGCAGACAGCCCCCACAGTGAAGCACCCATATGCCCCAGCCAAACAGACTCTACACGCGCACCGCTGCAGAGTTTTTACAAGTACTGTCCTACAGCAGAATAAATTAGTTTAATGTGGCCCAATAGGGGCACACGTGTAGACACTGAGATATTTACTGTGCAGCTAATTAGTCAACTGCTTGGTAAATGTCTTGTGTAGACGCGCCCTGGGAGGGAGTAGCGTGCCTGCCAAAAAGGTTGGCCCCCACTGGTATAGATGGTGAAACATATATACGTATGGTTGCGTCAGAAGTTCCATTGTGTTTGCAATACTGTTAAAGATGCGCTGAAATTATTTTAACACAGAAATGCAAAGAGCAGGATTGTGGAAGAGCTTTCAGCTTTCACTCTCCTGTTTGAGGTGATTGATTTCTTAACTTTATTCTTGCCTGAGCATAGGAGATTTGCAAGGAATTTCCGAATTTCACATACAGATAGCTACACACAGCATTCCATGGCCCATAAGAAAAGCAGGCTTAAACTGACACTGACATCTGTGATGCCTTTCACTGAAGATCCAGCTGATCCACTATAAGTATTACTGCAATTTAAAGCATAAGAATATAAACTGGCAAAAATCTCCAGGCAGATGTGCCTGAAACAAAGCCTAATTCTCTTTTTTTAATGAGGCACTGAATTATTCCATACAGTGAGATTCCTTGTCAGTATTGCAGTGTAGTTTCTGTGCATGCAGTTACTTACCACTAGAGATAAGCAATCAGTAAGAATGATCAGACAGGCAATCAGTTAAATAAATCTGAGTATGAAACAACTTGCATCAGCACCTCCAGAAGTGAAGTATTTGGATGCTCTGATAAAGTTAGGTAATGAATAGAGCCAGGACTTTTGCTTACACTCCTGGTTAATTTAACTGATATTAAAAAAATTATAGGGAAGGCTAAACTGCTAATTAGAGGTTAATCTGGCCCTTTGGAGACCCCTGCTACATATTTGTGTGTATGAACTCCAGCAAATTCCTTAGGCAACAGTCCTGTTCCCCACCTGCCTACCCCCAAGATGATAGTGTCACTTGCCCAGTCTAGATATCTAAGGCCACCTCTACATGTACAGGTAAAGGCACCATGGGATCAAATATGTGATCCACACAACTGCACCTCCTTCCATGCCGCACATGCATGGCAGGAAGCATGCTTGTGGAATAGCACATTAGATCCCATTGCTCCCATGGCTGGGAGCTCCTTCCGCAGCCCCCTCAGCCTTTCCCCGCACTGGCAATAAGACACCCCATGCACCATCCCTGCTGCCTTCTCCAGTCATCAGGGGCAAGCAGCCTGTTCCCAGGCAGCCTCAAGCAGCCTGCCAGCCACAGAAACCTGCTGAAGGCAGAAGTGGTGAAGAGCCTGATCCGTTTTTTTTTTGAGGAGCCTGCCCACCTCTCCTGTGGCTGGGGGATGAGCTGACAGATTAATGGCAAAAATTATTGCCCCCCTGGCCACAGGACAGGCAGGCAGGCTCCACCAAAACAAAAAGGATCAGGTCCCATGCTGCTTCTTCCTTCAGCAGGCGCATGCAGCAGCCAGAACAGTAACATAGATACAGTGACAGAAAAATAAAACCCACTGTTTCTATTAAAAACTCACCGTTTCAGTTTAGGGAGCATAGAATGCAACCCTAAGACCAGAACCCCGTCACGTGTATAAGCACTCTTGAACACTGAAAAAGCTGCTGCTTATATGCAGATAATGATGCCCAAGCAGGTAACGGGGCAAGCTAGAGATAGACCACTGGCATCCAGGCCAAAGTAGGTAATTCATCTCAGGTGGAGGTTAGCCCTGACTTATGCCCTGACTCCTGACATTGTGATGGGGAGTCCTACCCTTCAAGCAATCTCTTTTCCATTTCTGAACCAGGGCGGTTACATTTCAAGCGGGTCTGCTGATCTGAGCTGTAATGGTGTCCCATGGCTGGAAGGCTCTTGGATAACTTGGTTTCAAATGACTAAGTTTCATAGCTGAAAATCAAGACCTTTACTTCTACCCTGCATCTTATAGGCAGCCATAGCAGATCCCAGCACTTGAAGTGCAGATGCGCATATGGTGGAGTCCAGGGAAGAGTTGACTTTGGTGGGCAGCGAATCAGGGCTTTGATCAACAGGCTGCTGTGTAGTTTAACCTTGTAAAGCCAAGTGATAAATTGGTGATCACAAGCCTCCAGTTCTCTTGTCTGAATTCCATGAAATAAACCATCTCCCCTGAGGTTTTGGCTCACTTTCCGTGCTCCTACACAGCTCCACACTGTTACTATTTTTCTGTAAATCTGACATAAAAATCTCTTTTCTTCTCCTATCAAGTACTGAAATTTCTTTTAAAAAGTACCCTGCTCCGATACTGGGGATGGAAGGTATTCTGTGAGGGACTTAAAGTCTATTATCTTATGACCCTAAACCAGGGCATCGGCACCATTGGAAAAAAAATGCCTAGATTTTAGTGGGAAACACTGTGCATTTTCAGCTCTGGAAGGTCCTGTGATACTTGAATTCAAAGCACTGACATTTTTACAGAGAGGAAAGCTACTTTAGGTCACTTTTAGAGGTCATGGTTTCCTCTGAGCCCTACACAGATGAAGAGGAACTAAGGCACCTTACTCTGTAAGCAAAGAGAAACAGAAATCAGCCTTAATAAAGCTCTCCTAGAAGCTTCAAAAGTACCTCTGTAAGATACGTGACATGGATGCAAGACCTGGAAGTCTGGTATAATTTTAAACTTTTATTGTCTTTTCTTTGAGCCAGCCTGCATAGCTTCCATATGGCTTCACAAGTCAGTTCTTTCAAACTCATGATGATTAAACCTTTTATACAATCAGATCATCATGTAGTTCTTTTGAAATAGTATGGTAGGCCATAGGGTTCTTTGATAAGTCTGAAGTAGCAATTGCAGAAAAAAGTGGGCATGACTGTAGGCATTTTTCTATTTTCTTTCATTAAGAAGTCTCACCCTTAGCTTCACTGGTGACACACAGAAGACACTGTGCATTCGTGAAATTTCTGTCCTGTTGAAATCATTGGAATCCATGGATTTTAACAGAAATATCATAACTTTTTTTAATCGTTTAATTGGGAGACAAAACATATAGTTACGTAACTTTAATGGAGTAGCAGTTTAAAAACGTTTGAATGAAAAACTTAGCTGTTGGAATGGAAATGTAAAGTTGTGAGCTAATTTGCTGATGTGCAATGTAATTTGTGATTAAGGTTATCTGTAATATCTAACCTTTTAGTAAATGCCAACTGCATAATGACTGTCAGCTTTCCTCCTCAGATATTACATTGCAGAAGGTTCTGTCTGACCATAAGAATCTATTTAATAAGACTCTAATGGGAAATGACCAGTATCTGAATACTACAGATTAAAAGTGACAATACTAATTGACTGCAGAGGTATCTACATGAAGAGGGACCAGAAAAATCATTTAAGTCTAAATGAAATTGGACTGATTTGATATTTGAAAAAGCATTACATTCCTCTTGTGTTTGGCAGGGTGAATTAATTGCTTCATGTTTTGTACAGAATAGGTTTCAATGTAACAATGGGCTAAAGCTTTTAGGGAATGAAGAACATTAACTCAAGGTTTTGGGTTGGTTTTTTTACTGGAGTTACTACAAGTACAGACTGTTTTACTAAAATTACAAGTATATATGAAGGATTGTGTTGGTATGTGTATTACTTATAGTGAGAATATAAAAGGATGCTTTCTATATACCCTATGAATCAAACTATAGAAAGGTTTTAATAACTTGATTACAGTCATTTGTGATTTCAGTTGCTGAAAACTGCAAACAGAAACCATTGATTCTTCCTTTCCTCTTAAGATATACATTTATTCCATTCACTTTTATGTGATTCTGATTTTTAAATGAATTTTACAAAGAAATGAAGACAGGTAAAAAGATATCTGTAAGTATGCTTTATAAATATACTTAGCAACATTTATAACTGATTTAACCAAAGAATAATTAAATGACATGTGTCTATCTCATGTCAAAACAGCCAGGACATACAGATAAAATGTATGTCCTGAGCACTGGTTCTGCAGTCAGTTGGCCTGGGGGAAGTCTGGAGTATTTCCATTGTATGTCATGCTATATTAAAAATGCAGTGCATTCTAGCCGCAGCCCCAGGATTTTCCATACTTCAGATCAGTGGTTCTAAACATTTTAAATTCAAGCTACCCATCATTTGACTCAAGATACCCTTCATCTGGCTCAGAAAATGCTAGCTCTTAGATTTCACTGATTTTTGATTACAGAAACAAAGAACTGCAAAGAACCCAGAAAGACCACAACAGGTCAAAATGTTTTTAACACTATGAAGTCTCTTGAGTTTATCTTGTAAATCGTGTTTGCACACCAAACAGCACAAACATTTTGTGGTACCCCATGGCATCCTTGATGGTTGAGAATCACTGCTTTTGTTTCATGCAGAATACATACTGGTATTTCACCTACTGTGTGGTTGTTTGAGAGAATCATATGGAAAAAAAAAAAGAAAACTGAGGAAAACAGCTTGTCGAACTGGAAAAATAATTCCATGTGCTTAACTTCCAGTGTGTGAGCAATTCCTTTGAAATCATAGTAACTTTTTACATGGTGCAAGTTAAATACATTCATAGCACTTTGCAGAACTATGCAGCCTAAGAGACAGAGTCAGCTTTTGAGGGGAGAGAAATGCAACAATTTTTATTGCTAATTATTTCAAAATATTTATATAGCCTTTGACCAGCTCTACCAATACCCTGAGAAACCATGCAATTAAGAGAGAATGTACTTTTAATCATACAAAGGTAATAAATATGAAACAGAGATACATTTTTTTTCTCTGCCAGTTGTCATGATCTTGTGACAGTAGGAGATAAAAAAAAAAATCAGGTAAGTGGTTATTTTGAGGTACCACGTTGCATTCAGCTTTTATAGTGCATAGTTACAAATAAATTAACTGGATTTTCTATACTTTTTTCTATCTATACTGTATACAGACTACATTTACTAGTATACTAAACACGATAGATCTTTCTTATAGTTTTAGCAATGTAAAATAATAATGTACAATTATTTGCACAGCATGAAGTTGAGAAGTGTATCAAAAATCAGCATGAAACCAAACTGCAGGACAAGGTGTGGTTAAAAACATGGCCTGATTCTTTTCTCGTGTTCTCATGTTAGCTTTACACTATGTAAACCTAATATAATACAAATACAACAACAGTAAGAGAGTGCAGTCACCAATTTTAGGGCAGCTAATTTACATCATTAAAATTCTTGGCTCCCTTCATTCTATTTTATTTGGTTTCAAAATACCTATAGCATGTTTCTTGGTTTTAGGTTTGAGTAATTGCAAATGAGTCAAAACAAATAAAGAAAATATAAAAAGCAAAAGTGGGTGAATTATTTTTATGAATACTGTGTCTGTGCTTAGAATTGACCATACTGGTGTTCATAGTTCAGTGAAATACTGATACAGATTATTTTATGATTAATGCTTGCAGTTATGACTCACCTTGCATATTTGCAATCAAATAGATATATTTAGTAGTTTGGATGAAAAGTTTTCAAGTGTAAATCCCAAAAGCCAATATTGGAAGCTTCACACATAAAATATTAATTGCCATTTGTTTTCTTATGAGATTTGGATACATTTTTTGAAACTCTGAATAGAGTTGCAAGAATCGGACTGGTACATAAAAACTCTGAAGAAGGCTTTAAAATGTCCATCTTGTAAGTAAAAGGCTAGTTTGAACAGGCCCATACTTAATCTGTTAAATTTCCACAAAATAGGTACTATGCACCTTGCTCTTAAAATCTGGTCTGGATAACAGTGAAAGTGTAGTTCATTTACCCATCCTATGTAATGTTTATTCTCTGTCAAGCCATAAAGGGGCCAACTGTGTTTTGGACACCTCTCTGCTGGGCTAGCACCTCTGGTGACATTTGATTGCTACTGAACTGGTTGGAGTTGAACTGGTGATGTGGGATAAACATTGGTCATTACTCCCCCCAGAGCTCTCCTGCCCTCCGAAATGTAGCATATTTATGAAAGGGTGTTGGAATCAGTTCATGTTAGTAAATCAACAATAACTCCTTTAATATTATTCCATATTGATAATGTTATAGAATACTAAGTAAAATAAGTAGGAAAATATGTATTTTTGAGGTTCAGGTCAAAGTTAATTTAATTTAACGACCTAATGTTTTATTTTGTTCCAGTCTTGATTAATTCTGTGCGATACTATCTGCCATAGATTTTTTTTTTTTGGTTAGATAGTAATGCTAAGATACCTTCTTCACACATGCCTTCTGTGACAGGCTCTTACCAGTCCATTGACAGACAGTGATGTTGCCTATCTTCGCCTCTCAAGATTTTCTAAAAAAAATATAGCCACTTCTGAACCAAACAACACCTCTTTCTGAGGTCTGGCATGTTAAAAGGATGCCACAGTTCAAATGTCAGCCCCCCCAAAACATCCAAAAATGCCCACATCAAAACAAATCTTTCTCCCCTCTCCAGGATGTTTTCTGCCCTTAACTGGTCACCGTGGTACTTTCTGTAATTCATATCCTGATGCCTGGCAGTTTGTCATAGTCTCTTCATTTTAAGGCTTCTTCTAGTGCCCCTCAGTTCAGATAGCTCCAGCCAAGACATTCAGTCTAGCTGGTATGAAAAACTTAGTCCCCTCTGAATCCCCAGCTGTCCATCTATCCAAATTTACAGTCCATTCATCTGTGACACAGACCTGCCTTGTAAAACAAATGAAAAAGGGCTTCTGCAATTCTGCATATATCAGATCATTGGTGGGAGAGGTCAAGTCTCAACACGACTCACCCCAAAAGATAACAGGGAAGCAATCCTTTACAATTACATTCTTAACCCAATAGAAATGGACCCTGGAGTGCACCCTCATTTAATGTGATCTGCTTTTCCTGCAAAGCCTGATAGAAACAAAATCTGTCAGGTTTCTGAAAGCAGAAAAGACCATGAAAGATCATAATATCCCCCCCCAAAAAGAAGAAAAAAAAAGAAAAAAATATCTGTTAGGCAGGCAAATGACAGGGCAATCTGCCAGTAAGTGCAGGACATGGTCCATTGAAGCAGGATATAGTAGGTGATAAAGGAGAGGTTTTCAAGAATGAGTGAGAAAGTACAAGTCTTAAAAGACTATGATTTGAGGTCACTGAGCCACTTTGAAAATCTCTTCCTAAACTGAATATAAAGTAGGTGCCACACTTTTAACTTGGCCCTACAACCTGGAAAAAATACTTATAATGGGGGTGAGATAAACTGCTTTTTGGAATACATGGAGAAAAACCCATTTGGAAGGGCTTGCCACTTATGCAAAGTGCTGTGTATATACATCTAACAGCCATCATAGAAATAACAGAAATAATTGTGTTAAAAGTGTTCTTTTTACCTTCTTTCCTCCTTTTTAAAAAAAAGGAAAAAGTCACTTATACATTAAAAATATTGTTTACTTTTCACTTTTAAAAAAATGTCGATATCATGCCAGAACCATTTTTAACCTTACCAGAGAATCCATCACTGTCAATACATATAAAAATGGCTTCAATTTTTTTCTTCCCACCAACTTACCATTTTGACATGTAAAGAAGAGTCGTTTTGTAAAATTCTAAACTTTTACAAAGGTAAGAAATGGCAAAATAATAACAACATTTGTCTTCTGTCAGGAAATATTGACATGGTATTACTATAGCAAAATTGGTTTGTGTTGTGAAGTGTGTCTCATAGATAAATCAGATTTGAGACTTTTTTAAGCTAACTAAATTGTTCTTTAGTACCCTTATATATATATATATATAAATCAGGACCTGTAGGTCTGGTACTAAATTTCATTTTTTTTCTTTTTGCTAAAGTCAGATAAGAGCACTTCAGTTTACAAGGAGCATTACTTTCTACTTAGATATTGTTTAGATTTCACTCTAATGTGATGCATAATGTCATAAACAGACAATGTGTGCATCAGTCTAATGGACAGATAAAGTAATTTTAAAACAAGTATTGCATAAAAATATGCAGAGATGCTCTTTCCTTTTCAGGCAATAGATACCAAGCAAGATATTAAGAAAAGAACATATATGCAATTTAAAGGGTTGTATACTGTCAAGACATAGCTGGAGACAGACCGTTGAGCTGACTTGGTGAGTAAGAACATCTTTATATTCAAATATCAACCAAAATATTTCATTTATTGAATTACATTTATGTAAATGAACAGTCATTTCAAAATCTCTGCAGTGAATTTGTCCATCTTAGCTTTAGGACTTTGGTGAAGACCTTATGGGAGATTTTGAAAGTACCACTGTTTGGAGTCATGCTTTACTAGTAGGTGTTAAAATGGCATCTGCTGTATATTTTCTTGCTTCAGGTTCTTTCCTATACTATCATAGAAAATGCTTGGTCACTTTGCCAAATGTACAGTTTGAACCAGTTCTTCATGTCTTGCTCTGAAAAACACCAATGTTTTTTTCCCCATGAACCTGAGAAAAACAGCATCAAACAATTAAGCAATTCTTTAATATTACACAATATCCATCTGCTCTTGGCAGAACTGTTTGTCAACATATAAATGGCTATGCTGTCAGCAAATGAAACAGGGTTCTACATCTGGAGAGCATTTCCACTCTTCACCATGCAAGCTGTATTTGGAAGGATGCAAAATAAATTAATCTAGTCACAGAAATGTACATTTTTGCTACATCTTTTAAAAGCAAAGACTCAAGCAAACGAATGGGACAATGGACATACCATAAGCTTGTTTTGGGATAGGGGCGGCGTGGGGATATTTTTTCTCATTTTCATTTTTTAAATAGGAAATATCAGACTATCATACACATGGTAGGTACCTTGTGGTATATCCCTATAGCTGCTGCAGTATTTTATTAATGATAAATACCACCTAAGGAAGTATAGGTAATTTAGGTCTATACTAGCCTTTATTGTCTCCCCAGCTAACTTTTTGCCATACTTGGAAAGAAACAATCAGAACTGATATTTTTAAATGAACTTGTTCAGGAAATCAGCTATGGTCAAATAGCAGAGGGAACTCTCAAAATCTGACAAGTTGCTGAACATGCCTGAAGAGATTTTAAAAACTGAGGTTGTTTAGCTTCAGAGATTGAAAACATGAATCCATATGTATAGTGCCCCATATTAAATGGAGAGAGAGTCAGATAACAAGATAGCAGATAATAAAAGTGAAGACAAATAAAAGGTTGGTATTTATATTCTGATATCTATGTTCTGCTGCAGAGTGGCTTACAGGGAGCATTAATAGAGGTTTTATTAAGATTTACGTTTATATAATTATTAAGTGAAGAGAGACACCAACAAAGCAGATACAGTGGTAACTATCAACAATCTACATTTGTCCTCAATATACACATTGGGCTTTCTGAAGAAGAGTGGCTATTTACTGTTTGGAGTTATAAGAAATATTCGTTTCTCAATTATTACCATGCATTAGCAGAAGGAAAATGTTGCTCTTTCAAGGGCAACAACTGTAGTTGAGCAGAGGGATGATGTTATTTGTGATGTTTAACTTAGAAGAAACCTACATTATACAGCAAAGCCTGAACCAGTCTCTTCTTCAAAAGCTGAGCTGGATGTGTCAAATTCAGGTCTCATAAGAAATTTAAGGTTGTTCCAGTCCTGCTGCTTTGCTGTTCAACAATGGAATGAGCTGATGTACTGAGAGGTCTTTTTGTTTTCTGTCTTCCCATCAACTGCTGGAAGTACTTTTCTGTGATAGTCATTGCAGATTCATGCCGAATACTAAGATCAGTAAAAAATTCAAGTTAATGCGCATCATCTAATCAGTTTACAGCATTATTAAATCTGGACAAGACAGCTCCACGTTCTACTCCAGGCAGCATTTTAATCTGACTTAATCTGATTTGTCCCATTCTTTTGGCCCTGTGGGGCCCGTCAATGGGCTGGATTGGGTCTGAAGGCCCAGCACCACCCCCCTCCCTGCCCTGAATGCTAGGATTGAGTCCTGGGGGCCTGATGCTGCCCATCCTTCCCATCACATGCTGGGATTGGGTTCCGAAGGTCCAATGCTGCCCCCATGTGACTTGCACGTATCAGGATTGGGTGCCTGGGACAGGTCACTGCCAAATTTCTGGACCTGTGGGGAGCTTCACAGGCCAGATGACATGGGGCTGGGCCAGAGGTTGAGCACCCCTGTTATATAGTAAAGTAAAAGTTGATTTCACTTACATCAGCTTAAATTTAGAGATCGCTGTTGATTGCTGTTGATTTCTATGTGCATTCCCAGGGTATAACTGAGATCCGAATCTGGTGACTAGGATCTGAGGAACTGACTGGGTGGGAGCAGCAGGATTTACGCTCTTGCTTGGAATCCTCTTATAATCAAGTTATAAGCATCCTAATAGTGATCTATGGATGAAACCTTTTACAAATGTTAAAATATGAAGAAGGGTCTCAGGTGGGCCCTCAGATTCCATTCCAAAGTCGAGTTAGAACATGAACTATTCTGAGTGGATGGGGAGGTTCTGATTTAATCTATTCTTGCACAAATTCTAGCCGAGAGGCTCCTGTTCCCAATGAGGCAGGAACATTCCCAATGTTTGTACAACGAATATTTAATACAAGGCATATTGGATCAGCTTCAACAGGAGATCCTGAGACGGTTCTGAGCAATCCCTGCCTATGGCCGCTAGCTGAAGCACTTTGGTAAGAAGCAGGAGATGCAGGTTCAAACGCCCTTCGAGTACAAGAGGCCTAGAACTGGGGTGACCATACATCCCAGTTTGGCTGGGACAGTCCCGGATTTCAAAGACCGGTCCTGGCCAGATGGTCAAAATTAAACAAGCGTCCCAGAATTGCAGGAGCATAGGGCACAGTCTGGCAGGGAGGCAGAGCAGCACGGTGTGCCAGGCAACTCTGCCTCCCTGCCAAATTGCGCCTGCGCCTAAACCCCTGCTCACTGGGTTCTGCCACTGTCCACAGCAGCACCGCAGATGTCCTGGATCTGGATTTCCTTATGGTCTAACTAGAACTCCAGTTTCCTGCTCCCTGGATAGGATTAGGTTAAAGAATGGGAACTTCATCTTCCCTCAGCTCCATTTTACTTGATTATGTATTACTCTGGGTGACTATGTGTTACTATGAGAGGAAATACTGTGCATAAGTATCAAACCTTGTAGTTGTACAGGTAACACCATTTAAGGACATAAAGCAAAATAGGGTTTAGCTCTTACTCATTTATAAAAGGACACATTGAAATAGCGAGGTCTGCTTCCTTGTGTCCCAAATCTGTGTCTCCTTAGTTAACAAGGTGGATGTGGGATGCTCTGGTTTTCAAGGAGCTGTAAAAATCTTAAGCTATTAAGAGCTGAAGGAAATTCCTTGCACTTGCAGGGAAAGGATTCCTTTTACTGGCCTCTAATCAATGTCTTTCTAAATTAGCCTCTTCCATCTAGTACATTAATAAAATAAATAAAATGTATTTCAGCTCTAACCAAAATATACACACCAGTTATATGTCCTCTATTTATGTCAGTCTTCTTGAATTCCCAGGCTGGGGTCTAGAGGGTGTGGGGTCTATTTAAATAAATCGGCAACTTATCAGTTCTACAAAAGAATAAAGGACAAAATATGCATTTATCAGCTACACAAGAGTTTTGGCAAGTGGCCAATCTCAAAAAAAAAAAGCTCACTGTGTCTTAAATGCAGCAGCGGAACTGAGTAGCCCTTTTTCCCCCTAATTTTTTGAGAGTTTGGTACTCATAAGACAAGGGACTAAACATAAACTGGACACTATGCACACACAGTGTTGGCAGGTTTGATTTAACCTATCCTCACAGTTCTGTAAGAGCACTTCTTTCCTGACCTGTAACACTCCTGATGTTCCATTTCTGTGCCTCTCACAGACAGGCTGCCAATCATGTTCAATTGCATCCTAGCATTGTACTTTGGGGAGGCATGCACAGGAAGAGAGAATGAGATTTTCAAATTAATGGCTGCTTAGGTTAAGAATCTGAATTCAAACATCTAATCATAAAAGAATACCGCACTAATACACCATGCTTTCTCATGCTTCGGATAGTAGGGGAACCACCACAGGCAGTAGAAATGAGTCTGAACTACCTTAGGACCTACTAAACTTTAGGATAATGTAGTTTGCCTTGTTAAAAGATGTATTGCTAAAAAAATTTAGACTCAAATCCAGTGTCACATGGTACAATTTGATTATGTTCATCTTTAGCCCAAAGCTTTAGTTCAGGAGCATCTCTAACAATATAGGGAAAAGTTACTCTTTCTCTTATAGATTTCTGCCACACAGTGTAAGTCATGTGGCAACATTTCATGTGGCAACATATTTGGAACAATAATTGATAATTATTTCACTATTGGGATATCTACAATACGTTTCACGTATTTTCACAATGTGTTTTGAATGCGTTTGCCCTAATATACCAGCTAGAGATACCATAGAACCAGAATCTTTTAACTTACCCTTAAGCATACCATGTTAACCTCATCCATTACATTGACCTGGACTGGGGGGGGGGGGGGAGGGGGGCATGTCACGTTAATCTGCACACCTATTTCTATAAATTGTTCTTTGGCAATAAATGCATACCATATTATTTCTTCATTCTCATGCCTCCTTTGATAAGCTGTTAAAAACTGATTGAATCATGAGCAAATTGGATCCATTTTCCCCGCTTTTCAAATTACACGAAGAAAATACTTGGGTCTGTTTTTTTGTTGCATCCCCGTATAATCGCATAACAGCAGTGCTGCTCAACCTCTGGCCTGTGGAATTATATCCCCCAGACCACAGAGTCCCCCATGGCTTCATAAATTTGGCAGCTAGGGAGTGATGGCAGCTTTAATTGGTACTCCCCTGCTTCCAAATTTCCATACCTATGGGGAGCCCAACAGGCCAGAAGATGCCCCACTGGCCAGATGACATGCCCTGCATGCTAGATCACCCGTCTCTGGTGGGACCAGTGCACAGGATTGTTCTGCAGCCAGATCCACCACATGAGGTCAGGCCAGCATGTGGCCAGATCCAGCATACAGGATCAGGACAGCATGCCACTAGATTCAGCACACGAAATCAAGCTAGTGCACAAGATCACACCTGCACACCAACACTGCATGTGGACTCTACCCCATACACTGACCCCATATCACTCATCCAGCCTGTGGGGCCAAAAGGGTTGAGCAGCACTGCATTATGGTGTTGGAGAGCCAAAATGTTGTTTTCTAGAACATGTTTTGTTTGGCTTCATCTGTATATGTGAACATTTTATGTAATTTTAACTATATGTTAAAATATAGTTCATAGCATAAAATGATATAAAATATAGTTAATAGTTAACATTATATAAACTATATGCCTGTGTGCTTCAAAGAGTTCATCTAATGGATAAAAAGCCCTTTTGAAAACCTGCCCTTATAGCCACTTACATCTCTTTTGGTCTCAGTAAAATTTCTAATTGCTGCTATGAAATATGAGACATCGTACAAGGGTTGAACTCAGGTATATAGCAAAGCTATCCATCATGTTCCCTGCCACCCAGTTAAAATGATTACTAAAGTGTTGGAGTAATAGTGATAGGACCTTGTCACATGGGACACTTAGAACATGTTACTTACACTTCAAACATGAAGTCCATGTGTGCAAGCAGTAAAACACATTCTAAGTGTGATCCTAAGTGTGACTGTATCATAGCAGTTACATGTTTTTGCGGGAGTACCTCCAGATTGTATTAAGTAACACATGTTCAGCTTTCAGACTGCTCCACAGAGATAAGATGAGGTATTCTGGTGTGGTCCTGAGGTTGGGACTGACAATTAGCTGATTGTCAGCTACAGCCCTGAGAGCACTCCAGAGCTGCCAACCAGCTCCATTGTGGCCCCAAGGCTGGGACCAACAATCAGTCTATAAGACTCATATCAAATTATTGATATGAGAAGATCAGTTTCTGTCTCTAATATAGTTGTCTTGGCAAAAGTAGAGATGAATTCTGGAAAAATTTCTGTGCGGTAGAGGGTGGCCACTATTTGTATCTTGAGTAAGCACCATAGTACATAGTACTTTGCCTTAGTACAAAGTAAAAAAGGCACTAAGGAAAAGGCTAAAGAAGCAGAGGTGATTATGAGTACATTTACATGGAAGAACTGTGATATGGTTAAAAAAAACACCTTAGCTTTTCTCTTGCTGGATTTTATTATTTTTTTTTGGGGGGGGGGGGGGGTTGAACAGCCCTGCAGCCCTTATCAGAGAGCAGGTCGAACACAGATTCACAGAAAAGGTAATGGTAGCTTCTGGATGAAGAAAAGTAGATTTGATAAATACTAATCAACAGCAATGAAGGAGAACGCAGGAGATCAAATGCTTAACAGCTTCCCTGACAATCCTCACTCTTGTTCAGATTAGGCAGTGGATGCAACATTGGTTCTAGTAGGGAGCTGGATGCTCAAAGATTAATGGAAAATTTCTTGCCTTTTCAGATGAATAGTTATGAACATGAAGATAACATCTTTCAGCACATGTTTCTCAGTGCTGAAAGAAGGATGAAGCACAAAACTGTTTCTTGCTGGGCAGTAATTTAAAAGTCTACAAACTGTATGACTAAAGGTTCTAAAGCAAAACCTGGCCTGACTGCGTGAAAAATGAGCAGTTGCTAATTAGTACGAACCTTTGTTGTAACCAGCACCGTGTAGCCAGACTGAAAAGCAGGAATCCTTCCCCATTACAATACTGAAGTCATCACGTTTTCTGTCTTTCTAATTAACTGCTTTTACAAATGCAAGATCTATAATAGTGATTCTCAACCAGGGTGCCATGGCACTTTGGGGTGCCTTGAAATCTTTTCAAGGGTGCTGTGGGGTGCCACACCATTGAGTGTAAAAACGTGATTTACAAGATAAACCCAGAGATTCTAAATAGGACTCGATGGTCACGTTCAGACGAGTGTGGCTGTGTGGTATGTGGCATCGCAGACCCACCTGTGGTGCCACGCACCACATTCAGGCATGGCAGCAGCTCCCTGAGGCCCCCAGGACTCCAGGTAAGGCACGGGGGCCAGCACAATTGCTGGTCCCCGCCTCCCCTACTGCACCTGGAGTTACCTGCTGCTTGCCAAGGTGTGCCACTGCTTCTTGACCCTTGGGAAACAAACATCTGTGCTTGTGTGGACATGGCCAATATTGTCAAAATATTCAGACCTGTTGTGATCTTTATGAGTTTTTCACAACCGATACATTTTACTATCACTTATCTGTAGTCAAAGCAAAACAAAAAAGAAATGAAAGCTAGGAGCTAGCATTTTCTGAGAGGTGCCTCAAGTCTGTCAAAGGGTATCTTGAATCCACAGAAGTTGAGAACCACTATTCTACAAAATAGCCCATCAAGACAAATTATTATACTTTTAGGAGGGGAAGCTGGGAGATAGTTCAAAAACATTTAAAATACCTAGAGTTTGAGGGATAATAGGTATTCCATTTTAGGAGGATTCAGATATTTTGAAATTTGGTTCCATTCCCGTTTGGAATTAAGTGTTAAATTTTAATGCAATAAAATTTAAAAAAAAACCACATTTTGGATCAATTATTCTGACAAATATTGGTTTTGGTGTTGCTTTATAACGTCACATAATACAAAAATAATTCTAAAAGAAAAACCTCTTCCACATTGAAAATCAAAACAGTTCCTTACAAAAATGATAAAGAAAGGTGTTTTAATGTTTTCAGAGATCTTCCTCATTTTCCCCCATAACATTTCAGTGAAATCATGTCGGTTCCACAAAGAGTTTCAGTTTCTACTGAAATATAGTTTCTGACTGAAACCTGTTCCATCAAGCTTTTCTAAAGATCTCTAAAATAATTCTGTAACACATTATGTAATATCAGTTTTGAGTCCATTTACAAACAGCTGGAGTACTGCGTCCAGTTTTGGGCGCCACACTTCAAGAGGGATGTGGACAACCTCGAGAGGGTTCAGAGGAGGGCTACTCATATGGTTGGGGACCTGCAGGCAAAACCCTATGAGGAGAGATTGAGGGACCTGGACCTCTTCAGCCTCCACAAGAGAAGGCTGAGAGGTGATCTTGTGGCCACCTACAAATTCATGGGGGGTAGTGGGGAGCAAAGAATAGGAGATGCTCTGTTTACCAGGGCGCCCCTTGGAGTAACTAGGAACAATGGCCACAAACCAACAGAGAACAGAGTTAGGTTAGGCACCAGAAAGAACTTCTTTACGGAAAGATTTGCCAGAATCTGGAATGGACTTGCAAGAAGAAACTCAGTCCCTGTGGGACAGAGTTGGGCTTCTAAGGGAGGTGGTGCTCTCCTCTACCTTGGGGGTCTTTAAGAGGAGGCTAGACATGCACCTGGCTGGGGTCGTCTGACCCCAGCGCTCTTTCGTGCTCAGGGCAGGGGGTCAGACTCGATGATCTGCTAAGGTCCCTTCCAACCCAAACATCTCTGAATCGATGTAGTGGTGGAAGGATAATGCCTTGCTATATTTGGAGTGTTGATAGTTAGGAGCTCAGGATCCTCTCCAGTCTGGTTATCCTGGTAGGAAATGCATCACTGTACTAGGTACGGACATCTAGATCTACCATCTGGTTTCTCAAGTATTTATGTTAATTTATTTTGGGAAGTATAAGGTAGTATGGCAGTGTTTCCCAAACTCTGACAGATTGTGCACCATCAATTTAAAACAATACAACCTTAAGTACCACCAGCAAATTTTTCAGTTCAACCTTCAGTACCACCAGCAAGTTTTTGTCATATAAAGTAATTATAATAAATCTGTTAATGCATACTGACAGGTCGCCTGCATAGCACTGGTGGTACATGTACCACAGATTGGGAACTGCTGGATTCAAGAATTATGTTTTGTGATCTTGGTCAGTTTTTTGTTAGTAACCCATTGAAACCAACAGAGCCCTGTGCACATGCCTGTAGAATTATTCTGTTTATGTCTCAAACAAACTACCATACACACATACCCTCTTTTTGCCAAGATGGCAACAAAAGCAAAATTTCACAGCCAGCATAACTGGCAAATAGTGTTCTACAAAAAAGATCCCTGCTATTTTTAAATATTTCAGTAGTTTCCTAAGTTTTCTTTTTGTCCCACTTTCCTAAATGATATTTAGGGTTTCTGGGGGGAAAGAGGAGGGGAGGGGAATAAGTCCTATTTGTTTAGGAAAATAGAAAGAATCCTTTAGATTGTGAAAGAGAATGAAAGATACAGCACATACATGTGCTCACAGTTATCACAGTATAACTCCATCCTCCCAGGAGTTTAATTATGTCGTAGGCTTACACTAGCACTGTTGTAGAGTTCAGGAAAGGGTACGAACTCCTTAGAATTAGCCACATTCAAACCAAGTGCAATGAACCAACAAACACACTCACGCAGGATCAAAGCATAATCACTGCATTTCAGCACCAGCTCTGGACATCCTACGCCACTGTGAGGTGCAGGATACTGGGCTGTAGTCTGACCCAGTATGGAAATTCTTGTTTTCTTAGGACAAGGCAGAGTCAGGGGAATGCCTATGTTGTAGAATTGGAGAGGGCTTCGATCGCAGACAGGTGCTGGCCCTCTCAGCACTACCAAGACTGAGTTGCTTCTGAGCATGTCCGAAAGCCAGAATCTGGGATCTAGAAAGCCCTGATGTCAAAAGCCTAGGAGCTTAGAAACTTCCAGCATCTTCAGAGTGAGGAAACAGTTGAAGGAATATATTTGAGAACTGAAATTTTGGACTTAGATCCTTTTCTGTGGCACCAGTGCAAGTGTTTTGTCTAAGGCCATACAAGAAGTATGGAGCTGAGCAAGAAGCTGAATTCATGTGATCTCAGTTCCAGGCTAGAGTCCTAACCACAGGGACTGTCCTTCTTTATAGGTATGTATAATGAATGCATGAATGCTTTTGTTTTTAAAAGATTCAGAAAAATTAATTATCTCTGGTGATGTTTGGTTTTTACCTTTTGCCAGTTGCAGGTTATGTAAAGTGCAGTTACTTGGTTTGGTACATAGCGCTTTAAAGATATGCTTTCTTGTAGTAAGAACCACCTTGATGTAGTTCACCAGGCTTTGAATTATAATGTATGTCATCAGTAATGTAAGTTGTTATAATTTACTTCTGACATTAAGATGTTGCTTTTGGGCATATTGTTGAAAATGCATCCTATTCACTTTCTTACCTTCTAAATGCCCTTCATGTTTCAGTAAAACAATCCAATCAAAACTAAAGACCAAAAACACTGTAAAACAAATCAAGCATACAAACAATTCCTAAGCATTCCTGTTATACTTTAGCTGGTTTGCCCAAGGCTTTTAAATTTCTTTAGCTGTGTAATAGTATAGCTTGCTAAACTTTCCAAAGAAAACATCTATACTGTATATAGCTTTCTATGTTATGTAGGCTAGAGTTCATTAAAGTAGCATTATCTATGCAGGAGTTTAGCATAGGTTTAAGCTGCAGTGTGTAAAATTCTCTAGTATTAAATAGGCAGACAAGGTTCCTTGGGTGAATTTGATATCTTTTATTAGACCAACCCAAATGGTTGGAGAATAGTTATTAAGCAAGCTTTCGGGTTCAAAAACCCTTCGTCAGGCTCAGGAAGCTGCAGCAGTTGGTGTGTGCTCTTCCTGGATGGAATTTAAATTAAATAGTCTTATTCAGAGACATTTCCTTGCAATTTTTCTATTTTATAACTTAAAAAAAAAAAAATGTGGGTTTTTTTGGCATGGTGGGGCTGATGGTTCTGAGACAGGATTTGGACCCAAGTGGGTAGTATGTGAACACAGATATTTAGCAAAAGTCCTTTTTTGTGGAGAGATACTATCATTTAATCTTGTAGACACCGGGAGCATCAACACAAAATATTTAGCTGAGCAGTTGACTAATTAACTGCGCAGTAAACATCTTAGCATCTACATTTGTACCCCTGTTAGGGTGCGCAAAACTAATTAACTCTGCAACAGGGTAGTCTGGTAAAATATAAACTTGCTATGGAGGGTTTTTTTATGTGCAGGAGCACACATGTAGATGCCGCCCTAGCTGGCTGGAGCGCAGAGCTAGCTGGCAGGCAGTCTCCACACTGAGGCACACTTCGCCCCAGCCAGCCACAGAGCGGCACATGGAGATGGGGGAGTAGCCAGCCCAGAGCTGCCCGCCCCCCCCAATCTCTGTGCACTGTGGAGCCCCCATGCTAAGGCACACTGAAATGGGGAGCAGCCTTAGGCTGGTTGCTTCCCCATCGCCGCATGCCGCGCCGCAGCTGGCTGCCAGTTCCTGCCAGCATTGAGGCCCCCTGTGTCCTGGCCAGGCCCCCCACAGCACATGGAGCAGGGTGGGAACTGCCCTGGGCTGGCAGGCCGACCCCCTGGGTCTTCTGCCAACCCGGACTGCTCCAACCATGTTCCATGTGCTGTGCAGGACAAACGCTGGAGCAATACGCTCCAGAGTTTATTGACCAACATTAATTGCATGTGTAGACACGCCCATTATGGTTTAAAACTCACTGATTTGCAATCCTGTTACCTTACAGACTAAATTGTGCATATGATTTTCATTCAAATTGTTCCATGCTTGCCCAAATGGAGTAAAATTTTACTGTCTTTCTGTCTTTTTCTTTTTATGCACTGTTGTACTGATTTTAGATTGGGGATTGCTGTAAAATGCTTATAATTCTATGGCAAATATCTAGTTTTGATGTTGTTCTAAATAAAATCCTGGCAATAACCCCTCTTTGAGAGGCAAGATGTCCAGATCATAGACTGGTATGTATTGGTGCAGCACCATTGACTGACTCTATTTGTTGTGGATATGAAAAGAAATCTTTAAAATGTACCATCATTGTAATTGATGCAGATTTGTATGGAACCTGAACCAGGCACTTTTATATAAGAAGCCTGGAAGAGTCCCGTGGTATTACTACCCTTTTATTCTTCTCAGTTCTGTCAGGAGGTGATGTGACTCCACCAGATTCTTGGTTAAGACATTAAGTGACATGGCTACCCGTGACTGGTATTCAGTGATGCAGTGGCGGAGGAATGAGACCTTAACCTGCACTATCATACAGACAGTGCGTGATCACTAGTAGCCTAACCAATCAGAAGTGGCCCCTAGAGCGTGACTGGCCAGACCAGTATGCTGAGGGCTCCAGAATGTTCCATCAAGGGGGGACCCTGATTGGCTAGGGAGTCTATAAAGGGGACTGTGCGCCTCAGCGTAGGGTCCCCAGGCACTCCCAAACTCAGGAAGACAGCCTGATCACCTGTCTTGTCTGGACAGACCCCTAGGCCTCTAGCTAGATTCCTAGCATAGGCTACTGTCATGACCCAAAGGCTTGATTTTGTGTGTGCTTCGGCACCAGAATTATCCCCGCCAAGTTGCAGCTTCATTGCACGGGAGAGTTTCCTGTTGCAGAGGAAAACCCCGGTGCAGGGACGAGTTTCCCACCTTTTTGCAGCTTCTTTTACAGGGTGCATTGCTCAAGTTGCAAGAGAAATGCACGGTGCAAAAGAGTTCCCGCCACCCGTATGCAAATTTGTTCCCCGCTATTGGCTAGTTTTAAATTATTCCCACGTGGCGGCTAATGATTGGCCTGTTAGCCATATAAGAGGCTTGAGCGGTTTCCGCCCAAGC